>NC_134397.1:255119857-255441685 GCF_050003625.1 Haematobia irritans | reverse complement strand
TTCGGCAAAATTTTTAATTTCTATAAAATTTTCTATAGAAATAAAATTTTCTAAAGAAATAACATTTTCTAAAGAAATAACATTTTGACAAAATTTTCTATAGAAATAACATTTTGACAAAATTCTCCATAGTAATAACATTTTGACAAAATTTTCTATAGAAATAAAATGTTGACAAAATTTTTTATAGAAAAAAAATGTTGACAAAATTTTCTATAGAAATAAAATTTTGACAAAATTTTCTACAGAAATAAAATTTTGACCAAATGTTCTATAGAAATACAATTTCGACCAAATTTTCTATAGAAATAAAATTTTGACAAAATTTTCTATAGAATTACACTTTTGACAAAATCTTCTATATAAAGAACATTTTGAAAAAATGTTCTAAAGAAATAAAATTTTGACAAAATTTTCTATAGAAATAAAATTTGGCAAAATTTTCTATAGAAATAAAATGTTAACAAAATTTTCTATAGAAATAAAATTTTGGAAAAAGTTTTTTATAGAAATAAAATTTTGACAAAATTTTTTATAGAAATAAAATGTTGACAAAATTTTCTATAGAAATAAAATTTTGACAAAATTTTCTATAGAAATAAAATTTTGACAAAATTTTCTATAGAAATAAAATTTTGACAAAATTTTCTATAGAATTACACTTTTGACAAAATCTTCTATATAAAGAACATTTTGAAAAAATTTTCTAAAGAAATAAAATTTTGACAAAATTTTCTATAGAGATAAAATTTTGGCAAAATTGTCTATAGAAATAAAATGTTAACAAAATTTTCTATAGAAATAAAATTTTGGAAAATTTTTTTATAGAAACAAAATGTTGACAAAATTTTCTATAGAAATAAAATTTTGGAAAAATTTTCTATATAAATAAAATTTTGACAAAATTTTCGATAGAAATAAAATTTTGACAAAATTGTCTATAGAAATAAAATGTTAACAAAATTTTCTATAGAAATAAAATTTTGGAAAATTTTTTTATAGAAATAAAATGTTGACAAAATTTTCTATAGAAATAAAATTTTGGAAAAATTTTCTATAGAAATAGAGTGTTGACAAAATTTTCTATAGAAATAAAATTTTGACACAATTTTCTATAGAAATACAATTTTGACAAAATTTTCTATACAAATAAAATTTCGACAAAATTTTCTATAGAAATAAAATTTTGGAAAAATTTTTTATAGAAATAACATTTTGACAAAATTGTCTATAGAAGTAAAATTTTGACAAAAGTATAGAAATAAAATTTTTCATTCGTTTTGTTTTGTTATTGTTGGGTTTGTTCTTTAATCATTGTCGTTGGTTTTTTTGATTTCAGCCTAAAACCATGCATTGACTAAACTACAATTGTAGCTTAACCAACAGAGGAAAATAATGTTTGTCAAATTTATTTGGGCAAAGCCCTATAGACTGCAAGATGGTTGGATGGACGCACGTTTCCGAATTACCACATTCCTCATCAGCATCCTCTACTTACAGCAAAACTGTCGACCAATTATAGGAATAAATTCAGGCAGTTCATTAAACCCAACAATGAACCACACTTGAACCTTCCGAAAAAAGGTTTTACATGATAGCCGGCTTATGCCGAAACAAATTCGTACAAACATATCTGTTTTCATTTGCCACCGTCAAATCATCGATTCGAGTGCAGTTGGCTGGGTTTATTCTGAGCGTGCTTCCTCTTCTTTCATTCGTTTTGTTTTGTTAGTGTTGGTTTTGTTCTTTAATCTTTGTTGTTGTTTTTTTGATTTCAGCTTAAAGCCATGCATTGACTAAATTACAAGTGTAGCTTAACCAACAGAGGAAAAATTTTAACAAAATTTTCTACAGAAATAAAATTTTGACAAAATTTTCTATAGATATAAAATTTTGACACAATTTTCTATAGAAATAAAATTTTGACAAAGTTTTCTATAGAAATAAAATTTTGACAAATTTCCCATGGAAATAAAATTTTGACAAAATTTTCCATGGAAATAAAATTTTGACAAAGTTTTCTATATATGTAAAATTTTTCATAATATTTTTTTTTTTTAGTTTGGTAAGTTTTTGCTAAATTTTTGTCTGAATTTTGATAGATTATTTTAACCTCGAGTGTTAACCGTATTCTGGGGTCATATAAGTGTATATTGTGCGAAAGATATATATGGGAGCTATATCTAAATCTGAACCGATTTTTTCCAAAAACAATGGGGTTCTATTCTACCACAAAACACATAATTATGCCAAATTTGAAGTCGATTGAATTTAAATTGCGATTTAGATATAGCTCCCATATATATCTTTCGCCCGATGTGCACTAATATTTACCCAGATGCTATAGTTTTACCCTTCTTTTCTCGAAATTTTCCACAAGGATAAAAATTGGTACTATAGTCTAGTATGTCAAATTTGATTGAAATCGGTTAAGATTTAGATATAGCTCCCATATGTATCTTTCGCCTGATATGCAAAAAATTATTTATCAAAATTTGGAGAAAATTCTACAAAAAAAAATTATAGAAAATTTTGTCAAAATTTTATTTCTAAAGAAAATTTTGCCAAAATTTTATTTCTATAGAAAATTTTGTCAAAATTTTATTTCTATAGAAAATTTTTTCAATATTTTATTTTTATAGAAAATGTTGTCAAAATTTTTTTTTATAGAAAATGTTGTCAAAATTTTATTTGTAAAGAAAATTTTGTCAAAAATTTATTTCTAATGAAAGTTTTGTCAAAATTTTATTTTTACAGAAAATTTTGTCAAAATTTTATTTCTATAGAAATTTTTTTCAAAATTTTATTTCTATTGAAAATTTTTTCAAAATTGTATTTCTATTGAAAATTTTGTCAAATTTTTATTTCTATAAAAAATTTTGTCAAAATTTTATTTCTATAGAAAATTTTGCCAAAATTTTATTTCTATAGAAAATTTTGCCAAAATTTTATTTCTATAGACAATTTTGTCATAATATTATTTCTATAGAAAATTTTATCAAAATTTTATTTCTATTGAAAATTTGGTCAAAATTTTATTTCTATAAAAAATTTTGTCAAACTTTTATTTCTATAGAAAATTTTGCCAAAATTTTATTTCTATAGACAATTTTGTCATCATTTTATTTCTATAAAAAATTTTGTCAAAATTTTATTTCTACGGAAAATTTTGTCAAAATTTTATTTCTATAGAAATTTTTTTCAAAATTTTATTTCTATTTAAAATTTTGTCAAATTTTATTTCTAAAGAAAATTGTGTCAAAATTTTATTTCTATAGAAAATTTTGTCAAAATTTTATTAAAAATAAATTTTATTAAAATTTTATTTCTATTGAAAATGTTGTCAAATTTTTATTTCTAAAGAAAATGTTGTCAAAATTTTATTTCTAACGAAAATTTTGTCACAATTTTATTTGTAAAAATTTTATTTCTAATAAAAATTTTGTCAAAATTTTATTTCTAATAAAAATTTTGTCAAAATTTTATTTCTATAGAAAATTTTTTCAAAATTTTATTTCTATTGAAAATTTTTTCAAAATTTTATTTCTATTGAAAATTTTTTTAAAATTTTATTTCTATTGAAAATTTTGTCAAAATTTTATTTCTATTGAAAATTTTGTCAAATTTTTATTTCTAACGAAAATTTTGTCAAAATTTTATTTCTAACGAAAATTTTGTCAAATTTTTATTTCTAACGAAAATTTTGTCAAAATTTTATTTCTAACGAAAATTTTGTCAAAATTTTATTTCTAAAGAAAATTTTGTCAAAATTTTATTTCTAAAGAAAATTTTGCCAAAATGTTATTTTTATAGAAAATTTTGTAAAAATTTTATTTCTATAGAAAATGTTTTCAAAATTTTATTTCTATTGAAATTTTTTTCAAAATTTTATTTCTACAGAAAATTTTGTCAAAATTTTATTTCTATAGAAAATTTTTTCAAAATTTTATTTCTATTTAAAATTTTGTCAAATTTTATTTCTAAAGAAAATTTTGTCAAAATTGTATTTCTATTGAAAATTTTGTCAAAATTTTATTTCTATAGAACATTTTGTCAAAATTTTATTTCTACAGAAAATTTTGTCAAAATTTTATTTCTACAGAAAAGTTTGTCAAAATTTTGTTTCTATAGAAAATTCTGCCAAAATTTTATTTCTATTGAAAATTTTGTCAAAATTTTATTTCTATAGAGATTTTTTTTAAATTTTATTTCTATTGAAAATTTTTTCAAAATTTCATTTCTATTGAAAATTTTGTCAAATTTTTATTTCTATAAAAAATTTTGTCAAAATTTTATTTCTATAGAAAATTTTGCCACAATTTTATTTCTATAGAAAATTTTGTCATAATTTTATTTCTACAGAAAATTTTGTCAAAATTTTATTTCTATAGAAAATTTTTTCAAAATTTTATTTCTATTTAAACTTTTGTCAAATTTTATTTCTAAAGAAAATTTTGTCAAAATTGTATTTCTATTGAAAATTTTCTCAAATTTTTATTTCTAAAGCAAATTTTGTCAAATTTTTATTTCTAAAGAAAATTTTGTCAAAATTTTATTTCTAACGAAAATGTTGTCAAAATTTTATTTCTATAAAAAATTTTGTCAAAATTTTATTTCTATAGAACATTTTGTCAAAATTTTATTTCTACAGATAATTTTGTCAAAATTTTATTTCTACAGAAAAGTTTGTCAAAATTTTATTTCTATAGAAAATTCTTCCAAAATTTTATTTCTATAGAAAATTTTGTCAAAATTTTATTTTTATAGAAAATTTTGTCAAAATTTTATTTTTATAGAAAATTTTGTCAAAATTTTATTTTTATAGAAAATTTTGTCAAAATTTTATTTTTATAGAAAATTTTGTCAAATTTTTATTTCTAAATAAAATTTTGTCAAAATTTTATTTTTAACGAAAATTTTTTCAAAATTTTATTTCTATTTAAAATTTTGTCAAATTTAATTTCTATTTAAAATTTTGTCAAATTTTATTTCTAAAGAAAATTTTGTCAAAATTTTATTTCCATAGAAAATTTTTTCCAGTTTTATTTCCATTCTACCAATCTACCAAACAGTAACAAATCTATAATTTTTGGTAGAGTCCTACCAACTGTGGTAACCATGCTCAAGGGCCATCCCTGAGCATTATTGCCAAAGAAACTATATGTCTATCTCGTCTGGGTGTTGCAAACATGTGAAATGTGGTAATTCCGAAACGGGCGTCCATCCAATCATCTTGCAGTCTATAGGGCTTTGCCCAAATAAATTTAACAAACATTCTTTTCCTCTGTTGGTTAAGCTTCACTTGTAGTTTAGTCAATGCATAGTTTTAAGCTGAAATCAAAAAACAACAACAATGCTTAAAGAACAAACCCAACAATAACAAAACGAATGGAAAAAAATTTTTACAAATAAAATTTTGACAAAATTTTTCATAGAAATAAGATTTTGACAAAATTTTCTAAGAAATAAAATGTTGACAAAATTTTCTATAGGAATAAAATTTTGACAAAATTTTCTATAGACATAAAATTTTGACAAAATTTTCTATAGAAATAAAAGTTTGACAAAATTTTTTATAAAAATAAAATTTTGACAAAATTTTCCATAGAAATAAAAGTTTGACAAAATTTTCTATAGAATTAAAATTTTGACAAAATTTTCTATAGAATTAAAATTTTGACAAAATTTTCTATAGAAATAAAATTTTGACAAAATGTTCTAATGAAATCAAATTTTGACAAAATGTTCTATAAAAATTAAATTTTAACAAAATTTGCTATAGAAATAAAATTTGGACAAAATTAGAAAAATAGAAATAAAATTTTGACAAAATTTTCTATAGAAATAACATTTTCACAAATTTTTTTATAGAAATGCAATGTTGACAAAATAAAATGTTATTCTATACAATTATTTCAATGAATTAGACTTCAGGAAAATTATTTATAATAATGTATTAGTTTAGGTAAAAATTCAAATTTTATTTAATTTTGGATTTTATATAATAGACTCCCATTGACTTTAGTTTCTCTAACTACTTTTATATACAAAGACTTTTTAAATTTTTAATTTTATTAAAATAAACACTTTAACTCAAAATATAGGATAAACAATTTGAATTCACTTTTTATCAACATTCAATAGAAGAGCAAAAAAGGTATAAGCATTATTCATAACCTGCAGATAAAAGAAATAAATGAAATTTATTAGAGTTTTTTTTTCGTAAAAAAAAAAAAACACCCAACAAACCTTGGTAAATATGGGTAAACCAATTTCAAAATAACCACCAGCTTTAAAAATTATAGGCTGTTTTAGAAATTCACTATACAAAATCATGAATTTCCTCGTTAGCGGGGTATAAGTGACCCAATTCGAGCTATACATATCTAATAGGAGAAATGAAGAATTCACAGTAACCTCATTGGCAAAATAGCAGGGTAGAAATATTTCCAAAATCATGACAGAGAAAAATTGTAGCATGGCAAAGAATTGACCCACATTATCCATGATGTTCATCTGATGAAAATGGGGGAAAATCACAATTAATTTTATATTTGTATTTAGGGAATTTAGGCTTCAGAAAACCTTTTGTAAACGATAACCACAAAAACAGATAATCAAAGCACTGAAAATAATTTGGCTTAGAACATAATGGGATACCAAGGCTTCACATTCACTGGTGGCCCTAGAAAAAAGAGGTTAGCCTTTATCGGAAGATTTTCCAAAAATATATATTTCAGTTTGGCATAACTCACCTTTTTATATTCTTGTGTAATTGTATGAATCTCATTAACTTTTCTTTCGCCTCTGTTTCTCCAGCCTCTTGTAATACCTCAAATCTCTTGCTCAAAATTTTATACAACAGTCCTACATGGAATATCATGTAACAGCCCAACATATCAAATGCCACATTGGTAAAACAAACCACATAAATTCCCAACATATCATAGAAATAGGCAATCCAATATCCTTTAGGATTTTGCCATTCAAATGGCACCCAATAGGGAAAGCCCAATTGATAATCTTCCTCAAATAGGACTCCTATAAATGCAGCTGCCCCGGAGAATACACTACCACTCATAAACAATTGTATGATTCTTTTGAAAAGTTGTTGTTTTTGAAGCCATAGATCAATCTCGTCCTTGGTTGTTAACTCATAAATTGGATTCGATTCCAAATCCTTAAAAAAACGTAGCAATCTTTTCGAATGAAACCAAAATCCTATAAGTTTTGGTATAACTATACTCAATGCTAGAGACATATATAGAACTTGGCCAGCTTCAACGATGTCGGGGGCTCGAAATGCCTCAACCCACATAAGGAAACAAAAGGTAACAGAGGTCGATATATGCAATACAGAGCAGTGTAAATTTTGTAGGATCTTAGTGAGTGCGGTTTGATTCTCTTCTGCCTGCCAATGCCATACGCCGCTTATTTTTAAAATTCTAATTAAAAATCGAGCACTTGCTATTCTATCGATTTGTCTAATATTTTTAGGTGACACTTTTTTCGCGGCCATTGTTAAATATTTATGCTATCACCAATTTGAAAATTTTATTATTATTTATTTTATATATTAATTTTTTAATGAAAAATATATTTAAAAAAAATCACTAGCATCTAAGTCTATTGGCTGAACTATTGAAAATAAATCTCTGACTGTTGAATTTAATGTCCTTTACAGCAATTCGATGATAATTATTTTTGTTTTGTCAATTAAACATAATTATAAACATAATTAATTATTCACAAGTCCTTCATATACATTTCATGTCAAAGGGTTGAATGGAATATATACTCGAATATGTAGAGAAAAATAACATATCTGGATGCAATCACGGTAACCATATTATGTTTAATTTAGATAGGGTAAAGTCCCATGTCAGCTGGCATATTCACGGACAAAATAATGTTGTTTTTGGATGATATATATACAAAAAGAAAAATTACTGTCCTCTGAATCGAATCTTTAATCAAACGAAATTTCAGTTTTTTAATAAAGTATTTTCTTAAACAAGAACTTATTGGCAACCGATGCTAAAATCAGCTGTAAAGTTTTTTATTTGATTTTTAAGAAAATTATTTAGCATTAAGAAAAAAACGAACTAAAAGTAAAGAAGATAATCATTGGCGCCAAATCATGACCATTTTAACCATACAGTAAGTAGTTCATTCTTACTATTTTTGGGAATCGTACAAAAATGTTCTTCTTCTTTTATTCTTATTGACTTTATGGGTAGTGCCATAGAACTTACATAACATAGAACTATATTCATGTTTAGTTTATAAAATGCTTGAGACATATTTAAAAAAAAGAAAATTTCATTGGTTTTTGGAAAATTTCGAAAAAAAATAAATTTAATTTAACACAATAATTTTTTTTTACAATAAAAAATAATTTGAATTTAGTTTATCCACGGAATATTTTTTTCAGTGTTTGAAAAACAAAAATGTTTTCTTCATATCAATGAAAACACAATTTTAAATATCAAATGTTTGAAGGATTTTAGGGAAAGTTGCTACTTCTAAAAACAGGCAGAATTTACAACGGACTTTCATGTATGAAATAACAAGAAAATTAAAATTTTTTACAAATATTGAATTTATAAAAAAAAAAAAATCAAAATTTTATTTCTATAGAAAATATTCACCAATTTTATCTTTGTAGAAACATTTTTCAAAATTTTATTTCTCTAAAAAGTTTTCTTAAAATTATATTCCTATAGAAAATTTCCACACAATTTTATTTCTAAAGAAAATTTTTTCAAAATTTTATTTCTTTAGACAATTTTTTGTCAAAATTATAATTTCTATAGAAAATTGTATCAAAATTTTATTTCTATAGAAAATTTTCTCAAAATTTGTATTTCTTTAGAAAATTTTCTCAAAATTTGTATTACTTTAGAAAATTTTCTCAAAATATTTTATTTCTAAAAGAAATTTTGTCAAAATTTAATTTCTTTAGAAAATTTTCTCAACTTTATTTCTAACGAAAATTTTGACAAAATTTTATTTTTTAAGAAATTTTTTTCCAAATTTTATTTCTTTAGAAAATTTTCTCAAAATTTTATTTCTATAGAAAATATTATCAAATTTTTATTTCTATAGAAAATTTTCTCACAATTTGTATTTCTTTTGAAAATTTTCTCAAAATATTTTTATTCTACAGAAAAATTTCTCAAAATATTATTTATGTAGCCAAATCTCAAAATTTTAAATCTATATAAAGTTTTCTCAAAATTTTATTTCTATAGCAAATTTTCTCAAAATGTTATTTCTTTAGAATTTTTGTTTTCAAAATGTTATTTCTTTAGAATTTTTGTTTTCAAAATATTTTTTTTCCATAGAAAAATCTCTCAAAATAATATTTTTGTAGCCAAATTTCTCAAAATTTTATTTCCATAGAAAATTTTCTCAACATTTTATTTCTATAGCAAATTTTCTCAATTTTTTTTTTACAAAAAATTTTCTGCAAATTTTATTTCTGTAGGCAAATTTTTCAAAATTTTATATATTTTATAACAAATTTCTATAGAAAAATTTCTCAATATTTTATTTGTTTAGAAAATTTTCTCATATTTTTTTCTTACAGAAAATTTTCTTTTTATTCCTATAGAAAATGTCCACACAATTATATTTCTAAAGGAAATTTTGTCGAAATTTAATTTCTTAAAAAATTTTCTCAAAGTTTATTTCTATAAAATTTTTTCTCAAAATGTGTTTTTTTTTCAAACACAAATTTTCTCAAAATTTTATTTCACACAGAAAAAAAATTTACGAAAATTTTTCCAATTAAAATCTTAATTGAGTTTTAAAAAATATTCAATTAAAAATTTAATTGATTCAACAAATTTTTTAATTGAAATAAAAATTAATCACACATATTAGTAGTATCAATTAAGTTTTTAATTGGATCAATTAATTTTTTAATTGACTGTCAATTAATTTTTTAATTGATACTATCATTTCTGTGATTGAAGACATTTCAATTAAAAAATTAATTGGATCAATTAATTTCGTGATTGAATCAGGAAAATATTTTTTTTGTGTGCAAATACAAATTTTCTCAATATTTTATTGCTATGGAAAATTTTCTAAAAATTGTATTTCTTAAGAAAATTTTCTCAAAATTTTATTTCTTTAGAAAATTTTCTCAAATTTTTTTGTTACAGAAAATTTTCTACAAACTTTATGTCTGTAGCCAAATTTCACAAAAATGTATATATTTTATAACAAATTTGCTCAATATTTTATTTTTATAGAAAATGTTATCAAAATTTTATTTCTTTAGAAAATTTTCACATATTTTTTTCCTACAAAAAATTTTCTTTTTATTCCTATAGAAAATTTCCACACAATTTTATTTCTAAAGGAAATTTTGTCAAAATTTAATTTCTTTAGAATTTTTTCTCAAAATTTTATTTCTTTAGAAAGTTTTCTCAAATTTTTTTGTTACAGAAAATTTTCTACAAACTTTATTTCTGTAGCCAAATTTCACAAAATTTTATATATTTTATAACAAAATTTTCTCAATATTTTATTTCTTAAGAAAATATTCTCAAAATGTTATTTCTCTAGAAAATTTTCTCAAAATTTTAATTCTATAGGAATTTGTTTTTCTTCTGAAAATTTTATCAAATTATTATTCAAAATTTTCTCAATATTTTATTTCTATAGAACAATTTCTCAAAATTTTATTTATATAGAAAATTGTATTTCTTAAAAACAATGTTCTCACATTTTTTTTCTAGAGAAAATTTTCTACGAACTTTATGTCTATTGCCAAATTTCTCGAAATTTTATATATTTTATAACAAATTTTCTCAATATTTTATTTCTTAAGAAAATTTTCTCAAAATTTTATTTCTATATAAATTTTATCAAATTTTTTTTTCTCAATATTTTCTTAATTTTTAATTTTTCAAAATTTTATCTCTACAGAAAATTTTCTAGCAACTTTATTTCTGTAGCCAAATTTCTCAAAATTTTATATATTTTATAACACATTTTCTCAATACTTTATTTCTATCGAAAATTTTCTCAAAATTTTATTTCTTAAGAAGATTTTTTAAAAGTTTTATTTCTTTAGAAAAATTTTTAATATTTTTTTTTCTACAGAAAATTTTTTCAAAATTTTATTTCAAATACAAATTTTTCCATTATTTTATTTCTATAGAAAAATTTCTCACAATTTTATTTCTTAATAAAATTTTCTCAAAATATAATTTCTATAAAAATGTTTAGTTCATAAAATGTCTCAAAATTTTATTTCTTAAGAAAATTTTCTCAACATTTTATTTCTATAGAAATTTTATCAAAATTTTATTTCTATAGAAATTTTATCAAAATTCTTTTCTCAATATTTTCTCAATTTTTATTTTTTTTAAATTTTATTTCTACAGAAAATTTTCTAGCAACTTTATTTCTGTAGCCAAATTTCTCAAAATTTATTTCTATAAAAAATTTTCTCAAAATTTTATTTCTTAAGAAGATTTTTTCAAAATTTTATTTAGAAAATTTTTTCATATATTTTTTTCTATAGAAAATTTTTTCTATAGAAAATTTTATTTCAAATATAAATTTTCTCATTATTTTATTTCTATAGAAAAATTTCTCAAAATTTTATTTCTTAAGAAAATGTTCTCAAAATATTATTTCTATAAAAAGTTTTAGTTCATAAAAGGTGTCAGACATACATAAAAAAGAAGACTTCATTGGGCTGTGGAAATTTTCGAATAGTATAATAAAATGTAACTAAAAACAAATATTTTATTTGCAATAAAAATAAGTTAAATTTAGCACTAGTTTAACTACGGATTTTTTTTTCGGTGTACTACTACTCAATGTCAAACATTTTTCATTTGAGTTCAGTTAACTTCGTATATTGTAAGCGATTAGACGTAAGCTAAGGAAGTATCAACTCTTTTAATTTATTATATTGTATGAATTAATAAATATTTTCTAATAAATAAATGTCGAATAATCTAAATAATTTAAAACATTTATTTATTGTAAAACACTACATATATAATTATGGAACGATGTGGAATATTTTTTGAGAGTAGAAGCATATAGTGACATCACGTACCAAATATCAACCGGTTTGTGTGAAATTTGTTTCTCCAAATAGCTCAGGAAGCAAAATCTGTGGATCGGTTTATATGGGGCCTATGTATAATTACGGACTAATTTTTGCTCATGATTCTTAGAGACCATAGACTAAGACTATGTGTTAAATTTCAACTGGATTTTATGAAATGTGTACCTTCGAAATTTGCAAATTGAATGCATTTTCAGTGCGGCCGACAAATGAGAATTCTGCCATTACCCTTAAAAGTAGAATTTTATATGCTGTTGATGATGACTTGAAAAAATATTGCCTAACGAATTTTTGCGTTTTGCGGTTCCGAATATTGGAACATGAGGCATGTTTTGAGAAAGTTTCCTTGACTTATAATAATAATAATTTTTTGCATACCTTAGTTAAATTAACTTAAACACGTTGAAATATTGTACTCAAATGAATCATAAAGACTCAGAATTTGATAAAATTGGATAGAGTTTATAGCCAAAGTAAGACCATATGCCTACGAGGATGAGCGGACTTAAACTGCGAGCTGTACTTTTCACACAAAAATACACAAACCGATTGACGAACAGACATACAGACGAATATCGCTAAATCGACTTGGATTGTGATAAATATAAATCTTATTGCTCTACATATGTACCACACTGTAGATCAAAAATCCATTTGAGTAAAATTTAAGTTAAACTAATGGAACCAATCATTTTTAGCGACTAAATTCTTCATATTAATATTATGAGCACAATTGAAATGACGGGAAAAGACCGTATTCTTATACCCTCCACCATAGGATGGGGGGGTATATTAACTTTGTCATTCCGTTTGTAATAAAGTATATATAAAGTATATATATTCTGGGTCGTGGTGAAATTCTGAGTCGATCTAAGCATGTTCGTCCGTCTGTTGAAATCACGCTAACTTCCGAACAAAACAAGCTATCGACTTGAAACTTGGCATAAGTAGTTATTATTGATGTAGGTCGGATGGTATTCCTAATGGGTCATATCGGTTCACTTCCACGTATAGCCCCCATATAAACCGATCCCCATATTTGGCTTGTAGATCCTCTAAGAGGAGCATATTTCATCCGATCTGGACATTTTCTACATAGTGTTGGTATATAGTCTCTAACAAACATGAAAAAATTGGTCCACATCGGTCCATAATTATATATAGCCCCCATATAAACCGATCCCCTGATTTGACTTGCGGAGCCTCAAGCAAATTTCAGCCAATCCGGTTGAAATTTAGAACATGGTGTTAGTATATGATCTCTAACAACCGTGCCAGAATCGGTCCATATTGGTCCATAATTATATATAGCCCCCATATAAACCGTTCTCCAGATTTGACTTCCGGAGCCTGTTGGAGGAGCAAAATTCATCCGATCCGGTTCAAATGTGGAACGTGGTGTTAGTATATGGCCGCTAACAACCATACCAAAATTGGTCCATATCGGTCTATAGTTATATATAGCCGATCTCCCATCACACAAAAATTGATCCATATCGGTTCATAATCGCGGTTGCCACTCTAGCCAAAAATAATCTACCAAAATTTTATTTCTATAGAAAATTTTGTCAAAATTTTATTTCCATAGAAAATTTTGTTAAAATCTTATTTCTATAGAAAATTTTGTTAAAATTTCATTTCTATAGAAAATTTTGTTGAAATTTCATTTTTATAGAAAATTTTGTCAAAACTTTATTTCTATAGAAAATTTTGTCAAAATTTTATTTCTATAGAAAATTTTGTTAAAATTTTATTTCTATAGAAAATTTTGTCAAAATTTTATTTACATAGAAAATTTTGTTAAAATTTTATTTCTATAGAAAATTTTTTTATAATTTAATTTCTATAGAAAATTTTATCAAAACTTTATTTCTATAGAAAATTTTGTCAAAATTTTATTTCTATAGAAAATTTTCATAATTTTATTTCTATAGAAAATTTTGTCAAAACTTTATTTTGTTAAAATTTTATTTCTATAGAAAATTTTGTCAAAATTTTATTTCCATAGAAAATTTTGTTAAAATTGTATTTCTATAGAATTTTTTTCAAAATTTTATTTCTATTGAAAATTTTGTCAAACTGAATTATATACATATTTAATCGGTCGATATACACGTATGGCAGGCAGGTCAAGTTCGAAGATGGGCTATATCGGGCATGTTCTTATATAGCCCCCATATAAATCGACCACCCGATTTGGGGTCTTGGGCTTCTAGAAACCGTATTTTCTATCCGATTTGCCTGAAATTGGATATCTAGAGGTATTATAGGACCACAAATGGGTTTGCCGAAAGTGGTGTCTATTGATCCATGTTTGGGGCATGAATGTTTCATAAAAATAATATGTGTGAATGTAAACATATATAAATTTACAAATTTCGAGTAAACATATATATGTTGTGATACTTTATTCAAAGAGCGCCAGAGAGAGAGAGAGAGTTAGTATAGAGAAATAAATAGAGATGGAAACCGGGATGGTTGAATAAAAAGATATCAACATAACACAGCGATAGAATGAAATGAGAGCAATTTCTGTGAAACCGCTTGTATGTTGGTTCGGAAAACTGTTTCATGATAAGCCCAAAAATTTTATATGCTTAAGTCTAATTACTATTTAATTTGAATATTAGAATGAGTATTCAGAATAAAGAGAATATACATTCGGAACCAAGAGAATAGACATTTGAAAGAAAAAACAGCATATTTGTATTACAGAAAAAGATGCGAAGAACTCAAAAATTTCGTGGTAGTGAAAATTATGTGAGGGAATGAGCACAATCTTCTTTGGGGAATTCTTCCAAACATATACTATATTTGGACTCAAAATGCTTCCAAACATATACTACGCTCAGATAAAACAAACATATTAATGTTTCTGCAGTATCCAATAATATATGTGTTTCCTGCAAAATATGTTTGGAACATATGTTAGAGAAGCGATTTTTTTTGAGGGTGTACAAATCGTATTTTCAATCGGATTTGCCTGAAATTTGAAATCTAGAGGGTATTTTAAAATCATAAAGAGGTGTACCAAAAATGGAGAGTATCGGTCCATATTTTGCTATAGCCCCAATTTAGACCTATCTCCCGATTTTTTTTTACCTGGACTTCTAGAATCCGCAGGTTTTATCCAATTTGCCTGAATTTGGAAATCTAGAGGTTTTTTAGGATCATAAAGACGTGTGCCAAATATTGTGAATATCGGTCCATGGTTTGCTATAGCCCCCATATAGACCGATCTTCCGAGTTTACTTCTTGAGTTTCTAGAATTTGTAGTTGTTATCCAATTTGCCTAAATGTGGAAATCAAGAGGAATTTTAGGACCACAAATACGTGTGCCGAAAATGACGTGTATCGGTCCATGTTTTGATCTATCCCCCATATAGACTCATCTCCCGCTTTTACTTGTTGTGCTTCTCGAAACCGTAGTTTTTATTCAACTTTTTAGAACTATAAATAGGTGTGCTGAATATATTGTGTATCGGTACAGGTTTTGATATAGCCCCCTTTTAAACCTCCGATGTGGGGTCTAGATTCTAGGACCTCCATATAGACCGATTTCACTCTTTAGGATATAGAAGGCGCACTGCTCATGAAAATTGATTGAAAATTAATGCAAAATTTCCAGATTTTCCTTCTCGTAATCATTTAAATAATGGGAAGTAAAAATCTACAGGCGTTGTTTAATCATTATCTTGTACACGTACACCAGATGATATGATACGCGTACTGGTTGAGCTGATCTGCTTGGGAGAATATTTGTCATAAAACCCCCTAAAATTCTATATATTATCAAATAATCCGCTACGACGAAGAATTTTCAAAGGAAAATATTAAATTTGATTTATGGTGGTGGGTATTTCAGATTCGGTTCCCGGCCGAACTTACTGCTGCATATTGTTTTTTTTTTTTTTTTTTTTTTAATTTTTAAAACTATTGTGTAATTTTATAATTTGTCCCAATATTTATTTTCTCAGAAATTATATATTTGAACTTGACCTGTTTGCAGAGAAAAAAAAAATTTTTCCACAAAAATGTTCCATGTTCGCCCTGAAAATGGAACATTATGCTCTTCAAACATGTATGGAGTGATTATTTTCTTTTTTTCTGAGTGTGATGGACATTTAAAATTCAAATGAAGAATTTTTTCACCAATTTCGAAAATGGCCTAAAAACATATTACAACTTAAAAACAGATAATAATAGTATTGTTAACAATATAATCACTATTCATATAAATTCCCCAATATTTACACAACAACCCTATTTACTAAAGAAATCCGATAAAGGTAATTAAAAGAATTCCCTGATAAAGTGGGTATTTGACGCACAACTCAATTGCTTTATGCGATTAAAAATACATACGTACTTATTTATTAATAAATATTTAATGAATTTATTAACATAAAGCAAACAATCACAAATACAAACAAAATCTGAAATTCTAAAGGAACAAACAAAAACCAATTAAACCATGTTTTGTTAATTGCTCGGTAATTAAACAAACAACAAGAGGAACTAGAAGACCCTGCGTTAATTGGTGTCATATAAATAAAACAACAGAAAATGGTCATGCCCATTTATTTACTTTTTCTGTTATTAATACGGTGTTTGTGGATATTTTAGGAAAATTAAGAAAATAAATAAAACATTTTTTCATTAATGTTTTCGATGGTTTTTGGTTTACCGTACAGATAACATTGACCTGATATAAAAGATTATAAGATTGTATATAACAAAAGGGAGAAGAGATAGACACATGTTGTCTTTGGTCATATTGCTACGGGTCGCCCTTGAAACCATTTAGTGATCTCCGTCTGTCTGTTTTGTAATCAAAGTCAAATATTGCAGTTTTAGTCCAATTGACTTCAAATTTTTCTCAAGTATGTTTTTGGACTAGAACAGAATCCTATAGATTCTGGAAGAATTCAGTTCCGATTTGGGTATAACTCCTAAATATATCGTTCGTGCGATACACACTTATATGGCCACAGAAGCTATAGTTTTACCCTTCACATTAGAGAGTAGAATTACCATTCTAGCATTAAGTTGTGTATGACCACGGGGTCTTACGTTTCACCCGAAAATTCAGAATTTTGCGCAACGAAAAAAAAGTATTTTACAAATGTGTGCAAAATTTTCTCCTAAGCGTTACAAATTTAAAAATGGTATATAGAAACCTTTGTACAGTTCTCAACAAATTAAGAGGACTTTTAACGGTAGAATTTTAGCAAAAATGGTAGATTTTTGACTGTCTGTTAGATTGATGTTCTGGTAGATATTCTGGGGCCATATAAGTGTATATCGCGCGAAAGATCTGTATGAGAGCTATATCTAAGTCTGAACCGATTTCAATTAAATTTAGCATACTTGACTATAGTACTAATTGTTCAAGAATTTCAAGCAAATTAGGCTAAAACTCTGGCTTCTGAGGCCATATAATTGCATATCGGGCGAAAAATATATATGGGACCTATATCTGAACCAATTTCTTCCAAAAACAATACTGACCCAAAACAGAAACTTTTGCTAATTTTGAAGTCGATTGGACTAAAACTGCGACCTGGACTTTGATCACAAAAATGTGTTCACAGACAGATGGACGGACAGACGGACATGGCTATTGACTCAGTGGCACCCCCTGAGCAATATTATCAAAGATACCATATGTCTACACGGACCAAAAATACTGTGTTTCATATGTTTGGGTGTAAAAATTGTATGTTTGGAACTCAAATTTTTTAACACAATATTTTTAGGTGCAAGCATATAATGTTCATAAACAAGCATAACATGTTTGGGACATATATGTTAATATTTTAGAACATATTATGTTTGGGACATAAAATGTTTGTAAATATAATATGCTTGGATGCAAACATATATTAATTTAGAAATAGTTTATAAACAAAAATGTGTTTAGAAAGAGAGGCCTAGAGATTATGCTGCAAGTAAAATAATGGAAGTAAGCAATTGGCGCCTTAAAAATATATATACACAAAGAAAATTTCATAAAATTTTACCAGTGTATGCCTAAGGTGAAACATAATATGTTTGAATATTACAAACAATATTTTGTTTGGACCAATCCTGAAAATATATATGCTTGAAGCAACATGTGTTTGGGGTATATGTTACAGAAGCGATTTTTTAGGGTGTATATCGTCTCCTTCTGGGTGTTGCAAACATATGCACTAACTTAAAATTCCCTGTTCAACAGGGTGACGCAGGGTATAAAAATTCTATAGAAATAAAATTTTAAATTTTTTTCTATAATCATAAAATTTTTCAAAAAAATTCGATAGATATAAACTTTTTAAAAACAGTATCTACACAAGTTAAATTTTTCGCAATCAAAAAATTTTAAAAAATTCTGTAGAAATAAAATTTTTAATAATTTCCTATAGAAATAACATTTAAAAAAAAATTCTATAGAAACATTTTAAAAAATTTTCTGTAGAAATAGACTTTTTAAAACAATTACTCTAAAAATAAAATTTTTAGAAAAATTGCATCTAAGCAAAAAAAAAAAATAAAATTTTCCTGGAAATAAAATTTTTAAAAATTTCTATAGAAATATATTTTTTAATATTTTTCTATAGAAATGCAATTTGTAAACTTTTTTATAGAAATAAAATTTTTACAAAATTTTCTATGGAAATAAAATTTATAAAAAATGTTGTAAAGAAATTAAATTTTTAAAAAATTTTGTATGAAAACAAAATGTATTAAATTTTTTTTTTTTAAAGAAATCAAATTTAAAAAATTATTTCTATAGAAATAAAATTAAGAAAAAAATACTATAAAAATACAATTTGTAAATAATTTTCTATAGAAATAAACTTTTTAAAAAATCTATAGAGATAACATTTTTAAAAAAGTTTCTACAGAAATAGAATTTTTAAAAAATTTCGATGGAAATAAAATGTAAATTTTTTATAGAAATAAAATATTTACAAAATTTTTAAAAGTTTCTATAGAAATAAAATTGTTAAAAAATAAAATATTTTCTATAGAAAAAAATTTTTAAAAACAAATTTAAAAAATTTTCTATAGAAACAAGTTTTTAAAAAAATTTCTATAGAAATACAATCTTTAACAAATTTTCAATAGGTATAAACTTTTTAATAAATTTCGTTGGAAATGAAATGTAAAGTTTTTTTATAGAAATAAAATATTACCAAATTTTTCCATACAAATAAAATTTTTACAAAATTTTCGAAAGAAATAAATTTAAAAAAAAAATCCTATGGAAATAAAATTTTTAAAATATTTTCTGTGAAAGCAATTTGTTTAAAAAAATTTTTATAGAAATAAAATTAAAGAAAAAATTCTATAGAAATAAAATTTAAAAAATTTATTATAGAACTAAAATTCTTAAAAAATTTCGATATAAATAAATTTTTTAAAAAATTTACTATAGAAATGAGGTTTTTAAGAATTTCTATAGAAATGAAATTTGTAAAAACAAATTCAAAAAAAAAAAAACAAATTTAAAAAAAAAACAAATCTATAAAAATAAAATGTTTCCAAAATTTTCTATAGAAATAATTTTTTTTTTAGAAACAAAATTTTGAAATAAACTATAGAAATAAACTTTTTTTTTAACTTTAAAAATACAATTTTTAAAACATTGCATCTAAACAAATAAATTTAAAATTTCTTAGAAATAAAATTTTTAAAAGAAATAAAATTTTTACAAAATTTTCAATAGAAATAACATTTCAAACAAATATAAAGAAATAATATTTTTAAAAAGTGTTATATAGAAATACATTTTTTGAAAATTTTCTATAGAAATAAAATTTTTAAAACAATTTCTTAGCTGGTGGCCTCAGTTGCCAATGATTCTTATCTCTATTCTATACTAATATAATATTTACTTTAAATTTAGTATTAAATATAAACAAATAAATAAAACAATTTCTATGGAAATACAATTTGTAAACACAAATTAAAAAAAAATCTATAAAAATATTTTTTTTTAAATTTTCTATAGAAATAAAATTAAAAAAAAAATTCAATAGAAATAAAATTTGTAAAAAAATTTTCAATAGAAATAAAATCTATAAAATAAAATGTTTCCAAAATTTTCTATAGAAATAATTTTTTTTTAGAAACAAAATTTTGAAATAAACTATAGAAGTAAACTTTTTTTTTAACTTTAAAAATACAATTTTTAAAACATTGCATCTAAACAAATAAATTTAAAATTTCTTAGAAATAAAATTTTTAAAAGAAATAAAATTTTTACAAAATTTTCAATAGAAATAACATTTCAAACAAATATAAAGAAATAATATTTTTAAAAAGTGTTATATAGAAATACATTTTTTGAAAATTTTCTATAGAAATAAAATTTTTAAAACAATTTCTTAGCTGGTGGCCTCAGTTGCCAATGCTTCTTATCTCTATTCTATACTAATATAATATTTACTTTAAATTTAGTATTAAATATAAACAAATAAATAAAACAATTTCTATGGAAATACAATTTGTAAACACAAATTAAAAAAAATCTATAAAAATATTTTTTTTTTAAATTTTCTATAGAAATAAAATTAAAAAAAAAAATTCAATAGAAATAAAATTTGTAAAAAAATTTTCAATAGAAATAAAATTTGTAAAAATTTTTCTATTGAAATAAAATGTTTACTTTTCCTCTTTTGGTTAAGCTACACTTGTAGTTTAGCCAATGTATGGTTTTAAGCTGAAATCAAAAACAACAATAATGATTAAAGTATAAACTAACAATAACAAACAAAACGAATGAAAATAGAGGAAGCACGCTCAAACTCAGCCAACTGCACTTAAATTGATAATTTGACTTTAGCGAAGGAAAAGAGATATGCTTGCAAATTTGTTTAGGCAAAGCCGACTGTCAAAAACCTTTTTCGGGAGGTTCAAGTGTAATTCATTTTGAGTTTAGTGAATTACTCGAATTTATTCTGATAAGTGGTTGATAGTTTTGCTGTAAGTAGAGGATGATTATGAGGAAACAGTTGTCCAACCGTCTTGCAGTCTAAAGGACTTTGTCCAAATAAATTTGACAAGCATACTTTTTCTCTTTTGGTTAAGCTACACTAGTAGTGTAGTCAATGCATGATATTATGTTGAAATAAAAAATAACAATAAATAGAAATTTTCTACAGAAATAAAATTTTAAAAAATTTTCTGTTGAAATAAAATTTTTAAAAATTTTTCTATAGAAATAAAAATTATTACAAAATTTTCTATAGAAATTAAATTTTGAAAAATTTTCCATAGAAATAAAAATTTGACAAATATATCTTTCGAAGAAACATTTTATTTACAATAGTAATTAGTAATTTAGTAATTAGTGTTTAGCTCGAGTGGCAACCGTGTCTCCAATGCGATGGAGGGTATAATATAGTCGGCCTTTTCCGACAATGGACTTTCCTTAGCCAGGGAAATTTTTAGAAGTTTAAAAAACTTGTCTAGAAATTGTTTAGAAGTTTACAAAAGTTGTCCACATCGCTTCATATTTAAATGTATGTATCTGGGAATATAAACCTTTGTACAATACTCCCAACAGATTTTAAATATCGAGGACAGATTTAGATCTACAAAGTGGTGCAGGGTATATACTTTAGCTTAACTTAACTGATTAGACCTTGATTTTTTGTCAAATTTTTTTTTTTTTGTGTAGAAAAAATTTCTCCAATTTTGTGTTTTTACAGTGGAGAATATATAAATTTTAGTTTGTCCTAACTTTCGCCCTTATTCACCCCAGTTTTTTTTTTCTAACTTGATAAAATAAAGTGCACATATATACCTGATGCCAATCTCATTACCAACACTTCCCGCGTAATATATTACTTGTGTCATTACAAATGCAAGTTTTGTGTAGGGAAAACTTTTGCAATATACTCAAAGATTTTTCATTCATATTTCACTTAGTCTTTGGGCCTGGAAAATAAAAAAGCAAAAAAAAAAATACGAAAGGTAATACCAAATAACTTGCCAACTATTTTTTCACCCACTCCAAAAATTGTTATCACTTGTCTGTGCAAGCAGTTAACTATGATGGGTAAAGAGCCATGACGAAGCTCCTCTAGATCTCACACTGAGTTTCATGGTAGTACAGATTCTGATGAGTTATATGGGAATGGGTTGAGACAATAACTACCTTGATAGTAGTATTGCCAGTAAAACTGCCTTTGACTATATATATGGGGTACTGGGATAGGACATGCAAGTGGCATCCAAACGCATGATAGTTGGCCGTTAAAAGAGAATAAAGTCAACATTTATGACTGCAGTCAAAGTGCCATGAAATATATGCGTTTATAAAGTAGGAAAAAGCCAAAAGCCAGTCATCACAAGAAATGGAAACACAAAGTTCTACCTTTCCAAGAACTACTGACTAACTTCGCCTGTACAAACTCTTTTCTGTGTGCGTTTTTTTTTTTTTTTTTGTTTTTATTGGCGAGTGCGAGTAAGCTGTCTTTAAACACCCACTATTACAACCCAAATGGAAGATACTAAAAGTTTGGATGATGAAGATGCTGATGTCCTGGTGGTGCAGCTTGGTGTTTGGGGTAGACCAAAGTGGAAAATCTTTGAGTTCTGGATGAAAGAAATTGCATTGGTTACTTGAAATTTTGTTTCAATCCTATTTGTATTTTTTTTGTAGCATTTGCTTTGAAAACTTCATCAATCGAACAGGTAGTCGGTCCAGTCGTCGGAATCTTAGCTAGGCGAAATCAAGGAATATTCGAAAGAAAGAAAATGCCCTAACGAAAAGGCAAAGTTTCAATTTTATGCAAAAAGTAGCTTTGGGATGGTAAGAAATGCAAACTTGCTTACACTGTAGGGCAAGGGAATACCGTGGGTCAAATCTGTGTAATTTAATAAACAAATGGGGAAAAATCGAAATTCAAAGAAGTCGAGAGGTAATGAGTTACACAAATGCAATACCAAGAATGTACAGGGAGGCTGACAAACTGGTGGCTGCAATCATTTCTAAAGGGTGATACGGTCAAAATTTGGTCAAGAGAAAACGCGTGTAAATCGGTGAAATCGTTTATTTAAAAAATCAAATTAAATTTCTTTTTCAAGTTCAATTAGTATAAAATTCAGGAAAAATATTCAGTTAGGCTTTCGCTTTTCCAAATCCGAATTGCCGGGCCTCACGCTTGACACCTGCCATCAGATTTTGTACAGCCACCTTGTCCAGAAAGCCAGTTTGCCTTGAACTGCTGCTCGTCCTTAGCAGTTTTTTGGTCTTCTTTAGGTTCCGCTTGACAATAGCCCAGTATTTCTCAATTGGGCGGAGCTCTGGCGTATTGGGAGGGTTCTTGTCCTTGGGAACCACCTGCACGTTGTTGGCGGCGTACCACTCCATGGCCTTTTTACTGTAATGGCAAGATGCCAAATCCGGCCAAAACAGTACGGAACAACCGTGTTTCTTTAGGAAAGGCAGCAGACGTTTATTCAAACACTCTTTCACGTAAATTTCTTGGTTGACAGTCCCGGAAGCTGCTTTTCAATCCACAGGTACAGATGGCTTGCCAAACCAGATATTTCTTTGCGAACTTTAACAGTTTTATGTGCTTGAAAATATCTGCTACCTTTCCACTTCCTTTTGCCGTATAAAACTCCTGTCCCGGAAGCTGCTTGTAGTCGGCTTTGACGTAGGTTTCGTCGTCCATTACCACGCAGTCAAACTTCGTCAGCATCGTCGTGTACAGCCTCCGGGATCGCGCTTTGGCCGTCGTATTTTGTTTATCATTGCGATTTGGAGTCACTACCTTCTTGTAAGTCGATAGTCCGGCTCGTTTTTTGGCTCGATGCACGGTTGTAGACGATACACCCAGCTTATTTGCAGCATCTCGGAGAGAGAGGTTAGGGTTTCGCTTAAAACTACCGGCAACTCTCTTTGTCGTCTCAGCGGCTTCCGGTTTTCGATTTCCCCCCGATCCAGACTTCCTGGCTTTCGACAAACGTTCCCCAAACACTTTAATTACATTTGTAACGGTTGATTTGGCAACTTTTAGCGATTTTGCCAGCTTTGCGTGCGAGTAGCTCGGATTTTCGCGATGATCGAGCACAATTTTGATACGCTGCTCTTCTTGCTTGGACGGCATTTTGACAACTGAAGAGTGAATTCCAAAATCAAAGTAGGAGCAACATTCTACACACACACACACACACACCTTCAAAATGAGGGGTGTTCAGGTTTTTTAAATGCAAAATTGAAAGAAATACGTCAAGTTTATATTGACCAAATATTGACCGTATCACCCTTTAATCCCCTCGCCTGACAGTTAATTTTATTGTTTACAAGCTTACGAAAGCATTTTGATCTATAACATTCAAAACTAAAATTATTCGTTATGGAATTTTAGTGTGATTGCTTTATAAATACTGGTTTAAACCGCTGATGCACGTTTCGTGTTTTCACTGCCAAACATCCTAAGATTGAATCTGAACGAATCCCATTTTTGACTTAATGGTACGTAAATAAGCAGAGTTGTTGATTTTTCGATTGAAGTTTAGGTTAGGATTGGTATAGTGGCAACCCCACATATCGGGCTCACTTAGACTATTCAGTCCATTGCAATAGTACAGTGGTGAACTTTTCTCTTTTGAGAAAATTTTCAAAAGAAACAAAATTTTCTACAAAAACAAAATTGTGTGAAAATTTTCTATAGAACTTCTGAGTAAATTTTTAATAGAAATTCAATTCTGAGAAAAATTTCTACAGAAATAACATTTTGAGGAGATTTTCCATAGAAATAAAATTTTGAGAAAATTTTCTGTAAAGTGAAAAAAAATATTGACCTAATATGGAAGATTATTCAACTTAAATTATAATTAAAAGAAAGTTTATAATCCTAGGAAATTTTCCATAGAAATAAAATGTTGAGAAAATTTTCTGTACACTGAAAAAAATATTGACCTAATATGGAAGATTATTCAACTTAAATTTTAATTAAAAGAAAGTTTATAATCCTTGTTTCAAAAAAATTCTTTTTATTAAATTTAGGACACACATCTTGAAATTTTGCGTCTCTCTGCTGAAGTTTTAGATCTTTGAAGTAAGGCATATTTTCCTTAAAATAAAGAAAAACATTTTTAATTTAAAGAAATCGTCTTTAACTCAACTGACATATTTAAATTTAAGATAAAAACGCTTCAAATATAGGCTAAGACTTATTTTAAGGATTTGCATCTTTGGTTTAAAGTTTTTTTTAGCATTAAGAAAACTGATTTTACTTTGAAGCACCTGCCATAATTTGGATTTTGAAATTGGAATTTGTTTGTACATAAATACCTTTATTAATATATCGCAAAAAAATAAAAACTCGATGAATGAGATCTATATCCAATTTTAATTTTATTGATCCTAGATATAAAGCCAGGGAGTTCTGTAAAAAATGTTTTTACTTTAAAGAAGCCGCATGTTTGGCTCGGAATCAATACCAAAATCATTAAGGGAAGGTCAAAATCTTTGGATCCAATTCAACTGTAGAAATAAAATTTTCTGCAAAAATAAAATTTTGTGAAAACTTTCTATAGAAATAAATTTTTCACAAAATGTTCCATAGAAATACAATTTTGAGAAAATTTGCTGTAAAACAAAATTATGTGAAAATTTTCTGTAGAAATAAAATTTCGAAAAAATTTTCTATAGAAATAAGATTTTGAGAAAATTTTCTATAGGGATAAAATTCTGGAAAAATTTTATTTAGAATTAAGTTTCTATAGAGAATATTCTATAGAAATAACATTTTGAGGAAATTTTCCATAGAAATAAAATTTTGAGAAAACTTCTATTGAGAAAATTTTCTATAAAATAAAATTTTCTGCACAAATTAAATTTTCTATAGAAATACAATTTTGAGAAAATTTGCTGTAAAACAAAATTTTGAGAACATTTTCTATAGAAATAAAATTTAAAGAAAAGTTTCTATAGAAATAAGAATTTGAGAAAATTTTCTATAGGGATAAAATTTTGACAAAATTTTATTTAGAAATAAGTTTCTATAGAGAATATTCTATAGAAATAACATTTTGAGGAAATTTTTCATAGAAATAAAATTTTGAGAAAATTTCTATAGAAATTAAATATTGAGAAAATTTCCTATATAATATAATTTTCTACAAAAATTTTCTATAGAAATACAATTTTGAGAGAATTTGTTGTAAAACAACATTTTAAGAAAATGTTCTATAGATATAAAATTTCGAGAAAATTTTCTATAGAAATAAGATTTTGAGAAAATTTTCTATTGGGATAAAATTTTGACAAAATTTTATTTAGAAATAAGTTTCTATAGAAAATATTCTATAGAAACACAATGTTGAGAAAAATGTTCTATAGACATACAATTTTAAAAAAATTTTCTATAGAAATACAATTTTGAGGAAATTTTCGATAGAAATAAAATTTTGACAAAATTTACTTTAAAATCGAAAAATTTTGAGAAAATTTATTTAGAAATAAGTTTCTATAGAAAATATTCTATAGAAACACAATGTTCAGAAAAATCTTCTATACAAACACAATTTTGAGAAAAATCTTCTATAGAAATACAATTTTAAGAAAATTTTCTATAGAAATACATTTTAAGAAAATTTTCTATAGAAATTAAATTTTGACAAAATTTTCGTTAAAATCGAAAAATTTTTAGAAAATTTTCTTCAGCAATAAAATTTTGAAATTGTTTCTATATAAATAAAATTTTGAAAAAAGTTTCCATGTTTGACAAAAATTTCTTTAGAAATGATATTGTGTGGAAATTTTCAATAGAAATAAAAATTTCAGAAAATTTTCTATAGAATGAAATTTTGAAATAATTTTCTATAGAATGAAATTTTGAAATAATTTTCTATAAACAAAAAAAAAATTGATAAAATTTTGTATAGAAATACAATTCTAAGAAAATTTTCTATAGACATAAAATTTCGATAAACATTTGTATAGAAATACAATTTTGAGAAAATTTTCTTTAGAAATAACATTTTGTCAAAATTTTCTTTAGAAATCGAAAAATGTTGAGGAAATTTTCTATGGAAATGAAAAAAATTTTCGATAGAATTAAAGTTTTAATAAAATTTTCTATGGACATTAAATTTCAATAAAAATTTTTATAGAAATAAATTTTTTATAGAAATGCAATTTTGAGCACATTTCGGAATGACCACATTCCTCATCAGCATCACCTACTTGCAGCAAAACTATCAACCAATTATCAGAACAAATTCTGGTAGTTCACCAAACCCAAAGTGAACCACACTTGAACGTTCCGTAAAAAGGTTTATGATAGTCGGCTTTTGCCGAAAAAAAATATTGTACAAATCTTCTATACAAACACAATTTTGAGAAAAATGTTCTATAGAAATACAATTTTAAGAAAATTTCCTATAGAAATAGAATTTTGAGGAAATTTTCTATAGAAATAAAATTTTGTCAAAATTTTCTTTAAAATCGAAAAATTTTGAGAAAATTTTCTTTAGCAATAAAATTTTGGAAATGTTTCTGTAGAAATAACATTTTGAGAAAAATTTCCACGTTTGACAAAAATTTCTTTAGAAATAATATTGTGGGGAAATTTTCAATAGAAATAACAATTTCAGAAAATTTTCTATAGAAATGAAATGTTGAAATAATTTACTATAAACAAAACAGAAAAATTGATAAAATTTTGTATAGAAATACAATTCTGAGAAAATTTTCTATAGACATAAAATTTTGATAAACATTTTTATAGAAATACAATTTTGAGAAAATTTTCTAACGAAATAGAAATATAATTTTTAGAACATTTTTTTATAGAAATACAGTTTGTCAAAATTTTTCTTTAGAAATAAAATTTTGTCAAAATTTTCTTTAGAAATCGAAAAATATTGAGGAAATTTTCTATGGAAATGAAAAAAAAAATTCTGTAGAATTAAAGTTTTAATAAAATTTTCTATGGACATAAAATTTCGATAAAATTTTTTATAGAAATACAATTTTGAGAAAATTTTCAAACGAAATAAATTTTTGAGAACATTTTTTATAGAAATAAAATTATGAGACAATTTTTTATAGAAATACAATTTTGAAAAAACTTTCTAAAGAATTTTGTCCAAATTTTCTTTAGAAATCGAAAAATGATGAGGAAATTTTCTATGGAAATTAAAAAAAATTCTATAGGATTAAAGTTTTGAGAAAATTTCCTATCAACATTTAATTTCGATAAAAAAGTTTATAAAAATACAATTTTGAGAAAATTTTCTAACAAAATAAATTTTTTATACAATTTTGAGAAAATTTTCTAACAAAATAAAATTTTTGAGAAAATTTTCTATAGACATAAAATTTCGAGAATTTTTTTAGAAATAAAATTTTGAGAAAATTTTCTATAAAAATAAAATGTTGAATTTTTTTTTTTTAGAAATCAAAAAATTTCGAGGAAATTGTCTACAGAAATAATATTGTGAAAAAAATTTCTATAGAAATAAAATTTTGCGAAAACCATATTTGTTGTTTTGATCACAACTTAAAAACCATTGCGTTGACTAAACTACAAGAGCAGCTTAACCAACAGAGGAAAATAATGTTTGTCAAATTTATTTGGGCAAAGCCCTATAGACTGCAAGATAGTTGGATGGACGCACATTTCGGAATTACAACATTCCTCATCAGCATCCTCTACTTGCAGCAAAACTATCAACCAATTATCAGAACAAATTCTGGTAGTTCACCAAACCCAAAGTGAACCTTCCGAAAAAAGGTTTATGATAGTCGGCTTTTGCCGAAATAAATCTTTGTACAAACATTTCTCTTTTCCTTTGCCAATTTCAAATCATCGATTTGTTTTGTTATTGTTGGTTCAATCATATTTGTTGTTTTTATCTCAGCTTAAAAACCATTGCATTGACTAAATTACAAGAGTAGCTTAATCTACAGAGGAAAAGAAGAAAATAAACTTTATATAGAAACAAGTATATACGGCCGTAAGTTCGGCCAGGTCGAAGCCTATGTACCCTCCATCATGGATTGCGTAGAAACTTCTTCTAAACACTGCCATCCACAATCGAATTACTTAAGTTGCGGTAACGCTTGCCGATGGCAAGGTATCTTAAAACCTCCTAACACCATCTTCTAAATTGTATGTAAGTCCATACGTGGTATATATTAAATCAAAAAAGATCGATCCAATACGTATATAATTCAGTTTGACAAAGTAGACATACAATTTTGACAAAATTTTCTACAGAAATAAAATTTTAACAAAATTTTTGTAGAAATAAAATTTTCACAAAAATTTTCTATAGAAATAAACTTTTGACAAAATTTTCTGTAGAAATAAAATCTTGGTAGATTATTTTTGGCTCGAGTGGCAACCATGATTATGAACCGAATAAAATTTGAACAAAATTTTCTATAGAAATATAATTTTGACAATGATGAAAATTTTATTATGAACCGAATAAAATTTTAACAAAATTTTCTCTAGAAATAAAATTTTGACAAAATTTTCTATAGAAATAAAATTTTGGTAGACTATTTTTGGCTCTAGTGGCAACCATGATTATGAACCGATATGGACCAATTTTTGTGTGATTGGACCAATTTTGGTATGGTTGTTAGCGACCATATACTAACACCACGTTCCTAATTTGAACCGGATCGGATGAATTTTGCTCCTCCAAGAGGCTCCGGAGGTCAAATTTGGAGAAAGTTTTATATGGGGGCTATATATAATTATGGACCGATATGGACCAATCCTGTCGCGCTTGTTAAAGATCATATACTAACACCATGTTCCAAATTACAACCGGATTGGATGAAATTTGCTTCTCTTGGAGACTTCGCAAGCCAAATCTGGAGATCGGTTCATATGGGGGCTATATATAATTATGAACCGATGTTGACCAATTTTTGCAAGGTTGTTAGAGACCATATACCAATATCATGTACCAAATTTGAGGCGGATCGGATGAAATTTGCTTCTCTTTGAGGCTCCGGAACCCAAATCTGGGGATCGGTTTATATGGGCGCTATATATAATTATAGATCGATGTGGACCAATTTTTGCACGGTTGTTAGAGACTATATACCAACACCATGTACCAAATTTCAGCCGGATCGGATGCAATTTGCTTCTCTTTGAGGCTTCGCAAGCCAAATCTGGAGATCGGTTTATATGGGTCCATATATAATTATGGACCGATGTGGACCAATTTTTGCATGGTTATTAGAGACCATATACCAACATCATGTACCGAATTTCGGCCGGATCGGATAAAATTTGCTTCTCTTTGAGGCTCCGCAAGCCAAATCTGGGGATCGGTTTATATGGGGGCTATACATAATTATGGACCGATGTGGACCAATTTTTGCATGATTGTTAGAGACCACATACCAACACCATGTACCAAATTGCAGCCGGATCGGATGAAATATGCTTCTCTTAGAGGCTCCACAAGCCATATCTGGGGATCGGTTTATATGGGGGCTATATATAATTAAGGACCGATATGAACCAATTTTTGCATGGTTGTTAAAGACCATATACCAACATCATGTACCAAATTTCAGCCGGATCGGATGAAATTTTCTTCTCTTTGAGGCTCCGCAAGCCAAATCTGGGGATCGGTTTATATGGGGGCTATATATAATTATGGACCGATGTGGACCAATTTTTGCATGGTTGTTAGAGACCATATACTAACACCATGTACCAAATTTCAGCCGGATCGGTTGAAATTTGCTTCTCTTTTAGGCTCCGCAAGCCAAATCTGGGGATCGGTTTATATGGGGGCTATATATAATTATGGACCGATGTGGACCAATTTTTGCATGGTTGTTAGAGACCATATGCCAACACCATGTACCAAATTTCAGCCGGATCGGATGAAATATGCTTCTGTTAGAGGCTCCACAAGCCAAATCGGAGGGTCCCTTTATATGGGGGCTATACGTAAATGTGGACCGATATGGCCCATTTTCAATACCATCCAACCTACATCGATAACAACTACTTGTGCCAAGTTTCAAGTCGATAGCTTGTTTCGTTCGGAAGTTAGCGTGATTTCAACAGACGGACGGACGGACGGACATGCTTAGATCGACTCAGAATTTCACCACGACCCAGAATATATATACTTTATGGGGTCTTAGAGCAATATTTCGATGTGTTACAAACGGAATGACAAAGTTAATATACCCCCATCCTATGATGGAGGGTATAATAAAATATTGACAAAATGTTCTTATAAAATCAAAACATTTTGTGGAAATTTTCTATAGAATAAAATTTTGGGAAAATTTTCTTTAGAAGTAAAATTTTGACAAAACTTTTTAGAGAAAATAAATTTTGAGAAAATTTGAATTAGGAAAATAATATTGGTTTGGACATTTTCTATAGAAATAAAACTTTGAAAATTTTTCTATAGAAATAAAGTTTTTAGTAAATTTTCTACAGAAATAAAGTTTTTAGTAAGTTTTCTATAGCAACAAAAGTTTTTAGTAAATTTTCTATAGAAATAAAATTTTTAGAAAATTTTCTATAGAAATAAAATTTTTAGAAAATTTTCTATAGAAATAAAATTTTGACAAAATTTTTTTTCGAGAAATTAAATTTTGAGAACATTTTTATTAGACAAAAATTGGTATGGAAATTCTCTATAGTAATAAAATGTTGAAAAAATAAGATCATGACAAAATTTTCTATAAATTTAAATTTAAGGATATTTAAAGATTTTCGTTTCATTCAGTCGAAGAAATCATTTCATTCTTTCGAAGAAGACATTGAAAAAAATTTCCGTAGTTTAACTAACGCTAAATTTAACGTATTTTTATTACAAAAAATATTGTTTGCTTGTGGTTAAATTTTATATTTTTTCGAAATGTTCCACAGCCCAATGACATTTTTCTTTTTTTTTTTAGTATGTCTCAAACATTTTATGAACTTAGCATGGGTATAATGACCGTACGCATAACCTCGATTTGAACTAACGAAAAACAGAACTAACGTAAATTTACGTGCTTTTTCCAAAAATAGTAAGAATGAACAACAGTATGGTTAAAACTATCATGATTCGACTCCAAATGATTTTGTTCTTTAATTTTATTTATTGTTTCTCTTATATGAGACGGTATAATTTCGTGAGTTGTAGTTATAAAGTACATCAGGGCATTTTCCTGATTTTAACAACACTTTGTGGAAATCACAAATGTAGAGTATATTTTAGTTCAGTTTTCGCATAAGGTAGTTGATTCTGATAAAACATTTTACTTTTTTCCGTGTGCTAACCACAAAAATTTATCAAAAACTTCTAAATAAAATTGTATAAATTTAGTAGATTTTTGTTAACAATTTGTTAAAGTTTTGGTAGTTTTTTTTTTGTTAGGAGCGGCAACCGTGTTCCGGAGTCAAATCTGGGGGTCGGTGTGTTGTGTATTCTGGCTTTGCCTAAAAGTGGTCAATAATAGCTATTTGGATCAAATTTCAAGTTAACAGCGTGTTCCGTTCGGAAGTTAGCGTGATTTCAACAGACGGATGGACATCGCTAAATCGGCTCAGAATTTCATCACGACCCAAAATATATATATTGAATGGTTTTTCGAATGACAAAGCTGCCATACTGCCTAAGCTATAAAAATCAATAAATATTATAATAAAATATTTTTCCAATTGCTCCTAAAATAGAAAAAATTTCGATGATTTTCTTTTCTTGTGAAATATTTCGGTACACTCTTATGTTTTCCAAAAGCCATTGTATTGCCTGGCTGATTGTGTAAATGTATTACATACAAGAAAAATATGAAGATGAAAAAAAAGACAAGTGAACAACGTGTATGGTGCAAGCAACGGTTGGCCGGAATGTTTGGTGTAAATTGCAAAAGTTTCAAGCTCCAAGATTGTTTCCACAAATAAATGACCATAGTTTTTTTTTTATATTCTCCTACGCTATCCTACGGAGTGTCTGCTCTGTTTCATTCCTTAGCAACAACACATCTTGCAGGATGTCATAATTTTGTTGGCTGTTTTTATTCCCTCTATTTCATTCACAATTCAATTGAGCGCATTGGCCTAAAGATGAAGTTTTTATTTTTCTATATTTTCGTAGGTTTTTATTTTATATTTTCAAAAAACAAACAAAAAGCGCATAGATTGTGGAAAAACTACAAAACTTTGTGTTACGTAGGAAATTGAAGTGATATGCAGTATCAGCAGTAACACCCGCACACCCCCACATTCCATAACTTGGGTATATCTCAATTTCTTCTTTTGGCAATGGCAAAAAATTAAACAAGAAAGTTTTAAGAAGAATTGAGATACCCACACATAAAATTTCTTTTTGTTTTAAGATTATACACCTAAAGAAAAAATCTAGACGATGTTATAATATTTCAGCAGGGATCCTAACAAACTCTACAGGAGGATAAACGGGTCCTAAGGATGGCATATGATCACCCAACAAAAAAATTTGGAAATTCTTCTAAAGACATAACTTTAAAAGTACTTCCAAAAATGCCCTCCCAAAGATGTTCTTTATTTTAACTACACTGAAAGTTCTTTCATTTTATTTTTTAATGGGTAGTTTTTTTTTTTTTTTTGCAAATATCTTAGGTCAAACGCATAAAAACGCATAAAGCATACAAATTATATATTTTGCAAAATATCACAATTTGATTATTCACATCCAAAACACTGAATTCGCACTTCTAAAAGTGATGAAAAAATTTAGTCACGACAATTTTGTCAAAATCTTATTCCTATAAAAAATGTTGTAAAAATTGTATTTCTATAGAAAATTTTGTCAAAATTTTATTTTTAATTTTTTTTTTCTTAGAAAATCTTGTCAAAATTTTATTTCTATAGAAAATTGTGTCAAAATTTTATTTCTATAGAAAATTTTGTCAAAATTTCATTTTTAAAGAAATTTTTTTTCAAAATTTTATTTCTAAAGAAATTTTTGTCAAAATTTTATTTCTAAAGAAAACTTTGTCAAAATTTTATTTCTATAGAAAATTTTGTCAAGATTTTATTCCCATAGAAAATTTTGTCAAAATTTAATTCCTAATGAAAATTTTGTAAAAATTTTATTCCTAAAAAAAATGTATTCCTATAGAACATTTGTTCAAAATTTTATTTCTATAAAAAATTCTGTCAAAATTTTATTTCTATTAAAAATTTTGTTAATTTTTTTTCTATTCAAAATTTTGTCAACATTTTATTTCTAAAGAAATTTTGCCAAAATTTTATTTCTATTGAAAATTTTGTCAAAATTTTATTTCTATGGAAAATTTTGTAAAAATTTTATTTCTATAGAAAATTTTGTCAAAATTTTATTTCTAAAGAAAATTTTGTCAAAATTTATTTCTAAAGAAAATTTTGTCAAAATTTTATTTCTAAAGAAAATTTTGTCAAAATTTTATTTCTAAAGAAAATTTTGTCAAAATTTTATTTCTAAAGAAAATTTTGTCAAAATTTTATTCCTATAGATTATTTTTTCAAAATTTTATTTCCAATGGAAATTTTTTCAAAACTTTATTTCTATTGAAAATTTTGTCCAAATTTTATTTCTACAGAAATTTTATCAAAATTTTATTTCTATTGAAAATTTTTTCAAAATTGTATTTCTGTAGAGAATTTTGTCAAAATTTTATTTCTATAGAAAATTTTGTCAAAATTTTATTTCTATAGAAAGTTTTGTCAAAATTTTATTTCTATAGAAAATTTTGTCAAAATTCTATTTCTAAAGAAATTTTGTCAAAATTTTATTTCTATTGAAAATTTTGTCAAAATTTTATTTCTATAGAGAATTTTGTCAACATTTTATTTCTATAAAAAATTTTGTCAAAATCTTATTTCTGTAGAAAAGTTTGTCAAAATCTTATTTCTGTAGAAAACTTTGTCAAGATTTTATTTCTATAGAAAACTTTGTCAAGATCTTAAAATCTTATTTCTGTAGAAAATTCTGTCAAGATTTTATTTCTATAGAAAATTTTGTCAAAACTGTATTTGTATAGAACATTTTTGCAAAATTTTATTTCTATAGAAAATTCTGTCAAGATTTTATTTCAATACAAAATTTTGGCAAAATTTTATTTCTATAGAAAATTCTGTCAAGATTTTATTTCAATAGAAAATTTTGTCAAAATTTTATTTCTATAGAAAATTTTGCCAAAACTGTATTTGTATAGAACATTTTTGCAAAATTTTATTTCTATAGAAAATTCTGTCAAGATTTTATTTCAATACAAAATTTTGGCAAAATTTTATTTCTATAGAAAATTCTGTCAAGATTTTATTTCAATAGAAAATTTTTAAAAATTTTATTTCTATAGAAAATTTTGTCAAAACTGTATTTGTATAAAACATTTTTGCAAAATTTTATTTCTATAGAAAATTCTGTCAAAATTTTATTTCTATAGACAATTTTGTCAAAATTTTATTTCTATAGAAAATTTTCTCAAAATTTTATTTCTATAGAAAATTTTGTCAAAGGATTATTTCTAGAGAAAATTTTGTCAAAATTTTATTTTTGTAGAAAAGTTTGTCAAAACCTTATTTCTGTAGAAAACTTTGTCAAGATTTTATTTCTATAAAAAATTTTTTCAAGATTTTATTCCCATAGAAAATTTTGTCAAAATTTTCCATAGACGTAAAATTTGTTTCTATAGAAAATGTTGTCAACATGTTATTTTTATAGAAAATTTTGTCAAAATTTTATTTTAAAAAAAATTGTCAATATTTTATTTCAAAAAAAAAATTGTCAAAATTTTGTTTCTATAGAAAAGCTTGTCAAATTTTTGTTTTTTTTCTATAGAAAATTTCTTCTAACTTCTATAGAAAATTTTGTCAAAATTTTATTTCTATAACAAATTTTGTCAAAATTTTATTTCTATAACAAATTTTGTCAAAATTTTATTTTTATAACAAATTTTGTCAAAATTTTATTTCTATAACAAATCTTGTCAAAATTGTATTTCTATAGAAAATTTTATCACAATTTTATTTCTATAGAAAAAAATTTTGAAAAAAAAACTTATTTCTATAGAAAATTTCTTGTTACTTCTATAGAAAATTTTGTCAATATTTTTATAGAAAAATTTGTCAAAATGTTATATCTATAGAAAATTATGTCAAAATTTTATTTTTATAGGAATTTTTTCTTTTGAATTGCACTTTTGTAGAAAATTTTGCCAAATTGTATTTTTATAGAAAAGTTTGTCAAAATCTTATTTCGATAGAAAATTTTGTCAAAATTTTATTTCATTACTTTTTATTGAAATATTGCTATTCTCGGATATTTCGATACACCATCGGTGATCATCTTCAGCGAGATATTATCTATAAATTGTAATAATTTAAATATTTTACAATATTAACTTTAACAACGTTTTGAAACAAAAATATAACATTAAATATATTTACATTTTACAAAGTAATAGACTTTCTCCTTACAATGCTCATGTCTAACTGATTTATTATAATTTTTTTTATTTCTATAGAAAATTTTGTCAACATTTTATTTCTATAGAGTACAGCCAACCTGCGTCTTTAGAAAAACTATATATTTTTTCCTGTGTATATAATTCATACTTGTCTTACTAACCAAGAATGAATATGTGTAGGCAGAGCAGTACTACTTTGCTACAGCCAGCCACCTCATAAAGCATCAGAAATGGAACAGACAGCGTACTATTTGAAGAAGACGAAGGAAAACTTTATTTGATATGCCTTGCTGCAGGTGTTAATTTAATAAATTATGTGCTCTTTTCAACTTATCATACTAATATTCACACAAAACTTTCTTCTATTTCATAATTTTGTGTTGAAATAATTTTTTTGTATATTTTTTGCGGCCAAGTTTCTTTCTTTTCAGTTCCTCAAAAAAAAAAAAAAAATTACAAAACAACTTTTAGAGATAAATTAAGGAAATTTCATTTGATATCTCTTCGAATGAGTACGCATTTATGGGAAAATTAACAACATAAAAATAAAAATTATTCATTGCAAGTTTTGGGCCATGTTATATATTAATAAAAAAAAATAATATATACGAATCATAAATTCTCGCATAGAATTTTTTTTTGTGATTCAATTACGAATTTAAGTGACCCAATTAATTATACCCTCGAGCATAGTACTTTTAACCCACCGAAATATTGGTCTCGGTCCCCATAATGTATATAGCATTCTGGGTTATGGTGAAAGTCGATGTAGCGATGACCGTCTAAAGAACAAACAAAGGTATCATCTTGAGAATTGACCTCCAAATTTGATTTCCGGACCCTCTTTGAAGAGTACATTTCCTGATTTTCCTCTCGAGCATATATTATATGCATCACCAAATTTTACGCATACAGTTAGTACTATAGAGGACTGGATCTAGCCAACTTTGAATACGATCGGTTAATAAAAAAAATGTTTATGGCCAGATTTGGCAAAATCGGGCAATTCATACACTGAAAAAAAAAACATGCCCGGTTCCAAAGATTTTGTCTTTACTTTAAAAATTTTAGTATTGATTTCGAGCCAAAGAAGCGGAGAATACAAGTAAGGATACTTTTAAGATACAATTCTCTTTTAAATTTGGGTTTTGTGTACTTGCTTCTAGGAAGCAAATTTTAATTTTTCGTTTTTTTTTAACTTTTTTTCTTCATAAGCTATCAAAGTCCTTTAAAAACGAGTTAACGACAACATTATTTTCCAAATTAAGACTTGCCTTCCAGTAGAAATTATGCTATGTTTCAAGTAAAAAACTTCTTTAAAATAAAGTTTTGAAAAACATGTCCTATATTTGAACGATTTTTTGCTTTGTAGTCAAGATGCAAAAAGACAACAAATTTAAAGACAATTTCATTAAATTTAAAGATTTTTTCTGAATTATTAAAGTCAATTTGACCTTAGGCCAAACAATTTTTCTTTCAAGATATGATACCCATTTTTAAGTGAAATCACTAAATTATAAGGACAATACGTCTTCATTGAAAAGTTTATCGGCTTTGGACAAGGAAAAAAACTTTATATTAGAGAAATGCGTCTTCAATGCTAAGCAAAATTTGCATTGGTATTTTAAAGACATGAAATCTTTGACTTCACGACAATATATTTTTTTTTTTAGTGTATATATATGGGGCTATATCTTAATCTCAACCGATTTCGATGATTTTTTTCCAGATAATGTTAGTACTATAAAATATTAGAGTAAGCAATGTTTGAGTAAGATCGGTTAATAAATAAGGGTTTTATTATCAAATTTGGGAAAATCGGGCGATAAATATATATGGGAGCTATATCTAAATCTGAACCAATTTCGAAGAAATTTTGCAGGTTTGAAGGGCAAGGAAAAAATTAAGATTTGTGTCAAATTTGATGACGATCGATGAGTAAAAAAGTGCAACGTGACCCCATTTGTCAAAATCGGGCGATACATATATATGGAAGCTATATCTAAATTTGATCCGATTTCTTCCAAATTCGTCCTTATGCCCAAGAAACACTCTGTATCAAATTTTATCAAAATCGGTTAATAATTGCTACCGGAATCCTGTGAACAACAAATACATGGACAGACCGACGGACACCAAGCGCTAGATCGACTCTGTAGGTGATTCTGAGTCGATCGATATATATTTTTTGGGGCGTAAAATCAATATTTCTGATAGGCACTACTATGTATGTAGGTGACTACTATGTGCTTTAGGATGTAAAAGTAAGTACCTATTTAGATCCCATCCAAATTTCAAATAAAGTTTAAAACTTTCTACTTTCAAAAACTTTCCCGTTCCATTTAATAACCTCCGCCACTTTCACTATATTTTCCAAGTAAATCGAACAAATTTAGACTTTTCACCATTTCAAAAAGGAGTTGCCTTCTAAGCACTATTGTTACTCGGACCAAAAAATAATCTACAAAAATTTGAAGAAATTTTACAAAAAATGTACCAAATAAAAAAATCTTTTTTTGGATTTGTTGATCAATTTTTTTAATATTGAATTTATAGAAAATTTTTATTATTTCTATAGAAAATTGAAGTACCTCTTAATTGAAGCAAAACATTTTGCAAAACCTACCGAACCACCAAGAATTCTACAAAACTCAAAAAAAAACCAGTAAGGAAAGTCTAAAGTCGGGCGGGGCCGACTATATTATACCCTGCACCACTTTGTAGATCTAAATTTTCGATACCATATCACATCCGTCAAATGTGTTGGGGGCTATATATAAAGGTTTGTCCCAAATACATACATTTAAATATCACTCGATCTGGAAGAATTTGATAGACTTCTACAAAATCTATAGACTCAAAATTTAAGTCGGCTAATGCACTAGGGTGGAACACAATGTTAGTAAAAAAAAATGGGAAACATTTAAATCTGAAGCTATTTTAAGGAAACTTCGCAAAAGTTTATTTATGATTTATCGCTCGATATATATGCATTAGAAGATTAGAAAAATTAGTGTAATTTTTACAACTTTTCGACTAAGCAGTGGCGATTTAAAAAGGAAAATGTTGGTATTTTTACCATTTTTATCGAAATCAGAAAAACGTATATATATGGGAGCTATATCTAACTCTGAACCGATTTCAATCAAATTTGGCACACATGACTTTATTACTAATTGTACTCCTAGTGCAAAATTTCAAGCAAATTGGGCCAAAACTCTGGCTTCTGGGGCCATATAAGTCCATATCGGGCGAAAAATATATATGGAAGCTATATCTAAATCTGAACCGATTTCAATCAAATTTGGCACATATAATTATACTACCAATTGTACTCCTTGTGCAAAATTTCCACCTAATCGGGATAAAACTCTGGATTCTGGGTCCATATAAGTGCATATCAGGCGAAAGATATATATGGGAGCTATATCTAAATCTGAATCGATTTCAACCAAATTTCGCACACATGACTACACTACTAATTGTACTCCTAGTGCAAAATTTCAACTAAATTCGGCCAAAAATCTGGCTTCTGGGGCCATATAGGTCCATATCGGGCGAAAGATATATATGGGAGCTATATCTAAATCTGAACCGATTTCAATCAAATTTTTCACACTTGACTATACGACTAAATGTTATGTTTGTACAAAATTTCAAGCAAATCGGTATAAAACTCTGGCTGCTGGGTCCATATTAGTGCATATCGGGCGAATGATATATATGGGAGCTATATCTAAATCTGAATCGATTTCAACCAAATTTAGCACGCATAGCTACAATGCTAAATCTACTCCCTGTGCAAAATTTCAACCAAATTGGGCCCAAACTCTGGCTATTAGGACCATATTAGTCCATATCGGGCGAAAGATATATATGGGAGCTATATCTAAATCTGAACCGATTTCAATCAAATTTGGCACACATGACTATACTACCAATTGTACTCCTAGTGCAAAATTTCAACCAAATTCGGCCAAAACTCTGGCTTTTAGGACCATATTAGTCCATATCGGGTGAAAGATACATATGGGAGCTATATCTAAATCTGAACCGATTTCAGTCAAATTTGGCACACATGACTATACTACTAATTGTACTCCTAGTGCAAAATTTCAACCAAATTCCGCCAAAACTCTGGCTTTTAGGACCATATTAGTCCATATCGGGCGAAAGATATATATGGGAGCTATATCTAAATCTGAACCCATTTCAATCAAATTTGGCACACATGACTATACTACTAATTGTACTCCTAGTGCAAAATTTCAACCAAATTCTGCCAAAACTCTGGCTTTTAGGACCATATTAGTCCATATCGGGCGAAAGATATATATGGGAGCTATATCTAAATCTGAACCGATTTCAACCAAATTTTTCGCACTTGACTATACGACTAAATGTTATGTTTGTACAAAATTTCAAGCAAATCGGTATAAAACTCTGGCTGCTGGGTCCATATTAGTGCATATCGGGCGAAAGATATATATGGGAGCTATATCTAAATCTGAACCGATTTCTTCCAAAATCAATAGGGTTCTATTCTGACCCAAATTAGGAACATATGCCAAATTTGAAGGCGATTGGACTTAAATTGCGACCTAGGCTTTGATCACAAAAATGTGTTCACAGACAGACGGACGGACGGACAGACGGGCGGACAGACGGACGGACATGGCTATATCGACTCAGGGACCCACCCTGAGCATTATTGCCAAAGACACCATGTGTCTATCTCGTCTCCTTCTGGGTGTTACAAACATATGCACTAACTTATAATACCCTGTTCCACAGTGTGGCGCAGGGTATAAAAATGTGCAATGGATAGGTCCCTCTCCCCGACGATATCAAAAAACAACCAGACACCCCATATTCATTTCATAACCTCTATCCACGCCTTCTGTTTACTTGAAGAAAATCAAGTCTAGTCTTTTCACTAAAGGTAAAAGTAGATAGGCGCAAGGGAGGTACCTCTTCCCGACCAAAAATCGAAAAATCAAGTGTTGAATCTTTGTTTAGACGCCACGTCCAGCCTTCCGTGAAAATTTCAAGGAAATCGGAGAACTTTGATTGCAATCTACGTTCCTTGGAAGTTTCAAATTCATCTCCTTTTGGATGTTGCAAACACATGCACTAACTTATAATGCCCTGTTCCACACATTGTTGCTGGGCATACTAAACAAAAAAGGAAGACATGAAATTTAAAATTATAAAATTATTTTGAATTTACATTTAAATCAATGTAAAATGAAATTAATAAAAATCAAAGTAACCCAGCTGCAAAGTAGTGTATGTTACCAAAAAACCAAAACGTTCACAAAACTTCCCCCTGCTCCGTACCAAGCCTTTATAAAATGCTGAAAATCTACACATGGGAATTTTCTTTCGCGGGCATTTATTTATGTTAGTTCATTTTGCCATTTCCGCAAACGTTTTTCACAAATTTTATTTTATTTTTTATTTATTTCGTTTTTTGAAGGAAAAACATGAAAGTTATTTTTGCCTATATTGTATAGCAGCAAAAAACACAAATCAATGGAAAAAATGAATGCAGCTCGCCGCCTACATACAGTTGCAAATGCAAAGCGTTAAGAGTTATATTGTGAGAATGTGTCTGTGTGCGTATGTGTCTTGTTTGCATAATGGTAAAGTATAGTAGGAGATTCGCACGAATGCAATATAAATAAACAGAAGTGATATAAATAAACAAATAAAACAAACGATTTCAAAAAGGGTGACGCTTAGAAGATAAATGCAAAATGAAATTCTTAACATTCCGAAATTTTAAAGAAAATATAATGCGTTTAAAATGACACCAATGACTCCAATTTTGACAAAATTTTCTATAGAAATAAAATGTTGACAAAATTTTCTAGAGAAATAAAATTTTGACAAATATTTTTTTTTATAGAAATAAAATGTTGACACAATTTTCTATAGAAATAAATTTTTGACAAAATTTTCTATAGAAATAAAATTTTGACAAAATTTTCTATAGAAATAAAATTTTGACAAAATTTTCTATAGAAATAAAATTTTGACAAAATTTTCTATAGAAATAAAATTTTGACAAAATTTTCTATAGAAATAAAATTTTGACAAAATTTTCTATAGAGATAAAGCTTTGACAAAATATTCTATAGAAATAAAAATTTGACAAAATTTTCTATAGAAATAAAATTTTGACAAAATTTTCTATAGAAATAAAGCTTTGACAAAATATTCTATAGAAATAAAATTTTGACAAAATTTTCTAGAGAAATAAAATTTTGACAAATATTTTTCTATAGAAATAAATTTTTGACAAAATTTTCTATAGAAATAAAATTTTGACAAAATTTTCTATAGAAATAAAATTTTGACAAAATTTTCCATAGAAATAAAATTTTGACAAAATTTTCTATAGAGATAAAGCTTTGACAAAATATTCTATAGAAATAAAAATTTGACAAAATTTTCTATAGAAATAAAATTTTGACAAAATTTTCTATAGAAATAAAATTTTGCCAAAATTTTCTATAGGAATAACATTTTGACAAAATTTTCTATAGACTTAAAATTTTTACAAAATTTTCTATAGACATAAAATTTTTACAAAATTTTCTATAGAAATAAAATTTTGACAACATTTTCTATAGCTATAAAATTTTGATAAAATTTTCTATAGAAATAAAATTTTGACAAAATTCTCTATAGAAATAATATTTTGACAAAATAAAATTTTGACAACATTTTCTATAGCAATACAATTTTGACAAAATTTTCTATAGAAATAAAATTGTAACAAAATTTTCTATAGAAATAAAATTTTGCCAATTTTTTCTATGGGAATAACATTGACAAAATTTTCTATAGAAATAAAATTTTGACAAAATTTTCTATAGAAATTTTGACAACATTTTCTATAGCTATAAAATTTTGATAAAATTTTCTATAGAAATAAAATTTTGACACAATTCTCTATAGAAATAACATTTTGACAAAATTTTCTATAGAAATAAAATTTTGACAAAATAAATAATAAATAAATAAATAATAAAATTTATACAAAATTTTCTATAGAAATAAAATTTTGACAAAATTTTCTTTAGAAATAAAATTTTGACAAAATTTTCCATAAAAATAAAATTTTGACAAAATTTTCTATAGAGATAAAGCTTTGACAAAATATTCTATAGAAATAAAAATTTGACAAAATTTTCTATAGAAATAAAATTTTGCCAAAATTTTCTATAGAAATAAAATTTTGACAAATATTTTTTTATAGAAATAAAATGTTGACACAATTTTCTATAGAAATAAAGCTTTGACAAAATATTCTATAGAAATAAAATTTTGACAAAATTTTCTATAGAAATAAAATTTTGACAACATTTTCTATAAAAATAAAATTTTGACAAAATTTTTAATAAAAATACAATTTTGACAAAATTTTCTATAGAATAAAAATTTTGACAAAATTTTTTATAGAAATAAAATTTTGACAAAATTTTTTATAGAAATAAAATTTTGACAAAATTTTTTATAGAAATAAAATTTTGACAAAATTTTCTATAGAATAAAAATTTTGACAAAATTTTCTATAGAAATAAAATTTTGACAAAATTTGCTATAGCAATAAAATTTTGATAAAATTTTCTAAAAATTTTCTATAAATTTTGACAAAATTTTCTATAGAAATAAAATGTTGACAAAATTTTCTATAGAAATAAAATGTTGACAAAATTTTCTGTTGAAATAATATGTTGACAAAATTTTCTGTAGAAATAAAATTTTGATTAAATTTTCTATAGAAATAAAATTTTGACAAATTTTTCTATGGAAATAAAATTTTGGCAAAATTTTCTATAGAAATAAAATTTTGACAAAATTTTCTATAGCAATAAAATTTTCTATAGAAACAAAATGTTGACAAAATTTTTTATAGAAATAAAATTTTCTATAGAAATAAAATTTTCTATAGAAATAAAATTTTCACAAAATTTTCTATAGAAATAAGATTTTGACAAAATCTTTCTATAGAAATAAAATTTTGAGGGGTCTCCTTAAAGAAAAATCTGGGAATCAGTTTATATGGGTTTATGAACCGAAATGAACCAATTTTTGCATGCTTGTTAGGGGGCATACACTATCATCACGTACCAAATTTTAACCAGATCGGATGAAATTTGTTCATCCAGCAGTGGCGCGATAGTCGTCCGGGATCGGTAATCGATTACGGTCGGTGTTAGTATCACAGACGACTATCATGCAACCTACTACTACGGCTGCTAGCTAGTCTACGAGCGAGCAGTAGGTCCCAATGTCCCGTTGAGGGAACAGTATGTCCGAAGGTCTCTGTGGGGAAACAGTAAGCCCGAGAGTCTCTGTGGGAGAACAGTAGGCCCGAAAGGTCTCTGTGGGTGAACAATAGTCCCGAACGTCTCTGTGATGGAACAGTTGGCCAGAAGGTCTCTGTGGGGAATATTAGGCCCGAAGGTCTCTGTGGGTAATAGTAGGCCCGAAGGTCTTTGCGGGGGAACAGTAGGCCCGAAGGTATCTGTGGGGGAATAGTAGGCCCGAAGGTCTCTGTGGGGAATAATAGGTCCGAAGGTCTCTGTGGGTAAACAAAAGTCCCGAACTTCTCTGTGATGGAACATTAGGTCAGAAGGTCTCTGTGGGTAAACAAAAGTCCCGAACTTCTCTGTGACGGAACATTAGGTCAGAAGGTCTCTGTGGGGGAATAGAATTCCCGAAAGTCTCTGTGGGAGGTCAAAAGGTATCTGTGGTGAAACAGTAGGCCCGAACATCTCTGTGATGCAACAGTCGGTCGGATGGTCTCTAAGGTCAGTAGGCCCGAACATCTCTGTGATGCAACAGTCGGTCGGATGGTCTCTATGGGGGAAAAATAGGCCCAAAGGTCTCTATGGAGGGATAGTAGGCCCGAAGATATCTGTGGTGGAAAAGTAGGCCGGAAGGTTTCTGTCTCGCAACCGCAAGCTTGACGGTCTCTTTGGTGTAACAGTAGGCCCCAAGGTCTCTGTTTTGTAACGGTAGGCCTGAAGGTCTCTGTCTTGTGACGTTAAGCCCTAAGGTCTGTGGATCAGTCGACCCGAAGGTCTCTGTGAGGGAACAGTGACCCAAAAGATCTCTTTGGGGGGACAGTAGGCCCGAAGGTCTCTGTGGTAATATTTATTTCGGTTCTGGGAATAAATTCCTCAGACGACTCTAAAAATATAACCGAACCACGAACAGAACCATGTGCAATGAGCCACTCGTACAACGATTAGGGCGTATCGATATACACTAATTTGCTTATTTTGTCCAATGTCTCAGTTAGTCGCCTATCCGAATCTGCCTTTGGTTGGCAAAGGTCAGCAATATAAGCCATCCGCGCGATGAAGTGATTGAGAATTAGCTTCTCTCGGGGAAATTGCATTTTGTCAACAGAAATCCACTAAGCCACTAAGCTGATGAACATAACGGTGACTTGTGTCTATCGGTGGTTCGTGTGTGTTTGTTTGATGGGCGACGTAGGTAGGATTAATAATGTAAGGAAAATAACTAAGTCAATTTTGTCACGTTACATCATGTCCCCAGCCAGACCCTTTCGAATAAAATATGATTATAGAAAATTGAAAGAAAAACCATTCATATGCATATTTACATAAGCATCACGTGTACTGCATATAGCTCAGTTATGACATGAGTATGTGTGGGTGTTTTATAGTCGGTGTTGTTTTTTCCCTTATACCAATACACAAACACTTATTCCCTCTTGATGCGTTTGCATTCATTCACGTGAATACATCGGCAAATTACAAATGCACTCTAAGCAATAAAAAACACTTTTGCAGGCTTTTTTTTTTTTTGATACTCAAACAGAGTATATTTGCTATTCAAAGTAAAATGGAGGGTTAGGGTGAGCACAAAACAACAACAAAATCATCCCATACATATGTGGGCTTTCCCAAATGTAGAAGGAAAAGCGATTTTCACCACTATAAAGGCACACATCAAAAAGAGAATATGCTTTTTTTTATCGATTTGAAGGTAGCTCACAAAATAAATCGTAAAGTGTTAAGGGGACTTTAGGCCGATGAAAAATAACCTAACAGATTGAAGGGACAATGTGGTCGACTCGGGGAAAACTCCTCTATCAAGGACATGAAATTTGAAATGCTGATACTCATTATAATGAGTATGTACATCTCTCCTCACTACATCTCTCCGCACTATAGTGAGGAGAGATGTACACATATTTTCTTTTGGGGAAAATGGATTACAGATTAGTTGGAGATTTTATGTGATAACTTTGTGGCCACGTTATTTCCAATCTTTATGGACCGCTGTTGACCAATTTTGGCATGGTTGTTAGCGACCCTATACTAACAACATGTACCAAATTTCAGCGAGATCGGATGAAATTTGCTCCTCTTAGAGCAATCGCAAACCAAATTTAGGGGTCCGTTTATATGGGGGCTATACGTAAAAGTGGACCGATATGGCCCAGTTGCAATACCATCCGACCTACATCAATAACAACTACTTGTGCCAAGTTTCAAGTCGATAGCTTGTTTCGTTCGGAAGTTAGCGTGATTTCAACAGACGGACGGACGGACATTCTCAGATCGACTCAGAATTTCAACACGACCCAGAATATATATACTTTATGGTGTCTTAGAGCAATATTTCGATGTGTTACAAGCGGAATGACAAAGTTAATATACCCCCCCCCACCCCATTCTATAGTGGAGGGTATAAAAATAAAGACTTTAAGTCAACACGACTTTCCCGTGTTGCAATAAAGTGCCACCATTCTGGTAACCCAGTAGTGCCACCCAGTGCCACCAATCTGTTTCAAGCGACAGTATGTCGAGCATCTCGAGAGCGATTAAGCGAAAAGGAGAGTCATCCAATTTACCAAAGCCAATGTTATAAATATCATCGACAGCACGAAACCATTTAATGAGCTGAATGTCCTATGCTAATGCTGAAGCTTCTTGGAATACTTGACCAGACTCCTTAATTTGTCCTTAGAATAACTCATCACTCTAGATGTCTGGAATATTGGTAGGGTAAGTACACTTCTGAGGCAGGTCAAGACTCAAGGAAGGGTGAATTGTCAAGACACCGTAGTGTGAACCAGGAAGTTCCCCTAGGAGTGAAGATATTTCCGGCACTGCTCAACCGCTACCTCTCCCCTATCCGAATCCCTACTAACGGCGCCCAGATTGTATCATGTGATGACATCTTCGATCGATTAAATGTCTACCTTTCCGATCTTACCAGTTATTTCGCTGTAACAATTTGGGGATATCTGCCACCAAATCCTAAATCGAACTATTAATTAAACAAAATTAACAACAAATTTTCGCTACCGTGACTCGAACCTCTGTTGTCTGCACCATACGCATTAACAGTCGCCTTATCACGTTGAACCACCGGAGGAGTTGCCATAACAACTTCTAACTATTATTTTACGACTTTTCATGGCCAACGAAAAACGAATGCCGTTTGTGAAATCGTGAACGCCCGTGGACGAAATCGTGAACATTCCGTTTAGATTTTTTGTGAACGTTTCCGTTTCATTTTGTCACCGCCTGGTCATGATTGTGGAACGCAATTTTCATACCCTCCATCATAGGATGGGGGGTATATTAACTTTGTCATTCCGTTTGTAACACATCGAAATATTGCTCTAAGACCCCATAAAGTATATATATTCTGGGTCGTGGTGAACTTCTGAGTCGATCTAAGTATGTCCGTCCGTGCGTCCGTCCGTCTGTTGAAATCACGCTAACTTCCGAACGAAACAAACTATCGACTTGAAACTTGGCACAAGTAGTTGTTATTTCAAATGGGCCATATCGGTTCACTTTTACGTATAGCCCCATATAAACCGACCCCCAGATTTGGCTTGCTGAACCACTAAGAGAAGCATATATTATCCGATCTGCCTGAAATTTGGAACATGGTGTTGGTATATTGCCTCTAACAACCATACAAAAATTGGTCCACATCGGTCCATAATTATAAATAGTCCCCATATAAACCCATCCCCAGATTTGGCTTGCGGAGCCTCAAAGAGAAGCAAATTTCATCCGATCCGACTGAAAGTTGGTACATGATGTTTGGTTAGGTTTGGTGGCAGTCCGATGTATCAGGCTCACTTAGACTATTCAGTCCGTTGTGATACCACATTGGTGAAATTCTCTCTTATCACTGAGTGCTGCCCGATTCCATGTTAAACTCAATGACAAGGGACCTCCTTTTTGTAGCCGAGTCCGAACGGCGTTCCACATTGCAGTGAAACCACTTAGAGAAGTTTTGAAACCCTCAGAAATGTGACCAGCATTTCTGAATTGGGATAATCCACCGCTGAAAAACTTTTTGATGTTCGGTCGAAGCAGGAATCGAATCCACGACATTGTGTATGCAAGACGGGCTTGCTAACCATTGCACCACGGCGTTGGTATATGGTCTCTAACAACCATTCAAAAATTGGTCTACATCGGTGAATAATTTTATATAGCCCCCATATAAACCGATCCCCAGATTTGGCTTGCGGAGCCTCTAAGAGAAGCAAATTTCATCCGATCCGGCTGAAATTTGGTACATGATGTTAGTATATGGTCTCTAATAACCATGCGAAAATTGGTCCACATCGGTTAATAATTATATATAGCCCCCATATAAACCGATCCCCAGATTTGGCTTGCGGAGCCTCTAAGAGAAACAAATTTCATCCGATCTGGCTGAAATTTGGTACATGGTGTAAGCATATGATCTCCAACAACCGTGCAAAAATTGGTCCACATCGGTTAATAATTATGTATAGCCCCCATATAAACCGATCCCCAGATTTGACCTCCGTAGCCTCTTGGAAGACCAAAATGTATCTGATTCAGTTGAAATTTTGTACGTGGTGTTAATATATGGCCTCAAACACCCATGCAAAAATTGGCCCACATCGGTCCATAATTATATATAGCCCCCATATAAACCGATCCCCAGATTTGGCTTGAGGAGCCTCTAAGGGATTCGGGTGAAATTTGGCTGGCGGAGCCTCTAAGAGAAGCAAATTTCATCCGATCAGGCTGAAATTTGGTACATGGTGAAAGTATATGGTCTGTAACAACTATGCAAAAATTGGTCCACATCGGTCCATAATTATATAAAGGGTGATATGGTCAAAATTTGGTCAATATAAACTTGACGTATTTCTTTAAATTTTGCAGATATTTTCAAGCACATAAAACTGTCAAAGTTCGCAAAGAAATATCTGGTTTGGCAAGCCATCTGTACCTGTGGATTGAAAAGCAGCATTTTCATAGCTTCCGGGACTGTCAACCAAGAAATTTACGTGAAAGAGTGTTTGAATATACGTCTGCTGCCTTTCCTGAAGAAACACGGTTGTTCCGTACTGTTTTGGCCGGATTTGGCATCTTGCCATTTCGGTAAAAAGGCCATGGAGTGGTACGCCGCCAACAACGTGCAGGTGGTTCCCAAGGACAAGAACCCTCCCAACACGCCAGAGCTCCGCCCAATTGAGAAATACTGGGCTATTGTCAAGCGGAACCTAAAGAAGACCAAAAAAACTGCTAAGGACGAGCAGCAGTTCAAGGCAAATTGGCTTTCTGCGGCGAAGAAGGTGGACAAGGTGGTTGTACAAAATCTGATGGCAGGTGTCAGACGTGAGGCCCGGCAATTCGGAATTGGAAAAGCGAAAGCCTAACTGAATATTTTTCCTGAATTTTATACTAATTGAACTTGAAAAAGAAATTTAATTTGATTTTTTAAATAAACGATTTCACCGATTTACACGCGTTTCTCCCTTGACCAAATTTTGACCGTATCACCCTTTATAAAGATTGATATACATTATCTACAGCGCAAGATCCAGCTCTACAAAAGAGAACCACTAGATCAGAGAGCATACAAGGCGGGTATGAACAGGATTCATGAGGATACTGTAGCTGAAGCGGTGATAAGCTACAAAGTTAATCCTGTTTTCGAAGTCCGCCCATAACACCGAAGGAAGAAGAGAGACATCCCACGGCAGAATAGGATAGTTATGGCCCAACGAAGACTAACTAAGGCAGTCAATGAAATACATGGGGGCTAAGGCTGGACACCCAACTAACGTAGAATACACAATGGGAAACGCTGTTGCGTATTCTATCGACTGGGTAGGCTAATGGTAAGTATTGGTGGCCCTCTTTGTCTCGGAAGAAGAATACTCATGGAGATGAGTAACAGGATACGCCTCTATGAATGTTAGGCATCGACTCTACAGAGACGTACTAGAGCGATCAAGCTGCTTTCAGTTTGGAGTAGCTTTGAGAATCGGTAATAGCAGGAACGATCCCAACAGATCTCCAGGCAATTGCGCGGAAAAAGGTATTCGAGGCCAAACAGCAAGGTGCGACAAAGGTGATGTTGGACATGGGACTAGAGACAAATTACAGATGTACATGCAGTTATGGTGAGAGAGAAGACACGGAGAAATTGCATACTACATAACTCAGATGCTCACAAGGGCTTTCAAAATTTCGGTACCGTATGGAAATTACAGCTCAAGCAAGTGCATTTACAAAGAGAAACAGACCGCATATGATGTCGAACATACATTCTTTAGATGTGGATGGTGTCCAGAACGGCGGAGAGAGCTTGAAGGCAAAGTTGAGCAAGTCTTGCCGAGGAATATAATTCACAAGATATTACAAAGTGAAAGAATCTGGGAGGCTGTCGATTTGCCAAACACGTTCTCCGCAAGAAGAAGGTTGACATGGAAACGACGACATCAGGAATTTATGCTTTAATCGGTTCATAGACGAAAAAGAAGAGGGTTCTGAACAAAATGATGCTCCATCTCGAAGGAATGCGAAATCGGTTCCCAGGTGGAAATCATACCGCGAGGGAAGAGGTATGGATTTTGTCGATTCAACGAGTAGATGCACTGTCAGGTGCATAAAGCATTTTCCTACCCTTACCACCAAAACAAAACACAGTTTCCGCCTTCTTAAAAATTAAAACCATATCTGGTTATGTTGCCCGATTTTCACATATTTTGATTTCCACCCCTTAACATGTCTATTGAATCATGGGCCAATGCTCATCCTACCTCAGATAGAGTACAAAGCAAAAACATAACTGAAACACTGAAAGGAAGTGAGCATGGTAACCGCTTCACTGAACGCACTAACTGCATTCACTGGAGAGAGAAAAAATAACCACGAGTGATTGTGTTTCACTATAATTCCACTTGAATGATTTATGTTGTGATACCCATATTGGTATACACCTCCAATATATTCGCCATTTATTACCACGCATATATTTTCAAAGGAATCATACACGATTGCTTATGAAATCAATGCTTTTAGTCGAGCACAATAAGTGAAGCCATGCAAAGAAACAAAAAAATATTTTTATTAAAATCTTTATATGAATTTGATTGTATTTATATAAATACTTCATAGACATACAGTAACATGTGTAGATATAACAGAAAATATATAAATTGTAGAAAATCCCCTATGAGCATCTGATATCAGTGCAAATAGGTTTTTATGTTCTAATGAATGATTCTAGAAATTATTACAATTATGTACGATATTCGTTGGACACAGAAGACGTCCGTCTTTTTGTGTTGGAGAAGGTGCATCCTGGGGAGCCTTCTCCGTTTGCTGTTGGTCCGAGCCGGGATAGAGGAGAACCCCGGACCATGGTATTGTTCAGTCTGCCGAAACCTGATCCACCACCGTTCGGTTTCGGTCAGATGTAACCGGTGCTTGGAGTGGGTGCATTACCGGAACTGCTCCGGCTTAACATCGCTGCGAGAGTATAGTCATACTGACTACGTGGCAGGATACTGTGCCAGCGATAGCAGCAGTGGGTCGTTTGACTATGCGCCCTCCGACATCTCTCGTACAACAATATTCTCCGCCGCAGCATCTTACACCCAATATTGTTGTTCCAGTTCCGGATAGTGCATCGTTTTTGCAATTTAATTGCAACGGGCTCCGAGGTAAGATTAGCGAAATCGTGGACTTTATGAATCGGAAAAGGATAAGGGTCGCGGCGATCCAGGAGACTAAGCTGAATTCCACCTGCAGCCTACACCATTGTGTTGGATACAATGTGCTTCGAAAGGATCGCAAAAGAAGTGGAGGTGGTGACCTGGCTTTCATAATACACCGTTCCGTGCAGTATAGACCTATCCCGCTTGTGCCAGACACTAATGACCCGTATATGGAATGTATGGGGGTAGCAGTCAAATCTGGGGCTGCCGAGATAGAGCTATACAATGTGTATATACCGTGTATATATGGTAGCTGTGCTCCAGGTTATTGCCCAAAAATTGAGTGGCTATTGTGCGGGCATGACCGATTGGTATTAGGAGACTTTAATGCCCACCATGAAATTTGGCATTCACTCCTAGGTAATGACCAGAGAGGCATAGCTTTGGCAGAGCAGATAGAGGACTCCACATTTTGCACGGTGAACGAAGAGGCCCCCACGAGAATTATGGGTGACTGCAGCAGTTCGCCAGATTTATCTTTAGCGTCGCTTGGTCTGATAAATGACGTTTCCTGGCAACCCGTCATTTCATTGGGATCGGACCACCTCCCGATAATTCTCACCATTAACCGATTTCATAACCTCTGAACGCCGGCCGTTTATCAATCAAAAGAAAGCCAACTGGGAAGGCTTCAGAGAATACACCGATCGCCGCTTCAGTGAGCTCCAGTCCCCCTCTCATGTTCATGTTGCCCAGAGGGCGTTCCGGGACATCATCAACGCAGCAGCCGCTCGCTTCCTACCCGCTGGTGGAATTGCCCAAGTGAGGCCCAACTTCCCAGCCGAAGCGGCGGGACTCACAGACGAGCGTGATGAACGCCGTCGTGCTAACCCTGCTGATCCTATAATAGGAGAACTAAATCTAGAGATTAGTAAGATAGTCGACGAGCACAAGAGGAACACTTGGTTAGAGCACCTGCAGCAATGTAACTTAGGCACAGGAACTGGTAAAATGTGGTCAACAATGAGAGCCCTCTCGAACCCCGCTACAGGGGATGATGGGATTTCAGGCACCTTTGGCGACGTGACTGTGACTGATCCGAAGAGATGCGCCAAATACTTTAACCGACAGTTTGTCGAGCATCCCGAGAGTGATAGAGCGTAGAGGAGAGCCACTCGTCGCATACGTAGTCTCCGAGCCGACGACACACCACAATTTACCGCAGCCGAAGTTACCAATGTCATCAACAGCGCGAAACCATCTAAGGTGCTGGGAAGTATCTGGAGAATTTTCCAGCTGCCCACTATCAACATGGATTCCGTAAGGTACACACAAACGAATTTATTTCTGATTCAATCACGAAATTAATTCATCCAATTAATTTTTTAATTGAAATGTCTTCAATCACAGAAATGATAGCATCAATTAAAAAATTAATTGAAGGTCAATTAAACAATTAATTGATCCAATTAAAAAATTAATTGATACTATTAATTTTTGTGATTGATTTTTGTTTCAATTAAAAAATTTGTTCAATCAATTAAATTTTTAATTGAATATTTTTTAAAACTCAATTAAAATTTTAATTGGAAAAATTTTCGTGAAATTTTTTTCTGTGTACACAGTACGACGACAGCCTTACATGCCATTTCGATACATATCAATAGGGGACTTAATCAGCCCAAGCCGTGTCATATGACGGTCCTCGTGGCGCTTGACCTATCGAAAGCGTTCGATACGGTTAACCATGCCACATTATTCGAGGACATCGAGAACACGTCTCTACCAACAGGAACGAAGCGTTGGGTTCTGAATTATATGTGTGGACGCCAGTCGTACGTGGAATTCAAGGACAAGAAGTCAAACCCCGTGGAGTTAAACAGGGAGTTCCCCAGGGCGGGGTGATATCTCCGGCACTGTCCTCGATTCCACCCCCTCCTGACGGCGTCGAGATAGTATTACATGCGGAAGATTGCACAATCCATGATTGTCCAGGCCCATTGTTGATAACATATGCGATCGATTGAACGTCTACCTCGCTGATCTTACCTGTTATTTCACTGCTATAAATTTGGTGATATCTCCCACCAAATCCTCAGCCACACTATTCACTACATGAACCGCGAAAGTACGCAGGCAGTTGAATGTCAGAGTCGATGGCGAAATAATTCGGAACACGTATTACACAGAGATTCTCGGGGTCACATTTGACAGCCTTTTTAAGTCATCTGCCACTGCAATTTGTGATAAGCTCCGCGGAAGAAACAAGGTCCTCAAGTCGGCAGCACTTGGGGTTCGGACAAAGGAACCTTGTTGACTAAATATAAGGCAATTGGCCGCTCAGTGGTAAACTATGCAACGCCAGTGTGGACACATCAAACGAGCGACACGCAGTGGAATAACATACAGACCTGTCAGAACGCTGCGACAGGATGTCTCCGCAGTACTCCCCTGGATCACCTTTATGCGGTGACCAAGGTCATCCCAGTGTGTCGACAAAATAAGATGTTGTCAAAGCAGTACCTCTTGGGCTGCTATCGCAGTAGCCAACCAAATCACCACCTTGTGGATAGGCAACCACCACCCAGGAATGCACAGGTTGATCGTCACCTTCCAGAGCGCGAGATCTTGCGTTATAAAAGAGAGCCTCTAGATCAGGCAGCATACCAGACAGTTCTGAACGGGGATTCATGAGAATAATGTAGCTGAAGCGTTGAGAATCTAAAAGGTTAATCCTGTGCTTGGAGCTCGACTAACGCCCATAGTACCAGAGGAGGGAGACCTTTTCGCTTGCCCAGCTAAACCTACCCGTCTCAACACCAGATCACTCTGGATACATCCCATCCTTGTCACAGAGTTCCTTGATCTGAATACTAGCTGAAGTACCAAAGCATAGACAAAATGGATGAAACTATATTAAAAACTGTTATGGTGGAGGGTACCTAAGGTTCGGCCTGGACGAACTTTCGTCCGCATATACTTGTCATCAATTAACATAGAGCTAAATTGGCCTTTGTGCCTACGAGGTTTCCCTGGTTTTTGAATGTGATTTTTTTTTTGTTATTCCGTTTGTAACACATCAAAATATTGATCTTAGACCCCATACAGTATATTATATATTGTGGGTTTTGGTGGAATTCTGAGTCTATTTCGCTATGTCCGTCCGTCCGTATGTGGAAATCACGCTAACATCCAAACGAAATGTACTATCGACTTGAAACTTGGCACATGTAGTTATTATTGATGTAAGACGGAAAGTATGGGCCATATCGGACCGTTTACATATAACCCCCACAAAAACCGATCCCCCGATTTGGCTTGCGGAGCCTCTAAGAGAAGCAAATTTGATCCGATCCGGCTTAAATTTGTTACATGGCGTTAGTATAAGGTCTCTAATAACCATGCAAAAAATGGTCCACATAGGTCCATTATTATATCTAGCCCCCATATAAACCGATCACCAGATTTGAACTCCGGAGCCTCTTGGAAGACCAACATTCATCTGATTCAGTTGAAATTTGGTACGTGGTGTTAATATATGGCCTCAAACACCCATGCAAAAATTGGTCGAAATCGAATAATTATATATAGCCCCCATATAAACCGATCCCCAGATTTGACCTCCGGAGCCCCTTGGAAGAGCAAAATTCATCCGATTCGGTTGAAATTTGGTACGTGATGTTAGTATATGGTCACTAATAACCATGCAGGAATTGGTCCATATCAGTCCACAATTATATATAGCCCCCATATAAACCGATCCCCAGATTTGACCTCCGGTGCCTTTTGGAGAAGCAAAATTCATCCGATCTGGTTGCAATTTGGTACGTGGTGGTAATGAGTGATATTTAGCAGCCATGCCAAAAGTGGTCTTTCGTAGAAGTTTCTACGCAATCCATGGTGGAGGGTACATAAGATTCGGCGTGGGCGAACTTACGGCCGTATATACTTGTTTTAGTTTTAAATGCGCTTACAAATTTTCGCGCATCATAAATTTTCTATAGAAATAAAATTTTGACAAAATTTTCTATAGAAATAAAATTTTGACAAAATTCTCTATAGAAATAAAATATTGACAAAATTTTCTATAGAAACAAAATTTTGATAACATTTTTCTATAGGAATAAAATTTTGACAAAATTTTCTATAGAAATAAAATTTTGACACAATTCTCTATAGAAATAAAATTTTGACAAAATTCTCTTTAGAAATAAAATTTTGACAAAATTCTCTATAGAAATAAAATGTTGACAAAATTTTCTATAGAAATATAATTTTGACAAAATTTTCTAGAGAAATAGAATTTTGACAAAACTTTATTTCTATAGAACACAATTTTAAGAAAATTTTCTTTAGAAATAAAATTTTGCCAAAATTGTCTATAGAAATAAAATTTTGGCAAATTGTCTATAGAAATAAAATGTTGACAAAATTTTCTATTGAAATATAATTTTGACATAATTTTCTATAGAAATAAAATTTTGACATAATTTTCTATAGAAATAAAATTTTCACAAAATTTTCTATAGAAATACAATTTTGACAAAATTCTCTATAGAAATAAAATGTTGACAAAATTTTCTATAGAAATAAAATGTTGACAAAATTTTCTATAGAAATAAAATTTTGATAACATTTTTCTATAGGAATAAAATTTTGACAAAATTTTTTATATGAATAAAATTTTGACAGAAATTTTTTATAGGAATTCAATTTTGAAAAATTTTCTATAAAAATAAAATTTTGACAAAATTTTCTATTGAAATATAATTTTGACATAATTTTCTATAGAAATAAAATTTTGACAAAATTTTCTATAGAAATAAAATTTTGGCAAAATTGTCTATAGAAATTAAATTTTGGCAAAATTGTCTATAGAAATAAAATTTTAGCAAAATTTTCTATAGAAATAAACTTTTGTCCAAATTTTCTATAGAAATAAAATGTTGGCAAAATTGTCTATAGAAATAAAATTTTGGTAAAATTGTCTATAGAATTAAATTTTGACAAAATTTTCTATAGAAATATAATTTTGGCAAAATTGTCTATAGAAATAAAATTTTGGCTAAATTGTCTATAGAAATAAAATTTTGGCAAAATTGTCTTTAGAATTAAATTTTGACAGAATTGTCTATAGAAATAAAATTTTGCCAATATTGTCAATAGAAATAAAATTTTGACAAAATTTTCTATAGAAATAAAATTTTGGCAAAATTGTCTATAGACATAAAATTTTGACAAAATTTTCTGTAGAAATAAAATTTTGACAAAATTTTCTATTGAAATATAATTTTGACATAATTTTCTATAGAAATAAAATTTTGACATAATTTTCTATAGAAATAAAATTTTGACAAAATTTTCTATAGAAATAAAATTTTGGCAAAATTGTCTATAGAAATAAAATTTTGGCAAAATTGTCTACAGAATTAAATTTTGACAAAATTTTCGATAGAAATAAACTTTTGGCAAAATTGTCTATAGAAATAAAATTTTGGCAAAATTGTCTATAGTAATAAAATTTTGGCACAATTGTCTATAGAAATAAAATGTTGGCAAAATTGTCTATAGAAATAAAATTTTGGCAAAATTGTCTATAGAAATAAAATTTTGGTAAAATTGTCTATAGAATTAAATTTTGACAAAATTTTCTATAGAAATAAAATTTTGGCAAAATTGTCTATAGAAATAAAATTTTGGCAAAATTGTCTATAGAAGTAAAATTTTGACAAAATTGTGTATAGAATTACATTTTGACATAATTGTCTATAGAAATAAAATTTTGGCAAAATTGTCTATAGAAATAAAATTTTGGCAAAATTGTCTATAGAAATAAAATTTTGAAAACATTTTCTACAGAAATAAAATTTTGGCAAAATTGTCTATAGAAATAAAATTTTGGCAAAATTGTCTATAGAAATAAAATTTTGACAAAATTTTCTATTGAAATATAATTTTGACATAATTTTCTATAGAAATAAAATTTTAACAAAATTTTCTATAGAAATAAAATTTTTGACAAAATTTTTTATAGAAATAAAATTTTGGCAAAATTGTCTATATAATAAAATTTTGGCAAAATTGTCTATAGAAATAAAATTTTGGCAAAATTGTCTATAGAAATAAAATTTTGACAAAATTTTCTATAGAAATAAAATTTTGGCAAAATTGTCTATAGAAATAAAATTTTCACAAAATTTTCTATTGAAATATAATTTTCTATAGAAATAAAATTTTGACAAAATTTTCTATAGAAATAAAATTTTGACAAAATTCTTTATAGAAATAAAATTTTGGCAAAATTGTCTATAGAAATAAAATTTTGGCAAAATTGTCTATAGAATTAAATTTTGACAAAATTGTCTATAGAAATAAAATTTTGGCGAAATTGTCTATAGAATAAAATTTTGGCAAAATTGTCTATAGAAATAAAATTTTGGCAAAATTGTCTATAGAAATAAAATTTTGGCAAAATTTTCTATAGAAATAAACTTTTGGCAAAATTGTCTATAGAAATAAAATTTTGGCAAACTTGTCTATAGAAATAAAATTTTGGCAAAATTGTCTATAGAATTAAATTTTGACAAAATTGTCTATAGAAATAAAATTTTGGCAAAATTGTCTATAGAAATAAAATTTTGGCAAAATTGTCTATAGAAATGAAATTTTGACAAAATTTTTTATAGAAATAAAATTTTGGCAAAATTGTCTATAGAAATAAAGTTTTGACAAAATTTTCTATTGAAATATAATTTTGACATAATTTTCTATAGAAATAAAATTTTGACATAATTTTCTATAGAAATAAAATTTTAACAAAATTTTTGACAAAATTTTCTATAGGAATAAAAATTTCTATAGAAATACAATTTTGACAAAATTTTCTATAGAAATAAAATTTTGACAAAAAATTCTTCTCGAAAAACGTGCAAAATATCAGCCAAATCATTTCACTTTAGATATAGCTCCCATATATATCTTTCGTCCAATTTAGACTCATATGACCGCAGAGGCCAAAGTTTACTACCGATTTTCGTGAAATTTTGCACAGAGAGTAAAATTGACATTCTACAAATGCTTGGTAAATTTGATTGACATCGGTTCCGATTTAGATATGGCTGCCATATATATCTTTCAACCGATTTGAACCTATTTGGCCTCAAAAGCCAGAGTTTTGCCCCGACTTACTGCAACATTTGCATAAGGAGTACGTTTAATAGTATCGGTATGTGTCCCAAATTTGGTTAAAATCGCTTGTCATTTAGATATAGCTCCCATATATATTTTTCACCCGATTTGCACTTATTTGGCCTCAAAAGCCAGAGTTTTGCCGTGATATGCTTCACATTGTGCACAAGGGGTACGTTTAATGATACTGTTTTGTGTGTCAAATTTGGTTAAAATCGGTTCAGATTTAGATATAGCTCCCATATATATCTTTCGTCCGATTTGGTCTTATATGGCCTCAAAAGCCAGAGTTTTGCCCTGACTTGCTTCAAATTTTGCACAAGGACTACGTTTAATAGTATTACTAATTGTGCCAAATTTCGTTGAAATCGTTTCAGATTTAGATATAGCTGCCATATATATCTTTCGCCCGATTTAGACTCATATGACCACGGGGGCCAAAGTAATACTCCCATTTATGTGAAATTTTGCAGAGATTGCAGGATTATTCTAACTATGCATGTCAAATTTAGTCAAAATCGGTTAAGATTATATATAGCTCCCATATATACGTTCCCAGGGCTGAGGAAATATGGTAAACTGTTTCACATTTTAGACCCATTTTCAATAGGATTTTCCTCCAATTAACTGGATAGCGTTAGCCGATTTAAATTTTAATTCTAGTTATTATGCACAAGTACAAAAAATTGTCTCCATTATAAGTATTTGTATCTGGAAATGCAAACCTTTATATAGCTCCCAGCAAATTTGAAGTAGTTGAGATGGTAACACAAATGTTGGTCTACATAGTGATGAAGGGTATAATATAGTCGACCCCGCCTGACTTTAGACTTTACTTACTTGTTTTCCATAAAACTGTTTACTTTTTTTCTTCCATGTATACTCAAACTCTCTTCTTGCTTATTTTCCTCTGATGTTATATGACCAGAGGAATTTCCCTAGAATTAACATTGAACGCCATGACAACAAAATGAGACGAGAAACCTAAATACATTTCTATGGTACTTTACGTATGTTACTGAAATTATAATTAGTGATGTAAGCGTTATACCCAAATGCTTTGCTAACCAATAACCAGCTTGTTTTCGCAAATGGACAAGTAAATGTAACATATTTAGCAAAACGAGTACTGAACGAGAAATTGACGTAAATAGCTCATTTTACAAAGTAGATGGATGTTAAACAAAAACGCCGTAAACGAGATCCGTATCTGTGTAACAACACAGACGATGTTGGTCGGTTGGCTGGGCAGAGGTATAAGAATCATTGGAGTTTTTTTTTTCTTTGGAAATAGACTGAAAACAACCTTCAAAAGATATCAGGTCACAACAACACCACCACCTCCATCATCAACAAAACATCTACATTCACATTCGTATCCATATCCATAATACTTAGTAAAGCTTTTCGGTGTGTTTTAGCAAATAATAAATCAAATAAAAAATTTATTATACTAAAAGCTTACTAAAATACAAGCAAAACACAGACCCAGGCAACCAATCCCATACCTTGGATAAACATGCATATTCTTAGAGCATACATTAACACATATATGGCATCCACTCTCATATACAAAGAAACAAGTGCAAGGAGAGACGACAATGAGTTGCATCATAATACCCGTAAATGTTGTTGATCTAAATAGAAACAAGGGTAAAATCATTTCGTTGTTGTTATTTACAATACTCCTACTAGAACATACCAAGGATGGAAAATACAATTTTTAAGAAAGTATAAAAAAGTTCCTTTTTTTAAGCGAAAATATTTTTTACTAAATTTCAACAAAAATTCCATTATTGGAATTTTGGACAAGATTATTGTCAGAGCTCCTTTAGACTGAATTTTAAAGAAAATAAAATTTCGTTTGTCATATCCTCAATTTTCAATATTTATACCCTGCGCCACACTGTGGAACAGGGTATTATAAGTTAGTGCATATGTTTGCAACACCCAGAAGGAGACGAGATAGACACATGGTGTCTTTGGCAAAAATTCTCAGGGTGATCTCCTGAGTAGAGGTGTGCACGTGAGTAATAGTTTACTCACGCACACTCACGATTGAAAAATCATACTCACGCACGATATTTTTTGGTAGGACTCGCGCTCACGCACACTCACGAAAAGAAAATTTGTACTCACGCACGAAAACGTCGTGACTCACGAAATATACCCTGACTCACGAAAAATATCGTGACTCACGAAAAATATCGGGACTCACGAATAATTCTATGATTAATTTACCTTACCGAAGTGTCTGAAAACATGACCATTATTAAAATCGAGAGTGTTATTAAACTCTTAACATCCCAGGTGTCACTAAAATTGTAATTGAATTTCACTCTTAAGAATTTTATGTTGGTGAGCAGGAATATTTTCGTGAGTGTAACTCGTTACTCACGCACACTCACGAAGATATTATTTTCGTGACTCACGCACGATATTTTGGTTTGTTAATCACACTCACGCACACTCACGCTGTTGTCATGAGCGTGACTCACGACCCACGCACGAATCACGAAAATTTTCGTGAGTCACGACAATTTCGTGTCACGTGCAAACCTCTACTCCTGAGTAGATATAGCCATGTCCGTTTGTCCGTCTGTCCGTGAACACATTTCAAATCAAATCAAAGTCAATCGCAGTTTTAGTCCAATCAACTTCAAATTTGGCACAAATATGTATTTTGGCTCAGAATAGAACCCTATTGATTTTGGAAGAAATCGGTTCAGATTTAGATATAGCTCCCACATATATATTTCGCCCGATATGGACTTATATGGCCCCAGAAGCCAGAGTTTTACTCTAATTTACTTAAAATTTTGCACAAGAAGAACAATTAGTACTATAGTTAAGTGTGCTAAATTTTATTGAAATCGGTTTAGATTTAGATATAGCTCCCACATATATCTTTCGCCCGATATGGACTAATACGGTTCCAGAAGCCAGAGTTTTATCCCAATTTGGTTGCACTAGGAGTACAATTAGTAGTGTAGTCAAGTTTGCCAAATTTTATTGAAATCAGTTCAGATTTAGATATAGCTCCCATATATATCGTTCGCCCGATTTACACTCATATGACCACAGTGGCCAATCTTTTACTCCGATTTAAATGAATAAGCATTGTAGCTATGCGTGCCAAATTTGGTTAAAATCGGTTCAGATTTAGATATAACTCCCATATATAGCTTTCGCCCGATTTACACTCATATGACCACAGAGGCCAATTTTTTGCTCCGATTTCATTGAAATTTTGAACAGGGAGTAGAATTAGTATTGTAGCTATGCCTGTTAAATTTGGTTGAAATCGGTTCAGATTTAGATATATCTCCCATATTAGCTTTCACCCGATTTACACTCATATGACCACAGAGGCCAACTTTTAACACCGATTTAGTTGAAATTTTGCACAGGCAGTAGAATTAGCATTGTAGCTATGCGTGCGAAATTTGATTGAAATCGGTTCAGATTTAGATATAGCTCCCATATATATGTTTTTTTGATTTCGACAAAAATGGTCAAAATACCAAAATTTTCCTTGTTAAATCGCCACCGCTTAGTCGAGAAGTTGTAAAAATGGCTCTTATTTTCCTAAACTTCTAATACATATATATCGAGCGATAAATCATAAATAAACTTTTGCGAAGTTTCCTTAAAATTGCTTCAGATTTAAATGTTTCCCATATTTTTTTACTAACATTGTGTTCCACCCTAGTGAATTAGCCAACTTAAATTTTGAGTCTATAGATTTTGTAAAAGTCTATCAAATTATGTCCAAATCGAGTGATATTTAAATGTATGTATTTGGGACAAACCTTTATATATAGCACCCAACACATTTGACGGAAATTTTCTATAGAAATAAAATTTTGACAAAATTTTGTATAGAAATAAAATTTTTACAAAAATTTCTATAGAAATAAATTTTTTACAAAGTTTTCTATAGGAATACAATCTTGACAAAATTTTATAGAAATAAAATTTTCACAAAATTTTCTATAGAAATGAAATTTTCTATAGAAATAAAATTTTGAAAAAAAATTTCTATAGAAATAAAATTTTGACAAAATTTTGTATAGGAATAAAATTTTCTATAGAAATAAAATTTTGACAAAAGTTTCTATAAAAATAAAATTATGACAAAAATTTCTATAGAAATAAAATTTTGACAAATATTTCTATAGAAATATAATTTTGACAAAATTTTCTATAGAAATAAAATTTTGAAAAAAAATTCTATAGAAATAAATATTTGACAAAATTTTCAATAGATATAAATTTTCCATAAAAAAAAATATTTATAGAAATAACATTTTGGCAACATTTTTTATAGGAATACAATTTTGACAAAATTTTATTTCTATAGAAATAAAATTTTGACAATATTTCTATAGATAACATTTTACAAAATTTTCTACAAAAATAAATTCTGTAGAAATAAAATAAAATTTTGACCAAATTTTCTATAGGAATAAAATTTTGACAAAATTTTCTATAGAAATAAAATTTTGACAAAATTTTCTATAGAAATAAAATTTTGACAAAAATTTCTATAGAAATAAATATTTGACAAAATTTTCCATAGAAATAAAATTTTGACAAAATTTTTTATAGGAATAAAATTTTGACAAAATTTTCTACAGAAATAAAATTTTGACAAAATTTTCTATAGAAATAAAATTTTTACAAAATTTTCTATAGAAATAAAATTGTGACAAAATTTTCCAAAGAAATAAAATCTTGACAATATTTTCTATAGAATACAATTTTACATAATTTTCTACAAAAATAAATTTTGACAAAATTTTCTATTGAAATAAAATTTTGACAAAATTTTCTATAGAAATAAAATTTTGACAAAATTCTCTATAGAAATAAAATTTTGACAAAAATTTCCTACAAAAAAACAATTTTCTATAGAAATACAATTATGACAAAATTTTCGAGAGAAATGCTATTTTGATAAAATTTTATTTCTACAGAAATACAATTTTGAAAAAAAAAATTCTATAGAAATAAAATTTTGACAAAATTTTCGATAGAAATAAAATTTTGACATAATTTTCTATAGAAATAAAATTTTAGCAAAATAGAGAAATAAAATTTTGACAACATTTTCTACAGGAATAAACATTTGACAACATTTTAAATAGAAATAAAATGATGACAATATTTTCCATAGAAATACAATTTGGCACAATTTTCAATAGAAATGAAATTTTGACAGAATTTTCTGTAGAAATAAAATTTTGAAAAAATGTTCTTTAGGAGTAAAATTTCGACAAAATTTTCTATAGGAATAAAATTTTGAGAAAATGTTCTATAGAAATAAAATTTTGACAAAATTTTCTATAGAAATATTTTTTTTTCATTTGTTTTGTTTTGTTATTGTTTGGTTTTTTTTCTTTAATCATTGTTGTTGTTGTTGTGTTTTTTTTTTTTTTTTTTATTTCAGCTTAAAACCATGCATTGACTAAACTACAAGTGTAGCTTAACCAACAGAGGAAAATACTAAAACTTTGACAAAATTTTCTATAGACAAAAAAATGTGACAACATTTTCTATAGAAATAAAATTTTGACAAAATTTTCTATAGAAATAAAATTTTGACAAAATTATCTATAGAAATAAAATTTTGACAAAATTTGCTATAGAAATAAAATTTTGACAAAATTTGCTATAGAAATAAAATTTTGACAAAATTTTCTATAGAAATAAAATTTTGACAAAATTTTCGAGAGAAATGCTATTTTGACAAAATTTTCGAGAGAAATGCTATTTTGACAAAATTTTGTTTCTACAGAAATACAATTTTGAAAAAAAAAATTCTTTAGAAATAAAATTTTGACAAAATTTTCGATAGAAATAAAATTTTGACAAAATTTTCTATAGAAATAAAATTTTAGCAACATAGAGAAATAAAATTTTGACAACATTTTCTACAGGAATAAACATTTGACAACATTTTAAATAGAAATAAAATGATGACAATATTTTCCATAGAAATACAATTTTGACACAATTTTCAATAGAAATGAAATTTTGACAGAATTTTCTGTAGAAATAAAATTTTGAAAAAATGTTCGTTAGGAGTAAAATTTCGACAAAATTTTCTATAGGAATAAAATTTTGAGAAAATGTTCTATAGAAATAAAAATTTGACAAAATTTTCTATAGAATTTTTTTTTTTCATTCGTTTTGTTTTGTTTTGTTATTGTTTGGTTTTTTTTCTTTAATCATTGTTGTTGTTTTTTTTTTTTTGATTTCAGCTTAAAACCATGCAGTGACTAAACTACAAGTGTAGCTTAACCAACAGAGGAAAATACTAAAACTTTGACAAAATTTTCTATAGACAAAAAAATTTGACAACATTTTTTATAGAAATAAAATTTTGACAAAATTTTCTATAGGAATAAAAATTTTGAAAAATTTTCTATAGGAAAATGTTCTATAGAAATAAACTTTTGACAAAATTATCTATAGAAATAAAATTTTGACAAAATTTGCTATAGAAATAAAATTTTGACTAAAATTTCTATAGAAATACAATTTTGACAAAATTTTATTTCTATAGACATACAGTTTTGACAAAATTTTCTATAGAAATAAAATTTTGACAAAATTTTCTATAGAAATAAAATTTTGACAAAATTTTCTATAGAAATAAAATTTTGGCAAACTTTTCTATAGAAATAAAATTTTGACAAAATTTTCTATAGAAATAAAATTTTGACAAAATTTTCTATAGAAATAAAATTTTGACAAAATTTTCTATAGAAATAAAATTTTGACAAAATTTTCTATAGAAATAAAATTTTGACAAAATTTTCTATAGAAATAAAATTTTGACAAAATTTTCTATAGAAATAAAATTTTGACAAAGTTTTCTATAGAAATAAAATTTTGACTAAAATTTCTATAGAAATACAATTTTTACAAAATTTTATTTCTATAGACATACAGTTTTGACAAAATTTTCTATAGAAATAAAATTTTGACAAAATTTTCTATAGAAATAAAATTTTGGCAAACTTTTCTATAGAAATAAAATTTTGACAAAATTTTCTATAGAAATAAAATTTTGACAAAATTTTCTATAGAAATAAAATTTTGACAAAATTTTCTATAGAAATAAAATATTGACAAAATTTTCTATAGAAATAAAATATTGACAAAATTTTCTATAGAAATATAATTTTGACAAAATTTTCTATAGAAATTAAATTTTGACACAATTTTCTGTATAAATAAAATTTTTGATAACATTTTCTATTGAAATAAAATGTTTACAAAATTTTCTATTGAAATAAAATTTTGACAAAATTTTCTATTGAAATAAATTTTTAACAACATTTTCTATTGAAATAAATTTTTGACAAAATTTTCTATAGAAATAAAATTTTTCATTAGAAATAAAATTTTGACAAAAATTACTGTAAATCAAATTTTCAAAAAAAAATTTTGAAAATAATTTTTTTGTAGTTTTTGGTAAGATTTTCTAAAAATGCTGGTAGATCATTTTTGTCTCAAGTTTCTCCGTGACTGTAATGCTTCGAATTATGTAAGTACGCGATCGATAACTTCTTCTCTAGAAAGTGTTCGTGTGGAAACGTAATAAAGAATCCCATGGCTTTTTCGACCAAAACTTTCTTGAAATTCATGAAAATTGTGTTTTTGACTCTGACTTTTTCTTCCCGCATGAACAGTTTTGACAAATTTGTAACAGACCATTAGCAAATAAGTTTGTAAAAACTTTCTAAAAATATTTTGTCAAAATTATTGTACCCTTATATTTGAAATCGGCACCAAAGGTACTAAATCATTGGCGAGGGTACTATGTTACGGTACTGAGCAGGGTGAAAAGTTCAGAAAGAAGTACTGTAGTACTGCATTTCCCATCCCTGGAACAGACTATAGTACTCTTTTAAATGTACACACGCACACACACACACACTTATGAGTAGTATTCGGAAATACACCAATGTACACAAAGTCAATAATAAATTGAGATGCATGCTATTGTGGCTTGGATGATGATAGTGCCAGATGCTGATGTTGCTGCGTTACGACGAGTACTGTGTCCTATTGTGTGGGTAAACATAATGCACCGTGTTAAATGATACTTTACTCTGTTGTGTAATGCATGTAAGTATTACATATACACACATCCAAACACACACATGCTAGTATAGAGTTTAGTATAGTTTTGAGCGAATGCATACATACACGCATCTATCAGAATGCACTTAACAAGCATAAAGGTTCCTAATTAGCTCCAAACACTGCTATGCATTTTCAGCAGTCCTATTTCATAAGAAGTACAGTGAGCCAAAAATGTCTTCGTATATGCTATGTTTGTTATAAAAACGTTATATTGACAACAATAATAGAAATGGAGAAAAAAACTATATTACAAATAAATGTAATGGCATTCCGTAGCTTTGTGTTGTAAGAAACCATTTTGTTTAATGGCAACTCTACAATATAATTGAGCTTCCATACAGCGGAAATGGATTTATACATCAAGTAAGGGCAGAACCGACCACGTTGTATCCACGGTTGCCATTCGAGTCAAAAATAATCTACCAAAATTTGGAGTAAATTTTACCAAAAAACTACCAAACAAAAAAAAAACTTATTTTGTCAAAATTTTATTTCTATGGAAAATTTTGTCAACATTTTATTTCTATAGAAAATTTTGCAAAAAATTTATTTCTCTAGATAATTTTGCGAAAAATTTATTTCTCTAGATAATTTTGCGAAAATTTTACTTCCATAGGAACTTTTGTCAAATTTTTTATTCTTATAGACAATTTTGTCAAATTTGTATTTTTATAGAAAATTTTGCCAAATTTTTATTTTTATAAATAATTTTATAAAAATTTTATAGAAAAGGTTGAAAATCTTTTTTTCTTTAGTTTTTCTAAAGAAAATTCTGTCAATATTTTATTTTTATATCCTATTTTCGAAATATTTTATTTCCACAAACAAACCTCGTCAAAAATAATTTTCTATAGAAAATTTTATCAAAATTGTATTTCTATATAAAATTTTTAAAGAAAATTTTGTCAAAATTTTATTTCTATTGGAAATTTTTACGGAGAATTTTATCAAACATTTATTTATAATTTTTAAGAAAATTTTGTCATAATTTTATTTCTATAAAATTTTTTCAACATTTTATTTCTGTACATTTTTTTTACATTTTATTTCTATAGAAAATTTTGTCAAAATTTTATTTCTATAGAAAATTTTGTCAAAATTTTATTTCTATAGAAAATTTTGTCAAAATTTTATTTCAATAGAAAATTTTTTTCAAAATTTTATTTCTATAGAAAATTTTTTTCAAAATTTTATTTCTATAGAAAATTTTGTCAAGATTTTAGTTTTATACAAAATTTTGTCAAAAATTTATTTCTATAGAAAATTTAGGCATAATTTTATTTCTATAGAAAATTTAGTTAAAAATTTATTTCTATAGAAAATTTAGTCAAAATTTTATTTCTATAGACAATTTAGTTAAAAATTTATTTCTATAGAAAATTTAGTCAAAATTTTATTTCTATAGAAAATTTTCTCGAAATTTTATTTCCATAGACAATTTTGCCAAATTTTTATTTCCATGGACGATTTTGTCAAATTTTGTATAAAAATAAACAAAAATTTGTAAAATTTTTATTTTTATACAAAATTTTGAAAATTTTGTTTTCTAGTGTTTTTTTTTTGTAGAAAATTCTGTCAAAATTTTATTTTTATATCCTATTTTTTTCAAAATTTAATTTCTATAGAAAATTTTGTCGAAATTTTATTAACATAGACAATTTTGTTAAATCTGTATTTCCATAGACAATTTTGTCTTTTTTTTTTTATTTGAAAATTTTGAAAATCTTTAGAATTTTTTTTATTGAAAATTCGTTCAAATTTTTATTTTTATACATTGTCATATTGTCAAAATTTTATTTCTATAGCTTATAACCTTGTCAAAAATTATGTTCTATAGGAAATTTTGTCAAAATTTTATTTCTATAAGAAATTTTTACAGAAAACTTTGTCAAAATTTTATTTTTATAATAAAATTTTAATGAAAATTTTGTCATAATTTTATTTCTATATAAATTTTTTCAAATTGTTATTTCCATAAATTTTTTTCAACATTTTGTTTCTGTACAATTTTTTTTTTCAATTTGATTTCTGTAAAATTTTTTTTTTATATTTTATTTCTATAGAATATTTTGTCACATTTTTATTTCTATAGACAATTTTGTCAACATTTTATATCGTTTTGCTTTGTTTGTTCTTTAATCATTGTTGTTGTTTTTTTTTATTTCAGCTTAAAACCATGCATTAACTAAACTACATGTGTAGCTTAACCGACAGAGGAAGAATGTTTGTCAAATTTATTTGGACAAAGCCCTATAGACTGCAAGATGGTTGGATGGACGTTTCTTGCAGCAAAACTATCAACCACAATAAATTCAGGCAGTTCATTAAACCCAACAATGAACCACATGTAAAACCGAAAAAAGGTTTCACATGATAGCCGGCTTATGCCGAAATAAATTCGTAGGGCTTTGCCCAAATAAATTTGACAAACATTCTTTTCCTCTGTTGCTTAAGCTACACTTGTAGTTTAGTCAATGCATGGCTTTAACCTGAAATAAAAAAATAAAAAAAAACAACAATAAACATTTTATATCTATAAGAAAATTTGTTAAAGTTTTATTCTAGAGGAAATTTTGTCAAAATTTTATTTCTATTGGAAATTTTATCAAAATTTTATTTCCATAGGAAATTTTGGCAAATATTTTTATTTTTATAGAAAAATTTGTTAAATTTTTATTTTGATAGATTTTTCTTTCTATAAAAAATTTTGTCAACATTTTATTTCTATAGGGAATTTTTACAAAAAAAAATTGTCAAAACTTTATTTTTATAAGAAATTTTTACAGAAAATTTTGTTAAACTTTTATATCAATGGGAAATTTTTATTAACAATTTTGTGAAAATTTTATTTCTATAAAATTGTTCTTCAGTATTTTATTTCTGTACATTTTTTTTTACATTTTATTTCCATAGAAAATGTTGTAAAAATTTTGTTTCTATAGAAAATTTTGTCAAAATGTTATTTCTGCAGGAGAAGGGTTGTCAAAATTTTATATCTATAGGCAATTTGTGAAGTATCTTAAAACTTCTTAGAATCGTTTTCTAAATTGTTAGTTAGTCCATACGTGGTATATATTAGACAAAAAAAGGTATATATATAGGTAAGTCTACAAATAATTACGAATCGATATGGACTTTTGCACCGTACGTAGAGAGCCAGAATTGAAATATGGGAGTCGCTTATATGGGGGCTATATACAATTATGAACTTGATATGGACCAATTTTTGTGTGATTGGGGATCGATTTATCTGAGGGCTATATATAACTATAGACCGATATGGACCTAGTTAGGCATGGTTGTTAACGGTCATATACTAGCACAATGTACCAAAATTTCAACTGACTCGGATGAAATTTGCTCCTCCAAAAGGCTCCAAATCAAATATCGGGATCGGTTTATATGGGGGCTAAATATGATTATGGACTGATATGGACCACTTTTGGCTTGCTTGTTAAATATCATATACTATCACCACGAACCAAATTTCAACGAGATCGGATGAATTTTGCTTCTCCAAAAGGCACCGGAGGTCAAATCTGGGGATCGGTGTATATGGGGGCTATATATAATTATGGACCGATTTCGACCAATTTTTGCATGGGTGTTTCAGGCCATATATTAACACCAATTTCCATATTTCTACTGAATCAGATGAATCTTGGTCTTCCGGAGATCAAATCTGGTGATCGGTTTATATAATTATGAACCGATGTAGAGCAAATTTTGCATGCTCATTAGGGACCATATACTTACACCACGTACCAAATTTCAGCCGGATTGAATGAAATTTGCTTCTCTTAGAGGCTCCGCAAGCCAAATCGGGGGATCGGTATATATGGGGGCTATATATAATTATTGACCGATGTGGACCAATTTTTGCATGATTGTTAGAGACTATATACTTACACCATGTACCAAATTTCAGCCGGATCGGATGAAATTTGCTTCTTTTAGAGGATTCGCAAGCCAAATTTGGGGGTCCGTTTATATGGGGCTATACGTAAAAATGGACCGATATGGCCCATTTGCAATACCATCTAACCTACATCAATAACAACAACCGCTATGGCCCATTTGCAATACCATCCGACCTACATCAATAACAACTACTTGTGCCAAATTTCAAGTCGATAGCTTGTTTCGTTCGGAAGTTAACGTGATTTCAACAGACGGACGGAAATGCTCCGATCGACTTAGAATTTCACCACGACCCAGAATATATATATTTTTTATGGGGTCTTATAGCAATATTTCGATGTGTTACAAACGGAATGACAAAGTTAATATACCCCCATCCTATGATGGAGAGTATAAAAATTGTAGACAAACAAATATCGTTTCCCATTTGCTTTTCGCTGTAAGGAAGTTTGTTTGGAGATAATAATACACAGAAAAAAAGGTGTCTTGTAAATTTAAGGACCATTGTAACTTTCACATAGTTCAACAAATTTACTGTAATATAGTTCATTTTTCGTAACCACAACGAAAATTAACTTAGCTAAAGGAAAACTTATAAAAATTCAGTAAATGTTTTTTAGTTCACGAACTAAGAAATGGTAAGGATTTTTCCTTAAATAAATTTCCAACACAGTAGTCATCGTTGATTCTATTATAAAAATACATGGACAATATAAAAATCTTACTACGAAATGTGGACAATTTATTAAGAAAAAATTTTGTATGGAAAAAAATTTTTGTAGTAAAAATTAACTTAACGACATTTCCGATTCGTATGATGGCTTCCTACAGATTATTTCCCTTTTTATTATAAGTTGGAGTGTTTTTCCTCACATGGAACATTTTAGATGAAGTAGAATAAAAAGTAGTTAATATAATCCTTGACGGGTGTATATAATTTTTTATAGATTCCTCATAGATTTGGTATATATTTTACCTTAACTTATAGATAGAATTCCAACTAATCAATAAACGTGCTACTGGAAAATGTGAGTGCATCATGTGAGGGAGTTTTTAGAGACATTTTGTGTATATCTCGTATGATTGTTTGTGTTTGTTATTGCGTCATTTATGCTGTTGTTGGTTGTTTTGATTCTAGAGACAATGGAATGTTCCTTGTGTGTTGTTGGTATCTTTTGTGGTGAGAGTTGTTTTCTTGCAATAGCGAGATCAGAAAGGGATCGTGTGTGTGTGTGGAGTTGTTTTTCTTTACGGTATGTATCCTTTATGACTATTTGTGTCTTTGAGTTTTATTGCTAATTGTACGTGCGGTATTGGTGTTTATTAATGAAAATATATTTTAGAAACTGAGAAGTGAATGATGTGATGTTAGAGTAATCAAAAACGCTTTTTATTGATAAAAAAAAAAACAAATAACAGATTAAGGAACTGTATATTTCTGTTAATAGTTTAAAATTAGTACGGATTTTTAATTGATTTACATACAAAATATACAACATGAGTCGTAATAGGATGATTTATATTTATTCTACATCTGGATCACAGGTTGGAGATGTAACAATTGTTTTTGAATCTATATTTTTTATGTTACAGCAATTCCTACAGGTGAGTACTAAGTTCGAGTTTAGCCGCTAAAATTAAAAAAAAAATCACTAAGAAAAGTATAAAACTATACGTCTTCGATACAAATTTACATAAAACTTGATGGAGAATAGCCCAAACCAAGTTTTTTATAAAGATTATTTTTTTATAAGAAAACTTTTCATGAAATTTCGATTTTAGCCGCTAAACTCGAAATTAATACCCACCTTAAATATTAAATGCTATACTGAAAAGTGGAAATTATGTCTAATTTTATAATATTTTTTATTTCAAATATATTCTGAGAATAATTTCAATAACGCCCCATTAGTCCATGGATGTGATTCTAATAATGTACCTACTGGATGGATTTTTCAATATGGTAAGTTTTTCTATAAACGGTATTTTGTCCGTTTTTAATAAAACCAAAATTTCAATTTATTAAAAATAATTATTTTTATTTGCAGGTAGACAGGCCTTGTAATGGTAATTTTTTGGAGTATTCTTACTGTTTAATGCTAACTAAGCTGACATCTTTATTGGCTCTAGAAAATACTCTTGAAAGCCGTAAGTTAAAAATATGAACTATAGAATTCGATAATATTTTTCTTATATTTTGTATAACTTTGCAATTTCAGATGCTTATAAGACAAATCCGCCCAACAAAAGTTAGCCAAAATCGATGAAATTGGACAACAATTCAATGAATATAGCAACTTATGCCGCATATATCTTTCATATGGATAGAAAACATGGAAATTTAAATTAATTAGTTAGTCCTAATAACATTGAATATTACTCTTTTGAGTAATATCCATCCAACGTACGAATACAAATATTTCCTTTATTGTATATCATAAGCCATAGTTTTGTGTAATATAATAATAATTTTTTGAAATAAAATACTGGTGGTTATAGAAAATTGACTTGTTTTGTACGAAAAATTTCTTAGTTGTATACAGGCTTGTTGTACCTTTGATTCCTCAATTTCTCTACTTTTTTGAAAATTATACTGGCAAACAGTTTATTTCAAACCAATTTCTTAATACAGGTTTCCCAAAAAATTGTTAATTTTTCCGGATAGCAGGAATATTTTGAATGAGTTTAAGTATATTCTTCCCACAGCATAGTAATAATGAACTAAAATACGATGCAATACATGAACTAATTTTTAAGAAAATCATGAACTTATCTAGATGAAAAAAATCTTTGGCGCCAAATCATGGTCATTCTTACTATGGGTTAGTTCATTTTTCATAAAAAATAGTAAACTTTTTTTTCGGTGTATTGTTTTTGTGATAAACGTTGATTCTTATACAGGATATGAAATGAATTTCATAAAAAATAATTAAAAAAATCTGTTCTGGATAATTGCAGGTTTCCTCAAACCTTTCTCAGTTTCACGACGTTTTTAAGTTCTTAGCACATTTTTCTGTAATACAATTAATGTAGAAAAAATTATTCGATTTTATAAATTTTAAACTTTTCCTTTCGCCTGGCCGGAGAATCGAGTTTTTCTTATATCCATGAATTTTCATTGCTTTAATTTCTATACTTTATAATTTTATTCTATTTCTAAAAAAAAAAAAATAATAATATACTAAAAAATTAAATTCTAATAAAAACTACACCAATGACCATATTTTCTTTGCCTCTAGTAATATTGCATATGCACATATTTATGAACTGTTTAAACAAAGCTTGTATTTTCTGTAATAGAAAACATTTATGTGAAAAACTATTCAAATGCTCTAACGTTAACATCACCGAACGTTTAGTGAGAATAACAACCTAATATAATGCAGGCACTTAGAAAGGGTGTAGCCAATTCGAGAGAGAGAATTATTAATTTTTATACCCTCCACCATAGGATGGGGGTATATTAACTTTGTCATTCCGTTTGCAACACATCGAAATATTGCTCTAAGACCACATAAAGTATATATATTCTGGGTCGTGGTGAAATTCTGAGTCGATCTGAGCGTGTCCGTCCGTCCATCTGTTTAAATCAACTTCCGCACGAAACAAGCTATCGACTTGAAACTTGGCACAAGTAGTTGTTATTGATGTAGGTCGGATGGTATTCCAAGTGGTCCATATCGGTCCACTTTAACGTATAGCCCCCATATAAACGGACCCCTAAATTTGGCTTGCGATTGCTCTCAGAGAAGCAAATTTCATCCGATCGATTAGTATAGGGTCTCTAACAACCATGCAAGAATTGGTCCATATCGGTCCATAATTATATATAGCCCCCATATAAACCGTTCCCCAGATTTGATCTCCGGAGCCTCTTTGAGGAGCAAAATTCATCCGATCCGGTTGAAATTTGCAACGTGGTGTTAGTATAAGGCCGCTAATAACCATGCCAAAATTGGTCCATATAGGTTTATAGTTATATATAGCCGATCCCCAATCACACAAAACTTGGTCCATATCGGTTCATAATCATGGTTGCCACTCGAGCCAAAAATAATCTACCAAAATTTTATTTCTATGTTATTTCTATAGAAAATTTTGTCAAAATTTTATTTCTATAGTAAATTTCGCCAAAATTTTATTTCTATAGAAAATTTTGATAAAATTTTGTTTCTATAGAAAATTTTGTCAAAATTTTATTTCTATAGAAAATTTTGTCAATATTTTATTTCCATAAAAATTTTTTCCAAATGTTATTTCTATAGAAAATGTTGTCAAAATTTTACTTCTATAGAAAATGTTGTCAAAATTTTATTTCTATAGAAACTTTAAACTTAATTATATACGTATTTAATCGGCCTTTGTAGTTTAATATATACCACGTATGGACTATGTGGTATATATTACACAGAAAAAAATATTACCAAAATATTTCCAATTAAAAAGTTAATTGAAGATGAAAATTTTTTCAATTAATAAATTAATTAATACAATTAACTTTTTAATCATGATAGAAACATTAAGTTAATTAAGTCAATGATTGAAATTTTTAAAATGTTTAATTAAAAAATTAATTGATACAATTAACTTTTTAATCAAATTCGGAAGACTAATTCAGCTAAAAAGGTGCTGTTTTTTTACTTTTTTAATTAAAAATGTATTTCAAACAATCATTTGTTAATCCAAATAAAAACTCTAAGCCAATCTAACTACGTAATTAAAAATAGTTACCTTTTTTATTAATAAATTAATTGCGTTTTGCAATCAACATCAATTAAATTTTTAATTGAATCAATTAAAAAATTAATTGAATTTTGCTGAAAAAATCAATTAATTTTTTAATCAAGAAATTTTTCAATGCCCAATTAAAACTGTGATTGATACTATCATTTTCGTGATTGAAGACATTTCAATTAAAAAATTAATTGGATCAATTAATTTGGTGATTGAATCAGAGAAAAAATTTTTTGTGTGTGCGGTATTAGGAAGTTTTAAGATACCTTGACATCGGCTTGAGTAGAAGTTTCTACGCAATCCATGGTGGAGGGTACATAAGCTTCGGCCTGGCCGAACTTACGGCCGTATATACTTGTTTAGTTTTATTTTTTAGGGATTTTGATATGAACACAGTCACTTTTGTTATACGTTTCGAATAAACTTATTCTGAATATATATTTTTTTTAATTTAAAAATTTTAATAAAAATGTGCCAATCTAACAAAAGAAAAAATTAATTTATATAATATTTGGTGGATTCAATATTTTTGAAATACAGGCAGCCAAACGGAAAGTTATCATAAATTTTTGCCTTAATAATTTTCCATATTTCAGCTAAATTTTTAAACACATTTCTTAAAATATTTTTATGATATTTTAGGTTTGATAAATTCTTTCACTTCAATAAGGTTTCCTTTATATACACAGTGATGTCTTTAAATCACCATAAAAAAAGTATCTCAAATCAAATACAAATATTATTTCAGCTACTTATTTCTGACAAAAACCAAACTATCATATTCATACACCATGTAATATAAAATAATATGCAATGATAATAATGTGGATTTTACATTCGTACATTTGCCTTCTAGTCATTTGGCATCAAATTTCGCAACATCATCAACACAGTAATGCTCATGAAATTCTGAATATGGAGAATTTTTATGTTCCCTCAACGAAATAAAAAAAAACACGCACATTCTCAGCGATATTCGAAAATAAGGAGGACTAACTGATTTATATTTTAAAACGCTGAAAAAACTGTATGCAAAAATTATTAATTTTTTTTTGGAATATACAGTAGTTCACTGGAATATTTTATATCACCAAGAGCTTTTTTCACACCAAACTGATTTTATTTAAGCAATATATAGCACAAAAAAGTTTTATATTTGGAGAAAGAAAAAAAAAATACCTTCCTCTGGCATAAATCAGTGGAAAATTATTTATGCATTCATACGCAGTAGTTAAATGTTTGGCTTGAAATATTTGTGAAAACATTTTTGGGGTGTTTTTTCTTTTTTTTCTTATGGTCATTATTGGATGGATGTTTTCAATTGAATTTCATAACTCCCCATGGAAAGATTTAATGTTAAATAAATGTTGCGTAAGTAAATAGTGAAAACTGTGTTTTAATTAACATAATTTTTTCGCAACTGTTTGTAACCTCAACGACCGCTAGGAAAATATTGTTGTAAGTATACACAGAAATAATATTTTTTATTATGATTCAATTGCGCAATTAATTGATGTAATTAATTTTATAATTGAAATTTCTCCATTTAAGAAAAAACACGCCATTAATTACAAATCAAAAATATACTTCATTTAAAAATTAAGTGATTTCTTCTGGCATTTTCAATAATTTTTTAAACTCGTTCAATTAAAAATTTAATTGATTTTGATCGAAAAATTCAATTAATATTTTTAATTGAGGCAATCCATTATTTATGGTATAATTGCTTTTTATACCCTCCATCATAGGATGGGGGTATATTAACTTTGTCATTCCGTTTGTAACACATCAAAATATTGCTCTAAGACCCCATAAAGTATATATATTCTGGGTCGTGGTGAAATTCTGAGTCGATCTAAGCATGTCCGTCCGTCCGTCATCCGATCCGGCTGAAATTTGGTAAATGGTGTTGGTATATGGTCTCTAACATAATATCAATCATAATTATACATAACCTCCATACAAACCGATCCCCAGATTTGGCTTGCGAAGTCTACAAGAGAAGCAAATTTCATCCAAGCCGGTTCAAATTAGGAACGTGGTGTTAGTATATGGTCGCTAACAACCATACCAAAATGGGTCCAATCACACAAAAATTGGTCTATATCGGTTCATAATCATGGTTGCCACTCGAGCCAAAAATAATCTACCAAAATTTTATTTCTATAGAAAATTTTGTCAAAATTTTATTTCTATAGAAAATTTTGTTAAAATTTTATTCGGTTCATAATAAAATTTTCATCTTTGTCAAAATTTTATTTTTATAGAAAATTGTGTTCAAATTTTATTCGGTTCATAATCATGGTTGCCACTCGAGCCACAAATAATTTACCAAGATTTTATTTCTATAGAAAATTTTGTCAAAAGTTTATTTCTATAGAAAATTTTGTTAAAATTTTATTTCTGTAGAAATTTTTGTCAAAAGTTTCTTTCTATAGAATATTTTGTCAAAATTTTTATTTCTATAGAAAATTTTGTGAAAATTTTATTTCTATAGAAAATTTTGTTAAAATTTTATTTCTGTAGAAAATTTTGTCAAAATTTTATGTCTACTGAATTATATACGCATTGGATCGATCTTTTTTGATTTAATATATACCAGTATGGACTTACATACAATTTAGAAGATGGTGTTAGGAGGTTTTAAGATACCTTGCCATCGACAAGCGTTACCGCAACTTAAGTAATTCGATTGTGGGTGGCAGTGTTTAGAAGAAGTTTCTACGCAATCCATGATGGAGGGTACATAAGCTTCGGCCTGGCCGAACTTACGGCCGTATATACTTGTTTATCTATAATTATACACAACACCATAGAATGGGGACGGGGGTATAATAAGTTTGTCATTCCCTGTGTAACACATTGAAATACCGATTTCCGACTATATAAAGTATATATATTCTTGATCAGGGAGAATTTTTAAGACGATATGACCATGTCCATCTGTCTGTCTGTCTGTTGTAATCACGCTACAGTCTTCAATAATGAACAATCGTGCTGAAATTTTGCACAAACTCGTCTTTTGTCTGCAGGCAGGTCAAGTTCGAAGATGGGCTATATCGGTCCAGTTTTGATATAGTCCCCATATAAACCGACCTCCCGATTTGGGGTTTTGGGCTTATAGAAATTGTACTTTTTATCCAATTTGCCTGAAATGTGTAATCTAGAGGTATTTTATGACCATAAAGAGGTGTGCCAAAAATGGTGAGTATCGGTCCATGTTTTGGTATAGCCCCCATATAGGCCGATCTCCCGATTTTATTTCTTGGGCTTATAGAAACCGCAGTTTTTATTCAATTTACCTGAAATTGGAAATCTAGAGGTATTGTAGGACCACAAATACGTGAGCCAAAAATTGTGAGTATCGGTCCATGTTTTGGTATGGTCCCCATATAAAACGACCTCCCGATGCGGGGTCTTGGGCTTATAGAAACCGCAGTTTTTATTCAATTTACCTGAAATTGGAAATCTAGAGGTATTGTAGGACCACAAATACGTGTGCCAAAAATTGTAAGTATCGGTCCATGTTTTGGTATGGTCCCCATATAAAACGGCCTCCCGATTTGGGGTCTTGGGTTTATAGAAACCGCAGTTTTTATCCAATTTACCTGAAATTGGAAATCTAGAGGTATTTTAGGACCATAAAGAGGTGTGCCGAAAATGGTGACTATCGGTCCATGTTTTGGTATATCCCCCATATAGACCAATCTCCCGATTTTACTCCTTGGGTTTCTAGAAACTGTAGTTTTTATCTGATTTGCCTGAAATTGTAAATATTCTGGTATTTTAGGCTCACAAAAACGTGTATCGGATTAAGTTTTTATCGGTCCATTTGGTAATGCCTCCATATTAGAGGTGTGCACGTGACACGAAATTGTCGTGACTCACGCGTAAGTCGTGAGTCACGCTCATGGCAACGGCGTGAGTGTGCGTGATTAACAAACCAAAATGTCGTGCGTGAGCGTGAGTCACGAAAATATTATCTTAGTGAGTGTGCGTGAGTAAAGATTTACGCTCACGAAAATAAGCCCGCTCACCAACATAAAACGCTTAAGAGTTAAATTCATTTACAATTTTACAATTTTTACAATTCATGTTTTCAGACACGTCGCTAAGGTAAATTACTCAAAAACTTGTTCGTGAGTCACGACATTTTTCGTGAGTCACGATATTTTTCCTCTACTTGCAACAAAACTATCAACCAATTATCAGAATAAATTCAGGCAGTTCATTAAACCCAACAATGAACAACACTTGCACCTTCCGAAAAAAGGTTTATGATAGCCGGCTTATGCCAAAATAAATTCATTCACCATAGGTTTAGTGGTTGACCATGGCTTTAGTGAACTGCGTGAATTTATTCTGATAATTGGTTGATAGTTTTGCTGCAAGTAGAGGATGCTGATGAGGAATGTGGTAATTCCGAAACGTGCGTCCATCCAACCATCTTGCAATCTATAGGGCTTTGCCAAAAAAAATTGACAAACATTCTTTTCCTATGTTGGTTAAGCTACTCTTGTAGTTTATTCAACACAATGGTTTTAAAGCTGAGATCAAAACAACAAATATGATTGAAGTACAAACCCACAATAAAAAACAAAACACGAATGAAGTAAGAGGAAGGAAGAAAATTTTTTCAAAATTTTATTTCTATCGAAAATTTTCTCAAAATTTAATTTCTATAGAAAATTTTGTCAAAATTTTATTTCTATCGAAAATTTTGTCAAAACTTTATTCCTTTCGAAAATTTTGTCAACATTTTATTTCAATAGAAAATTTTGTCAAAAATTTATTTCTATAGAAAATTTTGTTAAAATGTTATTTCAATATAAAATTTTGTCAACATTTTATTTCAATAGAAAATTTTGTCAAAATTTTATTTCTATAGAAAATTTTCTCAAAATTTTATTTCTATAGAAAATTTTGTCAAAATTGTATTTCTATAGAAAATTTTGTCAAAAGTTTATTTCTATAGAAAATTTTGTCAAAATTTTATTTCTATCGAAAATTTTGTCAAAACTTTATTCCATTCGAATATTTTGTCAACATTTTATTTCAATAGAAAATTTTGTCAAAACTTAATTTCTATAGAAAATTTTGCTAAAATTTTATTTCTATACAAAATTTTGTCAAAATTGTATTTCTATAGAAATTTTTTTCAAAATTTTACTTCTATAGAAAATTTTCTCAAAATTTTATTTCTATAGAAAATTTTGTCAAAATTTTATTTCTATAGAAAATTTGTAAAATTTTATTTCTATACAAAATTTAGCCAAAATTTTATTTCTATAGAAAATTTTCTCAAAATTTAATTTCTCTAGAAAATTTTGTCAAAATTGTATTTCTATAGGAAATTTTTTCAAAATTTTATTTCTATAGAAAATTTTCTCAAAATTTTATTTCTATCGAATATTTTTTCAAAACTTTATTTCTATAGAAAATTTTGTTTAAATTTTATTTCTATACAAAATTTAGTCAAAATTGTATTTCTATAAAAAATTTTCTCAAAATTTTATTTCTATAGAAAATTTTCTCAAAATTTTATTTCTTAGAAAATTTTCTCAAAATTTTATTTCTATAGAAAATTTTCTCAAATTTTTATTTCTATAGAAAATTTTGTCAAAATTTTATATTTATTAGAAAATTTTATCAAAATTTTATTTCTATAAAAAATTTTGTCAAAATTGTATTTCTATAGAAATTTTTCTTACAATTTTATTTCTATAGAAAATTTTCTCAAAATTTTATTTCTATAGAAAATTTTCTCAAAATTTTATTTCTATAGAAAATTTGTCAAAATTTATTTCTATAGAAAATTTTGTCAAAATTTTATTTTTAGAGAAAATTTTGTCAAAATTTTATTTCTGTAGAAAATTTTGTCAAAAATTTATTTCTATATAAAATTTTGTCAAAATTTTATTTCTATATAAAGTTTTGTCAAAATTTTATTTCTATGTAAAATTTTCTCTCATTTTATTTCTATAGAAAATTTTGTTAAAATTTTATTTCTATCGAACATTTTGTCAAACCTTTATTTCTATAGAAAATTTTGTTAAAATTTTATTTCTATACAAAATTTATTCAAAATTGTATTGCTATAAACAATTTTCTCAAAATTTTATATCTATAGAAAATTTTCTCAAAATTTTATTTCTATAGAAAATTTTCTCAAATTTTTATTTCTATAGAAAATTTTCTCAAATTTTTATTTCTATAGAAAATTTTGTCAAAATTTTATTTCTATAAAAAATTTTGTCAACGTTTTATTTCAATAGAAAATTTTGTCAAACCTTTATTTCTATAGAAAATTTTGTTAAAATTTTATTTCTATATAAAATTTTGTCAAAATTGTATTTCTATAGAAAATTTTCACAAAATTTTATTTCTATAGAAAATTTTCTCAAAATTTTATTTCTATACAAAATTTTGTCACAATTTTATTTCTATAGAAAATTTTCTCAAAATTTTATTTCTATCGAACATTTTGTCAAAACTTTATTTCTATAGAAAATTTTGTTAAAATTTTATTTCTATACAAAATTTAGTCAAAATTGTATTTCTATAAAAAATTTTCTCAAAATTTTATTTCTGTAGAAAATTTTCTCAAAATTTTATTTCTATAGAAAATTTTGTCAAAATTTTATTTCTATAGAAAATTTTCTCAAAATTTTATTTCTTTAGAAAATTTTCTCAAAATTTCATTTCTATAGAAAATTTTCTCAAATTTTTATTTCTATAGAAAATTTTCTCAAATTTCTATTTCTATAGAAAATTTTCTCAAATTTCTATTTCTATAGAAAATTTTGTCAAAATTTTATTTCTATAGAAAATTTTGTCAACATTTTATTTCAATAGAAAATTTTGTCAAAACTTTATTTCTATAGAAAATTTTGTTAAAATTTTATTTCTATAGAAATAACCGGGCCGACTTTGGACTTTCCTTACTTGTTTTAAATAATTTTTTAGAAAAGCAATCGGTTAACTCATTCAAAAATTAATGCGAGAGAACAGAAACAGCAAGTTAAATGAGTTGAGCTATCCCACAAACTACGCTGGAATTCATTTGTTTACGTCTAAAATCTTCATTGAATATTTGTTAGCTTTTCTTATTCCTTCGATTTTCAGACAATTGCATCTACATATTATGATGATTTTGTTCACACTTTCGAAATGCAAAACCAGCGTAAGAATCGTGGTTTAAGAAATGTCCAGAAAATAATAAAAAGTTGATAAGCTTCCATAATAAACGTTTAATAAAATATAGGAATAAAATTTTGACAAAATTTTCTACACGAATAAAATTTTGAAAAAAGATTCTATAGAAATAAAATTCTAACAAAAATTTCTATAAAAATAAAATTTTGTCACAAGTTTCTATAGAAATAAAATTTTGACCAAAATTTCTATAGAATAATATTTTGACAAAATTTTCTACAAAAATAAAATTTTAACAAAATTTTCTACAGAAATAAAATTTTAACAAAATTTTCTATAGAAATAAAATGTTGACCAAATTTTCTATAGAAATAAAATTTTGAGAAAACTTTATATAGAAATAAAATTTTGACAAAATTTTCTATAGAAATAAAATTGTCTATGGAAAATATTTTGAGAAAATTTTCTATAGAAATAAAATTTTGACAAAATTTTCTATAGAAATAAAATTTTGGACAAAATTTTCGATAGAAATAAAATTTTGACAAAATTTTCTATAGAAATAAAATTTTGACAAAACTTTCTATAGAAATAGAATTTGTGCAAAATTTTCTAGTGAAATAAAATTTTGACAAAATTTTCTATAGAAATAAAATTTTGACAAAATTTTCTATAGAAATAAAATTTCGACAAAGTTTTCTATAGAAATAGAATTTGTGCAAAATTTTCTAGTGAAATAAAACTTTCACATAATGTTCTAAGAAATACAATTTTAAAAAAAAATTCTGTAGAAATAAAATTTTGACAATATTTTCTATAGACATAAAATTTTAACAAAATTTTCTATGGACATAAAATTTTAACAAAATTTTCAATAGAAATAAAATTTTGATAAAATTTCTAAAGAAATAAAGTTTTTACAAAGTTTTTCTATAGAAATAAAATTTTGAAAAATATCTCTGGACAGTGCAGAAATTCGCATATCAACATAGAATAGAAATGTGGGAAAGAATACGCGATTTTCGTTATGTGTTACGAAGAAATGTGCAATGCATACATTTCGGTGGCTTTTGAAGATGCATATTTGCTGCTTTAACAAAAAAAAAAAAACAAATCCTCCAATGTCTGGCTCTGAAATGAAGCATTAATAATCTCATGTAGCATTTGGGAATTCTATTTGCTTATTCCTGCCGCAGCCTCAACTGATTTCAATTTTGTTTTTTTTTTTCATTCCATCTTGAAGGAATTTCCTTTCCTTCTTCCTTCCTTTTTTGAATTTTTTCCTCTTGGTATTGTTGAACGGTTTCCGTTTTGGTTTTCTAGTCCGATAAATTCTTGTTGGGATTTGAAGTTTAGCGCCTTAGTAAGACATTTCCATTCGTCTGATTTGGGGAACTTTAAATGGCGCCATGTTTGCATCCCATGGTTATATGAGGTTTTCTGGTTTCGTTTTATTTTCTACCAAATTTCGAAAGAATTTGCCATTGTTTCAAAATGGGTTTGTTATTTAAAATTTCCGCTTTCTTTATTTTTGCTTGCCAGTCAAATTGTTTTTGTTGAACTTCTCGTAGTATGCTTTGAGGCGTTAACCATTGAAAATAATTTTCTCCAAATCGATGTTATTGCCAAAACAAGCATCCAAGCATTCACATTTTTTTCTTTTTTTTGGAAATGAATGAATAAATGGTGGTACTATCAATGGCTGCAGAATTGGAAATGGGATAGTAAGGAAATTCTATGATCTACATATGTAAATGTCAAATATTTAGTGCGCAAGTAATGGAAAAGAAAAGACCTTGGCTATAAATATGGTATAAGTAGGACATTCTCTATGAGAAATTCAATTTCTTAGAGAAATTGATATTTCCTATGATTATTTGTAGCCTTGATCATAGGTGTGGATCACATTGAATCATTGGTTAAATACACTATACCATTATTGGTAGCCACTCGAGCCAATAATAATCTACCAAAATTTAAAAAAATACCAAATTAAAAAAAAAACATTTTTTTAATTTTCATAATTTTATTTTTATTAAAAATTTTGTCAAAATTGTATTTCTTTAGAAAATATGTCAACATTTTATTTCTATCGAAAATTTTATTTCAAATTTTATTTATTTTATTGGAAAATTTTGTCCAAATTTATTCCTGTAGGAAATTTTGTCAAAATTAAATTTCTATAGTAAATTTTGCCAAACTGTTATTTTTATAGAAAATTTGGTACAGATATTACTTAAATAAAAAATTTGGTCAAAATTTTATTTCTATAGAAAATTTTTTCAAAATATAATTTATATAGAACACTTTGTCAAAATTTTATTTCTATAGAAAAGTTTGTCAAAATTTCATTTCTATAGAAACTTTTATACAAATTTATCTCTAGAAAATGCTTTCAAGATTTAATGCTATAGAAAATTTTGTCAAAATTTTATTTATATAGAAAATTTTTTCAAAATTTCATTTCTACAGAAAATCTTGTAAAAATTTTATTTCTATTGAAAATTTTTTCAAAATTTTATTTCTATAGATTTTTTTTTTCAAAATTTATTTCTATAGATTTTTTTTTTTTCAAAATTTTATTTCTATAGAAAATTTTGTCAAAATTTAATTTATACAGAAAACTTTGTCAAAATTTTATTTTTATAAAATTATTTTTTTTTCAAAATTTTATTACTATAGAATTTTTTTTAAAAATTTTATTTCTATAGAAAATGTTGTCAAAATTTCATTTCTATAGGAAATTGTATACAAATTTATCTCTATAGAATTTTTTTTTAAAGAATTTAATAGAAAATTTTGTAAAAATTTTGTTTCTATAGATTTTTTTTTTTCAAAATTTTATTTCTATAATTTTGTCAAATTTTATTTCTATAGAAGATTTATTCAAAATTTTATTTCCATAGAAAATTTTTTCTAAATTTTATTTCTATAGAAAATTTTGTCGAAATTTTTTTTATAGAAAATTTTGTTAAAATTTTATTTCTATAGAAAATTTTGTCAAAATTTCATTTCTATAGAAAATTTTTTCTAAATTTTATTTCTATAGAAAATTTTGTCAAAATTTCATTTCTATACAAAATTTTGTAAAAATTTTATTTCTATAGAAGATTTCTTCAAAATTTTGTTTCTATAGAAAATGTTTTCTAAATTTTGTTTCTATAGAAAATTTTGTCGAAATTTATTTCTAAAGAAAATGTTCTTAAAATTTTATTTCTATAGAAAATTTTTTCGAAATTTTTTTCTATAGAAAATGTTCTCAAAATTTTATTTCCATAGAAAATTTTCTTAATATTTTATTTCTATTGAAAATGTTTTTAACATTTTATTTCTATAGAAAATGTTGTCAAAATTTTATTTCTATAGAAAATTTTGTTAAAATTTTATTTCATTATTGTTGTTTTTGATCTCAGCTTAAAACCATGCATTGACTAAACTACAAGTGTAGCTTAACCAGCAGAGGAAAAGTACGCTTGTCAAATTTATTTGGGCAAAGCCCTATAGACTGCAAGATGGTTGGATGTACAGCTGTTTCGGAATAACCACATTCCTCATCAGCATCTACTACTTGCAGCAAAACTATCAAAAAACTATCAGAATAAATTCGGGAATTCACTCAGCCCAAAACCTTCCATAAAAAATTTTGTCGAAATTTTATTTCTATAATTTTTTTTTAGAAAATTTTGTTAAAATTTTATTTCTATAGAAAATTTTGTCAACATTTTATTTCTATAGAATTTTTTTTCAAAATTTTATTTTTATAGAAAATTTTGTCAACATTTTATTTCTATAGATTTTTTTTTTAATTTTATTTTTATAGAAAATTTTGTCAAAATTTTATTTCTACAGAAAGTTTTGTCAAAAATTTATTTCTACAGAAAATTTTGTCAAAATTTTATTTCTATAGAGATATTTTTCAAAATTTTATTTCTATAGAAAATTTTGTCAAAATTTTATTTCCACAGAAAATTTTGTCAATTTTGTTTCTATAGAAAATTTTGTCGAAATTTATTTCTATAGAAAATCTTCTCAAAATTTTATTTCTATAGAAAATTTTCTTAAAATTTTATTTCTATTGTAAATTTTCTTAAAATTTTATTTCTATGGAAAATTTTGTCAAAATTGTATTTCCATAAAAAATTTTGTCAAAATTTTATTTCTGTATCGAATTTTGTCAAGATTTTATTTCTACAGAAAATTTTGTCAAAAATTTATTTCTATAAATTTTTTTTTTATTTCTCTAGAAAATTTTGTCAAAATTTTATTTCCACAGAAAATTTTGTCAAAATTTTATTTCTATAAAAAATTTTGTCGAAATTTACTTTAATAGAAAATGTTCTCAAAATTTTATTTCTATAGAAAATTTTGTTAAAATTTTATTTCTATAGAAAATTTTGTCAACATTTTATTTCTAAAGAATTTTTTTCAAAATTATAATTCTATAGAAATTTTTTTTCAAAATTTTATTTCTATAGAAAATTTTGTCAAAATTTTATTTCTACAGAAAATTTTGTCAAAATTTTATTTCTATAGAAATTTTTTTAAACATGTTCTCAAAATTTCTATAGGAAATTTTATACAAATTTATCTCTATAGAAAATTTTGTCAAAACGTAATTTCTATACATAATGTTGTAAAAATTTTTATTTCTTTAGAAAATTTTTTCAAATAGAAAATTTTGTCCAAATTTTATGTCCACAGAAAATTTTGTCAAAATTTTATTTCCACAAAAAGTTTTGTCAAAATTTTATTTCTATAAAAGTTTTTGTGAAAATTTATTTCTATAGCAAATTTTGTCAAGATTTTATTTGGAGAATCGTTACGCTAAAATTTCCTCCGTCGAATACGAAAAAAACTTTAACGAGGACAACACCAATCGAAACTGCAATCAAATATTTGAATCCCTCGATATGGCTATGCAACTTATCTACCTTCTCAGATACTTTTCAAGATTTCCTACCATTCAAAAAAAAAATGTTTATTGTCCTTTTATTTTTGTCCATTCACCCGACTTTTAATGCATGCCAATTATGCGAAAAATTCCTTCTTCGAATCCATAAATATAAGCGTAAAATTTTCCAAATTTCCTTTGGCAATATATTTTTACATGTTGTCCCTTTTTTCGAAAATCCCATGAAGAAAGACTAAGATTTATATGAACATTCTCCTTTAGCTTTTCCATTTTTTTGCATTACTTGCCATACATACTTTAAATAAGCCAAATTTTAATACCTTTTGTCCTCCACACAGAGGCAGACAATGAGGAAGATCCACTCCATGTTAAATCGTCATCATTATTAAGAATCCATATAAAGTCATGACATGGTATAGACAATCGAAAAAGAAACTGAAGACGGAATCTTTGTCATGATACTGCCACAAATAAGGGAACCCAGAAAAAAGAAATAATTGCTTTAACAAGAAGCTTTCGATATAAGAAAGAGGAAATACCCTCAAAAACAAACACACACACTCATACACATCTATGAAATTAAAAAAGGAACCGGAAATGCTTTGTAGCGTACATGTTTTAACCATGGCCGCCAAATCGGTCATTGCAGGAATAGCTTAAATTGTTATATGGTTAAAAGTAGCTCCTAAAAATATCAGTATTGCGGTTAGTTAACAAAAATGCAATACGGCATGTGTAAAATAGCTCGGAAATATCGCGAGGCCACAAAACGTGAACATTTTCACACATTACCAGCGGACCCTGAAACCACTAGCAGACATTACGGTTCGATTGTGAACCGTCTTGGAATCATGGTTTCCACTCACGCCAAAATTAATCTACCTAAATGTGAAGAAAATGCTACCAAAAATCTCAAGAATTTAAAAATTTATCTTTCATAATTTTACTTAAATAGAAAATTTGGCAAACTTTTATTCCTATAAAAAATTTTGTCAAAATTTTTTCAGAAAATTAAGCTAAAAATGGATTTCTTCAGAAAATTTTGCTCAAAATTTTATTCCTGTAAATTTTTTGTTATAGAAAATTTTGCCAAAATTGTATTTCTACACAAAATTTGCTAAAACATTTTATTTCTGTAATTTTTTTTTATTTTTTTTCTATTGAACATTTTTTATAAATTTTATTTCTATAAAAAAATTTGTATAAATTTTATTTCTACAGAAAATTTTGTCAAAATTTTTTCTCATATTTTCTCAAATTTTATTTCAATAGAAAATTTAGTAAAAATTTTATTTGTATAGAAAATCTTGTCAACATTTTAATTCTATAAAACGTTTTCTCAAAATTTTACTTCTGTACAAAATTTTCTCAAATTATTTGTATAGAAAATTTTGTCAACATTTTATTTCTATAAAAATTTTTCTGAAAATGTTATTTCTGTACAAAATTTTCTCAAAATTTTATTTCTATAGAAAATTTTTTCAAAATTTTAATTCTATAAAAAATTTTGTCAAAATTTTTGATCCGTAGAAAGTTTTCTCATAATTTTATTTGTATAGAAAATTTGTTTACAAAGTCGCAAAGTCAATTATCGAAGACCTTTTTTCGGGAGGTTCGAGAATAATTTACTTTGGGTCTAGTGAAATACCCGCATTTCATCTGATAATTGGTTGATAGTTTCGCTGCAAGTAGAGGATGCTGAAGAGGAATGTGACCGTCCATCCAACCATCTTGCAGTCTATAGGGCAATTCCCAAATAAATTTGCTAAATATACTTTTCCTCTATTGGTTAAGCTATTCTTTAGTCAACGCATGGTTTTAAGTTGAGATCAAAACAACAAATATTTCTACAGAAACAATTTCGTCAAAATTTTATTTCTATAGACATTTTTTTGAAAATTGGATTTCTATAGAAATTTTTATGAAAATTTTATTTCTATAGAAACAATTTTCACAAAATTTTATTTCTATAGAATATTTTGTCAAGATTTTATTTCTATAGAAAATTTTCTCAAAATTTTATTTCTATAGAAAATTTTCTCAAAATTTTATTTCTATAGAAAATTTTCTCAAAATTTTATTTCTAATGAAAATTTTTTCACAATGTAATTTCTATAGAAAATTTTCTCAAAATTTTATTTCTATAGAAAAATTTCTCAAAATTTTATTTCTATAGAAAAATTTTCTTAAATTCTATTTCTGTAAATTTTTTTCTTTTATTTTCTATAGAAACAATTTTTTCAAAATTTTATTTCTATAGAAACAATTTTGGCAAAATTTTCTTTCTATAGAAACAATTTTGGCAAAATTTTATTTCTATAGAAACAATTTTGGCAAAATTTTATTTCTATAGAAAATTTTCTCAAAATTTTATTTCTATAGAAAATTTTGCCAAAATTTTATTTCTGTAGGAAATTTTCTCAAAATTTTATTTCTATGGAAATTATTCTCAAAATTTAATTTCTATAGAAAATTTTACCAAAATTTTATTTCTGTAGATTTCTTTTTAATTTTATTTCTATAGAAACATTTTTGGCAAAATTTTATTTCTATAAAACATTTAGCAAAAAGTTTTATTTTGCCAATATTTTTTTCTATAGAAAATTTTTTCAAAATTTTATTTCTATAGAAAATTTTCTCAAAATTTTATTTCTAGAGGAAATTTTTGTCGAAATTTTATTTCTAGAGGAAATTTTTGTCGAAATTTTATTTCTAGAGGAAAATTTTGTCGAAATTTTATTTCTATATAAATTTTTATTTTATTTTTATAGAAAATTTTCTCAAAATTTTATTTCTATAGGAAATTTTCTCAAAATTTTATGTCTATAGAAAGTTTTCTCAACATTTTATTTCTATAGAAAATTTTCTCAAAATTTAATTTCTATAGAAAATTTTACCAAAAATTTATTTCTGTAGAATTTTTTTTCAAACTTTTGTTTTTATAGAAACGTTTTTGGCAAAATTTTATTTCTATAGAACATTTTGCGAAAAGTTTTATTTCTAGAACATTTTGCCAACATTTTTTTTCTAAAATTTTTTCAAAATTTTATTTCTATAGAAAATTTTTCTCAACATTGTATTTTTAGAGAAAATTTTTTGTCGAAATTTTATTTCTATAGAAAATTGTCTCATAATTTTATTTCTATATAAAAATGTTTATTTTATTTTTTTACAAAATTTTTCCAAATTCTATTTCTATAGGAAATTTTCTCAAAATTTTATTTTTATAGGAAATTTTCTCAAAATTTTATGTCTATAGAAAATTTTGTCAAAATTTAATTTCTATAGAAAATTTTCTCAAAATTTAATTTCTATAGAAAATTTTACCAAAATTTTATTTCTGTAGAATTTTTTTTTTTTTCAAACTTTTATTTTTATAGAAACATTTTTGGCAAAATGTTATTACTAGAGAACATTTTGCGAAAAGTTGTATTTCTAGAACATTTTGCCAACATTTTTATACCCTTCACCACTACTGTGGTACAGGGTATAATAAGTTTGTGCATTTGTATGTAACGCCAAGAAGGAGTAATCATAGACCAACCTTTTAGTATACGGATCGGCTTAGAATTAAATTCTGAGTCGATTTAGCGATGTCCGTCTGTCTGTCTGTCCGTCTGTCTGTCCGTCTGTCTGTCCGTCTGTCTGTCCGTCTGTCTGTCCGTCTGTCTGTCTGTCTGTCTGTCTGTTGATGTATTTTTGTGTGCAAAGTACAGCTCGCAGTTTTAGTCCGATTGTCCTAAAATTTGGTATAGGGTCCTGTTTCGGCTCAAAGACGATCCCTATTGATTTTGGAAAAAATCGGTTCAGATTTAGATATAGCTGCCATATATATTTTTCGCCGATCTGGTCATAATTGGCGTGTATATCAACCGATCTTCCTCAAATTCCGTACATCCGAATATTTTATGGGTCTCGAAAAACATTCAAAATACCAGCCAAATCGGTTCAGATTTAGATATAGCTCTCATATATAGCTTTCGCCCGATTTACACTCATTTGCCCAAAGAGGCCAATTTTTAACTCCGATTTGGTTGAAATTTTGCACAGGGAGTAGAATTAGCATTGTAACTATGCGTGCCAAATTTGGTTGAAATCGGTTCAGATTTAGATATATCTCCCATATATAGCTTTCGCCCGATTTACACTCATATGACCACAGAGGCCAATTTTTAACCCCGATTTAGTTGAAATTTTGCACAGAGAGTAGAATTAGCATTGTTGCTATGCGTGCCAAATTTGGTTGAAATCGGTTCAGATTTAGATATAGCTCCCATATATATGTTTTTCTAATTTCGACAAAAATGGTCAAAATACCAACATTTTCCTTGTAAAATCGCCACTGCTTAGTCGAAAAGTTGTAAAAATGACTCTAATTTTCCTAAACTTCTAATACATATATATCGAGCGATAAATCATAAATAAACTTTTGCAAAGTTTCCTTAAAATTGCTTCAGATTTAAATGTTTCCCATATTTTTTCACTAACATTGTGTTCCACCCTAGTGCATTAGCCGACTTAAATTTTGAGTCTATAGATTTAGTAGAAGTCTATCTAATTCGGTCCAGATCGAGTTATATTTAAATATATGTATGTGGGACAAACCTTTATATATAGCACCCAACACATTTGACGGGTGTGATATGGTATCGAAAATTTAGATCTACAAAGTGGTGCAGGGTATAATATAGTCGGCCCCGCCCGACTTTAGACTTTCCTTACTTGTTTTTTCTATATAAAATTTTCTCAAGAAATTTTCTATAGAAAATTTTCTCAAAATTTTATCTTTATAGAACATTTTGCCAAAATTTTATTTTTGTATAAATTTTTCTCAAAATTTTATTTCTATAGGAAATCTTCTCAAAATTTTATTTTGTAGAACATTTTCTCAAAATTTTATTTCTATAGAAAATTTTCTCAAAATTTTATTTCTATAGAAAATTTTATTTCCATAGAAAATTTTCTCAAAATTTTATATCTATAGAAAATTTTGTCAAAATTTTATTTCTAAAGGACATTTGTGAAGTACCTCTTATCACAAATTCTACTAATCTACCAAACAGTAAAAAGTCTACCATTTTTGGTAGAGTTTTACCAACTGTGGCAACCGTGATTGGAATGCAAAATCATCATCAATGAATACTTGGAATACGGCAGGATCCGCTTAATATGCGAACTAGGACATGGCGGAATAAGAGGGAACGTGAAGGCGAGAAAGAACACAAGGAAATACACAAGGAGAGTTGGATGACAGTCGGGAGAACCATGCGAATAATGATCGGGTACCTAAAATGGATAGCACATCTGTATCGAATAGGGGCAGCAGAGGATGGTGCATGTAGGGCGTGTTTTGACAATGATGAGACCTTCGAACACTATCTTCTTCACTGCCCCACATTTACTAGGAAAAGAGTTAACTATCTCGATGAAGAAGTGATTCGAGACCTAGCCAAGCAACACAGAGTTCATGGATGGACAGAGGCAGAGAGTGCGAGACCTAGCCAAGCGACTACTAACTCAGGTGTATGTCCACTGATGTGAGACATGTTATTCTGAAGAACGATCTCTGTTGGGGCGATACCAAACATGGACCGATTCACATCATATTCGGCAAACCCTTTTACAGACCTAAATATGCCTTGGTATGTCTGTCGGCTCAAGAAGTTATATTGTTTATATGGGGGCAATACCAAATGTTGAATCTAGTTCAACAAGTTTATTATTTATTCAAATTATGAATTATTTATTTAAATTTATTATTGAATTATCTACTATATAAACGAACTATAGAATTGTAATGAATTATCTTTAAAACCAGCCAAACGGCAACCCTATTTTTTATCCATTCTACAACAATAGATTTGCTTAAATGAATTAAAATAAAGGGTGATTTGTTAAGAGCTTGATAACTTTTTTTTTAAAAAAAACGCATAAAATTTGCAAAATCTCATCGGTTCTTTATTTGAAACGTTAGATTGGTCCATGACATTTACTTTTTGAAGATAATTTCATTTAAATGTTGACCGCGGCTGCGTCTTAGGTGGTCCATTCGGAAAGTCCAATTTTGGGCAACTTTTTCGAGCATTTCGGCCGGAATAGCCCGAATTTCTTCGGAAATGTTGTCTTCCAAAGCTGGAATAGTTGCTGGCTTATTTCTGTAGACTTTAGACTTGACGTAGCCCCACAAAAAATAGTCTAAAGGCGTCAAATCGCATGATCTTGGTGGCCAACTTACCGGTCCATTTCTTGAGATGAATTGTTCTCCGAAGTTTTCCCTCAAAATGGCCATAGAATCGCGAGCTGTGTGGCATGTAGCGCCATCTTGTTGAAACCACATGTCAACCAAGTTCAGTTCTTCCATTTTTGGCAACAAAAAGTTTGTTAGCATCGAACGATAGCGATCGCCATTCACCGTAACGTTGCGTCCAACAGCATCTTTGAAAAAATACGGTCCAATGATTCCACCAGCGTACAAACCACACCAAACAGTGCATTTTTCGGGATGCATGGGCAGTTCTTGAACGGCTTCTGGTTGCTCTTCACTCCAAATGCGGCAATTTTGCTTATTTACGTAGCCATCGCTGAACAAAATTTGTCGATAAAAAAGCGGATTTTCTGCCAACTTTTCTAGGGCCCATTCACTGAAAATTCGACGTTGTGGCTCGTTAGTAAGTCTATTCATGATGAAATGTCAAAGCATACTGAGCATCTTTCTCTTTGACACCATGTCTGAAATCCCACGTGATCTGTCAAATACTAATGCATGAAAATCCTAACCTCAAAAGAATCACCCTTTAGTTGTCCTTTTCATTACTGAATTGTTTAACTAACATTGCTCTATTAGACTATTGTTAAAATTCTCAACTTCACTTGTACATCTTCATCGAAGACGGTAAGAAGCATCATCGAGAGCAACAGCAATAAATCTGTATACTGAATCTTGAAAACTGTTGTTTGTTTCTGTTTCTTTACTTTTTGGTTACTGGTCTTGGCTTCTACATTAACAACTCTGGGAGTTAACAAAAATTAACTACAGTCCACTTTTAGAAACTACTCTCACGTTTGTTCACCAAAATATGGACCAATACTTACTATTAAGAACTCATCGGGAGATCGGTATATATGAGGCTATACCAAAACATAATCATATTTACACAATTTAAGGACATTACATACTTCTTGATTTTTTAATAAACGCAAACCGCATAAAATTTGCGGTGTATAGATGATTAAGACGCCAAATCGGGGGATCGGTTTGTATGGGGGCTATATCAAAACCTGCATCGATAAATCCCAATTTCGCATTGTAGGCTGTTGTGAGATCACGCAGAGAAGAAACATGATTATCACAATCATATTCGAAGAGCAAAATAATATGATAGGAGCTGTTTTTGCGGCGACCATGTAAAATTTTCACCTCTAACCATGTTGGCTCAGTGAACATGGTTTTAAGAAAAATAAAATTGTCCTCATCTGAAATGTTATTATATTGAAAGAATTTTGTTTCCATTAAAAGACAATGGTCGCGATCTAAAATGTTATGGTATTCGTCAAAAATGTTTTTCTTCCAGATAAAAGAACATGGTCACAATCTAAAATGTTTTGATCTTTATGAAAAAACTTTTTTCGTCGTCGAAAAAAGGACGCCACTTGAGAAAAGAAAACACAAAATTAACTTTATTTATTTGTTTTTATTTATTTATGAACTAATTCATTGTTTATCTGTATTTATAATACAGATAAGCAAACATCACATATTTTTACGTACTCTATTTTGGTTCAATGTCAACAATAAGTACTTATTCCATATTTACTTCGTGCCCATCAAATGTACCAACGCAGACATCATATAACTGCAAATAAAAACAAATTATACCATATATCAAAATGCAGAACAAAAACAGGTACATGTATTCAATTACACTTTCCTTTTTTGTGTTCACACAAACCACGTGCCACTTCTGAATAAATAAATTAACACAAAACACAATAATTCCGTATTCTCCGTCCATTCCAAGAAACAATCAACACACGACTGACGCGCAAAATGAAAATCGTGTGTACCTGCTCATTGTTTTTATAAAATTATTTTCGCTGCAAAAAAGATAAAAAATTAAATGGTCACGAAAACAATGTACATGGTCTTTATGGCCATGTAATGGTTCTTGACATGTCTATACGTAACCTATAAAAATACTTTTTTCTCTGCAAAAAAGTAAACAATTTGAATGGTCAAGTACATAATTTTCCCGACCATGTAATGGTCTCAAATTCTATCATTTAAATAATAGAACATGTTTGCGACATTTGAGAACCATTTAAATGCTTGTTGTCAACATATATTTTTCTCCGCTCGAAAATTATTTTTACAAAGACCATATACATGGTTTTCGCGACAATTACATACTCTGGATCAGCATTAAGTGGATGCGGCAACCATGTCCAAACATGGTTTTTCTGTGCGTGATTACAATGGACAGACAGGCTGACGGATATGTTTTATCATCGTATTATACCCCCCCTCACCCCCCCCCCCCACCAGTATTTCACAATTGGACGGAGCTCTGGCATGTTGGGAGGGTTCTTGTCCTTGGGAACCACCTGCACGTTGTTGGCGGCGTACCACTCCATGGCCTTTTTACCGTAATGGCAAGATGCCAAATCCGGCCAAAACAGTATGGAACAACCGTGTTTCTTCAGGAAAGGCAGCAGACGTTTATTCAAACACTCTTTCACGTAAATTTCTTGGTTGACAGTTTAGGAAGCTATGAAAATGCTGCTTTTCAAGCCACAGGTACAGATGGCTTGCCAAACCAGATATTTCTTTGCGAACTTTGACAGTTTTATGTGCTTGAAAATATCTGCTACCTTTCCCCTTCCTTTTGCCGTATAAAACTCCTGTCCCGGAAGCTGCTTGTAGTCAGCTTTGTCGTAGGTTTCGTCGTCCATTACCACGCAGCCAAACTTCGTCAGCATCGTCGTGTACAGCCTCCGGGATCGCGCTTTGGCCGCCGTATTTTGTTTATCATCGCGATTTGGAGTCACTAGCTTCTTGTAAGTCGATAGTCCGCTCGTTTTTTGGCTCGATGCACGGTTGTAGACGATACACCCAGCTTATTTGCGGCATCTCGGAGAGAGAGGTTAGGGTTTCGCTTGAAACTACCGGCAACTCTCTTTGTCGTCTCAGCGGCCTCCGGTTTTCGATTTCCCCCCGATCCAGACTTCCTGGCAGTCGACAAACGGTCCCCAAACACTTTAATTACATTTGTAACGGTTGATTTGGCAACTTTTAGCGATTTTGCCAGCTTTGCGTGCGAGTAGCTCGGATTTTCGCGATGCGCGAGCAAAATTTTGTTACGCAGCTCTTCTTGCTTGGACGGCATTTTGACAACTGAAGAGTGAATTCCAAAATCAAAATAGAAGCAACATTCTACACACACAAACCTTCAAAATGAGGGGTGTTCAGGTTTTTTAAATGCAAAATTGAAAGAAATACGTCAAGTTTATATTGACCAAATTTCTACCGTATCACCCTTTATTATGTCCCCATTAACTTTGTATGAAGATCGGCTTAAAAAATATAGAGATTTACTTGTTGTACATATCAGGCATCTTGTCTCAATTATTTTCTAAAGATTGAAAGGGGATTGTTGCAAATTGTATAGTGCGCCGTCCAGACTATAAGTTTATCCGGACGGAATGTTTGTGTTTAAAAATAATCTTACATATGACCCATCGTTACGAATTGTCGGCGATGTCTAAATATTCGATAAATTTGTTATCGATACCATTAATAAGCAGCAGTATCGATTATGCCATCAGACTTTGCATATAGTGTGGCCAACATCTGGGATATGTTCGACACGAGCACTGTCCTCCGGATAAACTTATAGTCTGGACGGCGCATTACTCCAGACTACAAATCTCTTGGGATTGTGATTTAAAAATTTTCGATTTAAGTTGGTCTACAAATCATCATCAACACAAACAAACAACACCCCTTTATCCGGTCCCAAAAGGATGTTGCTGCAATGCATTTTTCAGTTGACGAACTTACATAGAAAAGAAAAAAAGGCTTTACTAACAACAACATCACCAACAATGATGATCACGACGACAACGTCGAGGAAAATGACTACAATAAAATTTAAGCTGGTAAAAATCTGCATATTTTCTGATTCGCATATTCAGCATAGTTTTCAGCGAAAACAGCAGATTTAAATGGAAACAGACAACAGGCTATGCATGGATAGATGGATGGGAACATGGCCAGCATCCGCATCATATGAAGAACAAAATAAAAATTTTGAACGATAAAATAAAGAAAAAACGGTTGTTAACTTTGATGGAATATTGATATATTCAATTAAGATTTTTTAGTTCATTACAATAAAATTGAGATTTTTTTTTTTAAAAGTAGGCAACAAAAATAACATGGACATAGGATCGTGAAAATTTTTTCTCCAAAAACTCAATAGTTCAACTCATCTTAAATTACGAATTCAATGTCAACGGCGAAACTTGTTGAACTTTTCACCCATTCAAGAAGAAATAAATATTGGATTACCTCTAAAAGCTTTTACCTTTCGTTCAAGCGAAATTCGTTGGAAATTTCTCAACAAGACTTTTATATGTAGGTCAGTGAGTTTTCAAGTGTCTTCGAATACAACAACGAAATAGAGATCTGCAAGTGCAAGTTCTACATCTATGCCATACGTGAATGAATGAGCTGTAAGGACTTATTTTACTCGGGATTGTTACAGTTAAGAAAGAAATGGCAAAGAGTCCTTCTGCACCACTACAAACACACCACTACAAAATGCAAACATAACATTGAAGAAGGACTCTTGAACATGCAGTAATCCATGGTACCTGTAAGTTTAACCACAAATTTGCAACCAAAGAAAAATTACTTAACCCTTTTTTTCTCGTCGGAGAGATTCCAAACCGCCCCTAGCGAAGAAAGTTTTGTTTGCCCAAGCTGTTGTGTGGGTTTCGATGTCACTATGATGCAACCGCCAACCAAGACTCAGAGTATTATTGTAACACGGAGGAAAAATAATGGGAAAGGAATACAAAAGATTGACATTTCGGGATTGGGGAACCCTAGTGTAGCAATCTACCAATTGACAGAACTACCGTAAGTGTGTAAATATAACCATAGCGATGGGCTTCTCATCTAATGGGAAGCCAAAAAATCCGCTAAGGAATACTGTGACGGCTAGCGATGTCACGGTTCCGGCCGGAACCAGATTGACTACAATTCGCACTTCACAAACAGTACCGGCCTAAAATCGTTGCGGGAGTATAGTCATAGTGACTACGTGGCAGGATGCTGTGCCAAGGACAATAGCAATGGATCGTCCGACTACATGATCCCCACGACATCTCCCGCACAACAATATTCTCCGTCGTAACATCTAACATCGAATATTGTTGGATCAGTTTGGGAAAGTGTGTATCGGGGTTGGCCTGTCACAAACTGTGATTTTTGCGACATACATTTGCGACGGTATAATACGTATGTCGCAAAAGTCGTAAACCTACTATAGAAAACCAAATTTTGAATAGAAGAAATCCTGAACTTTTTTTAATTTAGTTTGGCAGCATTCGTTGTGAGTTTCTCCAGAAATTTGTGAAAGTTTTCCCATGGTCAAACCTATTTTCTTAGGTGGTATCGAAATTCCCGTTGGTGAGTGTGCAAAATACCTTGGGGTTATATTGGACAGGAGACTGAACTTAAAGCTAAGAAAGGACGAGAAAATCCACGGTTACCCTCTACTCGTGCAAAAGGCAATAGGGAAAATGTGGGGACTAAAACCGAAAATTGTGAACATTCCTAAGAATTGAAACTTCTTCGCACATACCATCGTCTTGGATATCATCGAATTCGCTGCCTAACTGACGCGACTAAAGTATTTTCCGTTAGCGACTTTTGTTACTTTTTCTACATTTACGACGCGTATGTGACGTTTACGACGTTTACAACTTTGCGACAGTCGCAAACCTAAAAAAGTTTGATACAGACCATCTCTGGTATGTATTTTTAATTGTAACGGGCTCAAGGGTAAGATTAGTGAGATTGTATGAATCGGAAGCGAATCAGGATGTGAAGCTGAATGTCGTCTGTAGCTTGCGTCATTGTAGTGGATACAATGCGCTACGTAAGGTTCGCACAAGGAATTGAGATGGAAACCGGACTTTCATATTGCACCATTGCGTGCAGTATAAACCTAGCTGGCTTGTGCCAGACGCTAGCAACCCCGAGATGCTCCACTCATTGAGTAGCAGTTGTATGGGCATAACCGACTGGTACTTGGAGACTTTAATGCCCACCATGAACTTTGACAATCTCTCGTGGGTAATGAGCAGAGAGGCATAGAAAATTGATGGCTCCACATGGTCGACGAAGAGGGCTCCTCGAGGTTTGTGGGAGATTGCAACAGTTCGCCAGATATTTCCTTAGCGTCGACTAGTCTGATAAATGACGTGTCCCGACAGCCCATCATTTCACTGGGAATCAAACTACGTCCCCATAGGTTACGTTAGGTGGCAGCCCGATGTATCAGGCTCACTTAGACTATTCAGTCCATTGTGATACCACATTGGTGAACTTCTCTCTTATCACTGAGTGCTGTCCGATTCCATGTTAAGGTCAATGACAAGGGCACTCCTTTTTATAGCCGTGTTCGAACGGCGTTCCACATTGCAGTGAAACCAATTAGAGAAGCTTTGAAACCCTCAGAAATGTCACCAGCATTACTGAGGTGGGATAATCCACCGCTGAAAAACTCTTTGGTGTTCGGTCGTCCTATGTTTCAGGCTCACTTAGACTATTCAGTCCATTGTGATACCACAGCGGTGAACTTCTCTCTCGCTCGGCTCTCGCTTCATATCCGCTGGTCGAATTGCTCAGGTGAGACCCAACTTCCTAGCAGAAGCAGTGGAATTCGCGGACGAGCGTGATAAACGCCACCGTCCCTAACAGCAGGAAACTGAATCAAGAGATTAGTAAGACAGTGTACGAGCACAATGTTCGGTCAGACCGTTCAGTCCATTGTGATACCACAGTGGTATATTGTCATTGAGTTCTGACCGATTCCACTTGAAGTGTCACCAGCATTACGACGAACACAAGCGAAACACATGGTTAAAGCACCGGAAGTAATTTAATCTAGGCACAGGCGCAGGTACGTTGTGATCAACAGTGAGAGCCGTCTCGAACCCCACGACATGGCCGAATGGGATCTCAGTCATGTTTGGCGATATGATGATGACTGATCCAAAGAGATGCATGAGATTTCCCTAATGACAGTTTTGCGACCACCCCGAGAGTGATAGAACGAAAAGGACAGCCATTCTTCGCATTCACTCCACAGCCATTCTTAGCATTCACTCCACAATTTACCGAAGCCCAAGTTACCAATGTCCTCAACAGAACAAAACCATATAAGGCGATGGGCCACGACGGAATTTCTGTGCTAAAGCTAAAGCATCTGAGAGAGCCCTCTTGAACCCTACTACATGGGACGAGGGGATCTTTGCAACCTTGGACGATGTGACGGTGACTGATTTAAGAGATGCACGAGATGTTTTCAACCGACAGTATGTCGACCATCCCGAAAGTGATCGAGTGAAAAGGAGAACTGTTCGTCGCATTGGTGGTCTCCGAGCCAGCGACACTCCACAATTTACCCCAGCCCAAAATTTCAATGTCATCAACAGAGCAAAACCATTCAAGGTGCTCGGAATTTTCTAATGCTGAAGCATCTGTGAATAGTGGTACTTGAGTACTTAACCAATTTGTCCTTGGAATCGCTCATTGTATCCAATGTCTTGAAAATCGGTAGGTTGATTCTACTACCGAGGCCAGGAAGCAAAAGACTCGAGCAAGGGTGAATCATGAATACCTATCTCCCTTCTCTCACCCATAGTTAAGACACTTGAGGCAATGCTCCTCTCCAGCCAGATGGAGAATTTTCCAGATGTCAAGCATCAACATGGATCCCGTAAAATGCACAGCACGACAAGAGATTTGCATGTCATTCTAGCATACATAAATATATAATCCAGCCCAAGCCGTGTTGTAGAATGGTCCACGTGGTACTTGACATACGGAAGGAATTCGATACGATCTGTCTTGCCAGACTTTTCGAGGACATCGAAAACACATCCCTACCGGCAGAATCCTCGAGATTTGTGGGAGATTGCAACAGTTCGCCAGATATTTCCTTAGCGTCGACTGGTCTGATAAATGACGTGTCCCGACAGCCCATTATTTCACTGGGAATAAAACTACCTCCCTATAATTCTCACAATTAACCGATCATCCGATTTCTCTGTCATCAACAGAGCAAAAATATCCAAGGTGCTCGGTATTTTTAATGCTGAAGCATCGGTGAATACTGGGACTTGAGTACTTCACCAACTTGTTCTTGGAACAACGACACGACAAGAGATTTGCATGTCATTCTAGCATACATAAATACATAATCCAGCCCAAGCCGTGTCGTAGAATGGTCCTCGTGGTACTTGATATACGGAAGGAATTCGATACGATCTGCCCTGCCAGACTCTTTGAGGACATCGAAAACACATCCTTACCGGCAGAAACCTCGAGATTTGTGGGAGATTGCAACAGTCCGCCAGATATTTCCTTAGCGTCGACTGGTCTGATAAATGTCGTGTCCCGACAACCCATAATTTCACTGGGAATCAAACTACCTCCCCATAATTCTCACGATTAACCGATCATCCGATTTCATAACATATGAATAACGAACTTTTATCAACGAAAAGAAAGTCACATGGTTAGATTAACTGAAGCTATATATCCTACACCATAACGGTCAACAGTGAGAGCACTCTCTAATCCCACTATATGGGGATAGGCGATATTCAATACGTTTGGCGATGTAACGGTGACTAATTCGAAGGGATGCGAGAGATTTATCAACCGAAAGTGAATGGAGTGAAACGGAAAGCCATTTCTGGGCTAATGCCGGGAGAGCCCTCACGAACCCTACTATATGGGACGAGGGGATCTCTGTCATCTATATCGATGTGACAATGACTGATACAAAGAGATGCACGAGATTTTTCAACCGTTAGTTTGTCGACCATCCCGAGAGTGATAGAGCGAAAAGGAGAACCTTCGTCGCATTGGTGGTCTCCGAGCCAGCGACACTCCACAATTTACCCCAGGCCAATATTTCAATGTCATCAACAGAGCAAAACCATCCAAGGTGTTCGGAATTTCTAATGCTGAAGCATTTGTGAATACTGGGACTTGAGTACTTCACCAATTTGTTCTTGGAATCGTTCATTGTATCCAATGTCTGGAAAATCGGTAGGTTGATTCTACTACCGAGGCCAGGAAGCAAAAGACTCGAGCGAGAGTGAATCATGAAGACCGATCTCCCTTCTCCCACCAATAGCTAAGACACTTGAGGCAATATTCCTCTCCAGCCAGGTGGAGAATTTTCCAGATGTCTAGCATCAACATGGATCGCGTAAAGTGCGCAGCACGACAAGAGATTTGCATGTCATTCTAGCATACATAAATAGAGGGCTCATCCAGCCCAAGCCATGTCGTAGAATGGTCCTCGTGGTACTTGACATACGGAAGGAATTCGATACGATCTGACTTGCCAGACTCTTCGAAGACATCGAAAATACATCCCTACCGGCAGAAACCAAACATTGGGGATTTATTTATCTTAGCGGGCGCCAGTCGTACGAGGAATGTAAAGACAAGAAATCAAGGCCTCGAAGAGTGAAACAGGGAGTTCCTCAGCCACACTATTCACTACATGGACGACAGAAATACGCAGGCAGTTCAATGTCAGAGTCGCTGGCGAAACAATGCCGACTATAAACTATTCCAAGATTCTAGAGGTCACATTCAAAAGCCAAGTCCAAGTAGTCTCCCACGCCACTTCAAATTGTCTGAAGCTCCGCGGTAGAAAAAAGTCCCTCAAGTCGTTTGCCGACAGAACTTTGGGTATGGACAAAGGAACCTTGTTGACTACTTAGGCCTTATAAGTAGTCAACAAGGTCCGAAGTTCTGCGGACAAACGACTTGAGGGCCTTCTTTTGGCCAGTCAGTGGTAGAACTATTCAGCACCAGTGAGGACACCTCCGAGGGTGATTTGTAACCAGTATTCACCGAATGTCTTCTTTGTAATGAAACATCTCAAATCTGTTGGTAGGGTTGATCACTGAGCTCAATATAAAATTGGGCAGCACTCATTGATGATATAGAAGTCCATCACTTGTGGTATCACAATCAACAAAATAGTTTTCATGGGCTTAAAGTTACGGATCCTATACCTAACATAATTTATTAGGGTTGGTTTACAATCTCAAAAGTTCCACAACTACACTTTCATAAGATTACAATTATTTTGTTCAGTGTACCTTACCTTGGTCGTGTTTCATTTGATCATCTGGGTGGAAATTAACACGTGCTACTATGCCACTGTTTGTTGTTGGCACTTGTTGCCGTGCTTGTTGTTGTTGTTGTTGCTCTTTGCTACGATATTGCTGATGCGGCGGTTGCAATTGGTGGTGTTGCACTTGACCGCCAAGCAAGTGTTCCTTTTCATTTGCCTCCAATTGTTCATCGTCCTGAATTGGGAATTTGGCCTTGCCAACCACCGTTGTTATGCTTTCTTTCATTCTTTGTGGCTGTTGCCGATGTTGCTCTGCATTTTTAATTTGTTCGAGTGAGATTTGATTTGGTTGTTGAGTCTGTGAGAGGGTGTTGTCGTCATCGTCGCCATCATCGGCATACTTTAATTCTGTTGTAGGTCTCATGAAGACGGCTGTTTTAGAAGATTCCCACTAATTTAAGTCGTGTTCAGTTGTAATGTCTTGTTGTTGATAATGATGTTGATGTGGAGTGTTGATTGTCTATAGTATCCTGGAAATAAAGTATTTTAAATTATTTAAATTTTGTTAGACAACATATGATTGAAAAGTTCGAGCAACTCGTTTTCTGGTTTTTTGCCTTTTAGATATTGATACCTTAACATCTGTCATTCTGGCATAAAGAAGGAATCCTTAGAAAAGGAATCATAAATTTCTCGTGCAAGAAAATTCGATGAATTAAATCGGGAAGTAAAATCAAAAAACTTACTTCTTGGTCAAACAGGGAAATCGGTTTATATTGTGGGTATTCCAAAAGATGGACCAATTCACATAATAATTGGCATACTTATGGACCTAAATACCCCTTACATTTCCAGTTCGACATTTTGGATAAAGATTGCGGTGCTATTTTGGGGTCATACCAAAACTTCACACATTCGACATATTTACTTGTGATCCTAAAATAGCTCTAGATTTCCAAATTTCGGGGAAATTTTATAAAAAAAAATGGTTTCCTAGAAGCCCAAGAAGTCAAATCGGGAGATCCACTACCATAGAATGGTGACGGGGGTATAATAAGTTTGTCATTCCGTTTGTAACACATCGAAATATCGATTTCCGACTATATAAAGTATATAAAATCTTGATCAGGGAGAAATTCTAAGACGATATAACCATGTCCGTCTGTCTGGATATGTTGTTGTTGTAATCACGCTACAGTCATCAATAATGAAGCATCGTACTGAAATTTTGCACAAAATCGTCTTTTGTCTGCAGGCAGGTCAAGTTAGAAGATGTGCTATATCGGTCCAGGTTTTGATATAGTCCCCATATAAACCGCACTGATCATAAAAATTTCTTGAAAATTAATGTTAAATTTCCAGATTTTACTTCTCGTAGTCATTTTAATAATGTGGCTGAAAACCTACAGATTTAAGACTTCATATCAAGGCGTCATTTCATCATTTTTGTGCATACTTACAAGAGATGTTAATAATTCCTCTAAATATCAAACAAAAATGGTTCTTATAAGTTCAGAATCTGATATAGTCTACATAGGTAAAATCTTTAATCTTCGGGAAGTGTACTAGTTGAACTGATCTGCTAGGGAGAATATTTGTCAAACCCCCTTAAAAGGAAACTATAATATTTGATTCATGGTGGTGGGTATTTAAGATTAGGCCCGGCCGAAGTTATCCGATTTTAATGGTCATTGTACGGTAAAAGTGAAGCGAGGAACCTCATTTTTATTACATTCTTGCACCCTCAACAAAAATCGCTTCTCTAACATATGTTCCAGGAAGCTCTAACATATGTTTGCAGGAAGCACATATATTATTGGATATTGCCGAAACATTATTATATTTGTTTTATGTGAACATATTATATGTTTGGAAGCATTTTGAGCCCAAAAATATTATATACTTGGAAGAATTTTCTCCCCAAGGAGATTGTGCTCATTCCCTCACATAATTTTCACTTCCACGAAATTTTTAGTTCTCGGCACCTTTTTCTGTAATACAAATAATGTTGAAGAAGTTATTCAATTTTATTATTTTTTTTTTAAATTTTACCTTTCGCCTGGACAGAGAATTGAACCGGGAAACATGCAATTTGTAAGCCAACACACTACCATTGGGCTACGTAGCTGTTATAGTCACCAATAGACAATTATCGTTATAAGTTACATTTATATAGCATAGCTTGCAACGCCCACGAGCCCATGCAAACATAACATTATTTAACACAAACATACATTTGTAGGCCACGTGGAGTAGTGGTTAGCATACGTTCCGATTTCTTTTAACGAACCAAGAAAAAAATTTTGCCCATAATGCCAAAATGATAAACAAAACACATGTCCACACATACATAAAATGCTGCTCTCAAGGCGAAAACACATGCTGTTTTTTTTTATACCCTCCACCATAGGATGGGGGGTATATTAACTTTGTCATTCCGTTTGTAACACATCGAAATATTGTTCTAAGACCCCATAAAGTATATATATTCTGGGTCGTGGTGAAATTCTGAGTCGATCTGAGCATGTCCGTCCGTCCGTCCGTCCGTCCGTCCGTCTGTTGAAATCACGCTAACTTCCGAACGAAACAAGCTATCGACTTGAAACTTGGCACAAGTAGTTGTTATTGATGTAGGTCGGATGGTATTGCAAATGGGCCATATCGGTCCACTTTTACGTATAGCCCCCATATAAACGGACCCCCAAATTTGGCTTGCGAGGCCTCTAAGAGAAGCAAATTTCATCCGATCCGGCTGAAATTTGGTACATGGTGTTAATATATGGTCTCTAACAATCATGCAAAAATTGGTCCACATCGGTCCATAATTATATATAGCCCCCATATAAACCGATCCCCCGATTTGGCTTGCGAGGCCTCTAAGAGAAGCAAGTTTCATCCGATCCGGCTGAAATTTGGTACATGGTGTTAGTATATGGTCTCTAACAATCATGCAAAAATTGGTCCACATCGGTCCATAATTATATATAGCCCCCATATAAACCGATCCCCCGATTTGGCTTGCGAGGCCTCTAAGAGAAGCAAATTTCATCCGATCCGGTACACGGTGTTAGTATATGGTCTCTAACAACCATGCACAAATTGGTCCACATCGGTCCATAATTATATATAGCCCCCATATAAACCGATCACCAGATTTGACCTCCGGAGCCTCTTGGAAGACCAAAATTCATCTGATTCAGTTGAAATTTGGTACGTGGTGTTAATATATGGCCTCAAACTCCCATGCAAAAATTGGTCGAAATCGGTCCATAATTATATATAGCCCCCATATAAACCGATCCCCAGATTTGACCTCCGGAGCCCCTTGGAAGAGCAAACTTCATCCGATTCGGTTGAAATTTGGTACGTGATGTTAGTATATGGTATCCAACAACCATGCAGGAATTTGTTCATATCAGTCCATAATTATATATAGCACCCATATAAACCGATCCCCAGATTTGACCTCCGGTGCCTTTTGGAGTAGCAAATTCCATCCGATCTGGTTGAAATTTTGTACGTGGTGGTAGTATATGATATTTAACAACCATGCCAAAAGTGGTCCATATCAGTCCATAATCATATATAGCCCCCATATAAACCGATCCCGAGATTTGGTTTTGGAGCCTCTTGGAGGAGCAAATTTCATCCGAGTTAGTTGAAATTTGGTACATTGTGCTAGTATATGGCCGTTAACAACCATGCGTAACTAGGTGCATATCGGTCTATAGTTATATATAGCCCTCAGATTAATCGATCCCCAATCACACAAAAATTGGTCCATATCAATAATTGTATATAGCCCCCATACAAGCGACCCCCATATTGCAATTCTGGCTCCCTACGTACCGTGCAAAAGTCCATATCGATTCGTAATTATTTGTAGACTTACCTACACATACTTTTTTGTCTAATGTATACCACGTATGGAATAACACACAATTTAGAAAACGAATTAAGATACCACAACCCAAGTAATTCGATTGACGCAATCCATGGTGAAGGGTACATAAGATTCGGCCTGGCCGAACTTACGGCCGTTTATACTTGTTTTTTTTTCAAATGTCTATTCTCTTGGTTCCGAATTACTCTTTACTCCGAATAATCATTCTAATATTTAAATTAAATAATTTTTAGACTTATCATAAAACAGTTTTTCGAAACAACATACAAGCGGTTTCACAGAAATTGCACTCTTTTCATTCTCTCCTTGTGTTATGTTGATATCTTTCGTCAACCCTCCCGGTTTCCATCTCTATTTCTTTCTCTATACTCTCTCTCCCTGTCGCTCTCTGAATAAAATATCACAACATATATATGTTTACTCGAAATTTGTAAATTTATATGTTTACATTCACACACATTATTTTTATAAAAAATTCATGCCCCAAACATAATATATTCTAACATATTATCATATTAACATTTAGTGTTACTTTAGGAACATTACATGTTTGCACTTAAATATATTGTGTTTAAAAATTGTGCCCGAAACACATTTTGATTATATCGGAACATATGAAAAACATAGTTTTCTAACAGTGTGGTTGGCACGTTTTGAGATGCTGAATTCTGTTAGAATGTCCATATTTTGCAGTCGAGATATTTTGCCACCCAAATTTTCAATGCCGTTTTAGTATATTTTACCGATAATATTCGGCATTAAGTTTAACAGTCACTTGTGCTTTTCCACCAAGATATAAAGCTATCACATCATCATTTCTGAATTCCATCAGGAATAACTTTATTTCTGAATGCAATAGATTAAAATGGTTTTGTAAGCTTGTAAACAATGCAATGGACTGTCACTGGAATATATCAGTTATCAGACGAGCGGTTTAGAAATGATAGCAACCTAAAATTGGTTGCAATACATATCGGCCACAATGCAGATAACTACAAGAAAGCTATCAACTACGCTTTTGATTTGTCCAACAACTTTGTTGACTGACATACTCGTAACACAGTTATGCCAGGCAACAATTGTTTGAGCTAAAAAATCCATTGCTTAAATTCTAATAGTATATGGGATCGAATCATACGGTTGGCCAAAAAAAGTTCTCTGTGTGTGCTTACATTAATATTTTCTGATTTTGTTTTTTAACGGTTGAGGGATTCCCGAGTTCATCTATCGAAATATGGCATTTAAATCCACCTGTAATTGATGTCGATTATATTGTCAGACATAAAAATAACCGGTTATGGGTTATCTAAGTTAACAGATCATTTCTACGCGGCGATACTGATAACATAAAAACCGCCAAACAATCAATCATATGATGATCAAGGTATGTATGTATGTCTCCCCAAAATCATCAGTCTACTCAATGTCCACTCATATGTTTCTTTTGTAAGGTTGAGATACTTACGATTACTCAGTTACTTGGTCGAAAAACAAAAACAACACGCACGCACTTGACAATATAGTATTTCTCTCGTATGTGCAGAGCTAACATTCAATAAAGAGACACAAAATTCGCGTTGTTGACTCTGCTGGTAATGTGCTACTACACTATGACGATACAACAATGACGTCTATAGACACTTTGAATGCGGCAGGCAGTAACACTTTTTTTCTCTTCGTCACTTTACAGCTGAGTTTTTTGTTTGTGTTTTTCAAGTTAAACAACCAGAGTCTTTATTCCGTCATTCACAGGGCCCATAAAAACGTGTAGCTACTATTTACAATACTCGCGAGATAATCACGTTCTATTAAACCGGTATTTTAGATATGATTGAAAACCAAAACAAACTACTTCAGTATTTATTTGGCATTTAGAATTTCACATCGTATATCAAAACGCGTATGCTCTTCGATTAACTTTAATTGAAAACTAATTGACAGAGAAGCGAAAACAAAACTATTCACCATTCCATACAAAAATGCTTAAGTCTTTTGCATGGGGCTGGTTTTGTGGTGGTGTTGTTGGTGGTGGCAGTATTCTTTATCGCCTCGTTTGTTATTAACATGCCCTGTGTGGATCATGAATTGAGTGGTTTATTTGAGTCCAACAAAAAAATTTCACTCATTAGAGATGAGACATCGTTGTGAAAATATTTGTGGTGAGCATGGTGATATTCACCATAGAATATTGTTGTTTCCCACCATGAAGACGAATAAATCCTTCAATCCCATATAAAAAGAAGGGATTCTGCAGAATTGATAATTAAAATTAAAGGGTGATACGGTCAAAATTTGGTCAAGGGAAAACGCGTGTAAATCGGTGAAATCGTTTATTTAAAAAATCAAATTAAATTTCTTTTTCAAGTTCAATTAGTATAAAATTCAGGAAAAATATTCAGTTAGGCTTTCGCTTTTCCAAATCCGAATTGCTGGCTCTCACGCTTGACACCTGCCATCAGATTTTGTACAGCCACCTTGTCCACCTTCTTCGCCGCAGAAAGTCATTTGCATTGAACTGCTGCTCGTCCTTAGCAGTTTTTTTGGTCTTCTTTAGGTTCCGCTTGACAATAGCCCAGTATTTGTCAATTGGGCGGAGCTCTGGTGTGTTGGCAGGGTTCTTGTCTTTGGGAACCACCTGCACGTTGTTGGCGGCGTACCACTCCATGGCCTTTTTACGGTAATGGCAAGATGTCAAATCCGGCCAAAACATTACGGAACAACCGTGTTTCTTCAGGAAAGGCAGCAGACAAACACCCTTTCACGTAAATTTCTTGGTTGACAGTCCCGAAAGCTATGAAAATGCTGCTTTTCAAGCCACAGGTAGAGATGGCTTGCCAAACCATATATTTCTTTGCGAACTTTGACAGTCTTATGTGCTTGAAAATATCTGCTACCTTTCCCCTTCCTTTTGCCGTATAGAACTCCTGTTCCGGAAGCTGCTTGTAGTCGGCTTTGACGTAGGTTTCGTCGTCCATTACCACGCAGTCAAACTTCGTTAGCATCGTCGTGTACAGCCTCCGGGATCGCGCTTTGGCCGTCGTATTTTGTTTATCATCGCGATTTAGAGTCACTACCTCGATAGTCCGGCTCGTTTTTTGGCTCGATGCACGGTTATAGACGATACACCCAGCTTATTTGCGGCATCTCGGAGAGAGAGGTTAGGGTTTCGCTTGAAACTACCGGCAACTCTCTTTGTCGTCTCAGCGGCTTCCGGTTTTCGATTTCCCCCCGATCCAGACTTCCTGGCTGTCGACAAACGTTCCCCAAACACTTTAATTACATTTGTAACGGTTGATTTGGCAACTTTTAGCGATTTTGCCAGCTTTGCGTGCGAGTAGCTCGGATTTTCGCGATGCGCGAGCAAAATTTTGATACGTTTCTCTTCTTGCTTGGACGGCATTTTGACAACTGAAGAGTGAATTCCAAAATCAAAATAGGAGCAACATTCTACACACACACCTTCAAAATGAGGGGTGTTCAGGTTTTTTAAATGCAAAATTGAAAGAAATACGTCAAGTTTATATTGACCAAATTTTTACCGTATCACCCGTTATAATTTTTTTTTCTGTTTTCCAAAAGAAAACTTTTTGAGATATATTAGTGATTATGAATTCCGTCCCGAATCCCGGTATTTTGAATCCCGGAATTTTTCGGAATCCCGGAAAATAATCCAGATTTGTTAAATTTCTGGCTTTTTTAGGATTTCTATTAATAAATTTTATATTATTTTTGATAGTTTTCTTTGTTTTTTTTTTATTATTATTATTGGCCCAATTTGGCTTATTGTATTGTCGTAATTCAGTATAAACAAACAATAGACCAATGTCGGCTGTGAGAGATATTTTCCATCTGCAATAAGATATATATCTGATGAAACTTTGATTGTCTTGATAAATCGTTAAAATCTTTTGTTGAATATGAAACCAATATGAAATAGCTTTTAATTAATTTTTGTGTTCATATTTTTTTTTTTTTGTTAAGTAGCAATTTGAAATTGCTTTTTTTAATTTGCGCTTATTTTCTTTAGTTACTTTTTTTGTTAATAAAGTTTATTAATTAAACCAATTCGCTTAATGTACTAAAATTTTTTGATGCTATAAATTTTGTCAACATTTTATTTCTATAGAAAACTTTGTCAATATTTTATTTCTATAGAAAATGTTTTCACAAGTTTATTTCTATAGAAAATTTTGCCAAAATTTTATTTCTATAGAATACTTTTTCAAAATTTTATTTCTATAGAAAATTTTGTCAAAATTTTATTTCTATAGAAAATTTTGAAAAATTTATTTCTGTTGCAAATTTTGTCAAAATTTTATTTCTATAGAAAACTTTGCCAAAATTTTATTTCTATAGAAAACTTTCCCAAAATTTTATTTCTATAGAAAATTTTGCCAAAATTTTATATCTGTAGCAAATTTTGCCAAAATTTTATTTCTATAGCTAATTATGCCAAAATTTTATTTCTATAAAAATTTTAGCCAACATTTTATTTCTATAGAAAATTGTGCCAAAATCATATTTCTATAGAAAATTCTCTCAAAATTTTATTTCTATAGAAAATTTTGCCAAAATGATGTATCAAAATTGTATTTCTACGGAAACTTTTGGCAAAATTTTATTTTTACAGAAATTTTTGCCTAGATTTTATTTCTATAGAAAATTTTGTCAAAATTTTATATCTATAGCAAATTTTATTTATTTCGTTTAGTTTTGTTCTTTAATCATTGTTGTTGTTTTTGATTTCAGCTTAAAACCATGCATTGACTAAACTACAAGTGTAGCTTAACCAACAGAGGAGAAGAATGTTTGTCAAATTTATTTGGGCAAAGCCCTATACAAGGCCGTAGCCAGGATTTTAATTCGGGGGGGGTTCAACTTTAAAAAAAATATTCATATAATCTCATGTGTAGAACATATTATTTATGCAAAGGTATGTATACAATATTTTTATACCCTAAACCACATAGTGGTCAGGGTATAATAAGTTTGATCGGCCAAAAAATGCGCCTACCAGAAATATTGATTTTAGAACCCATAAAATATATACCGATCGACTCAGAATCACCTCCTGAGTCGATCTAGCGCTTGGTGTCCGTCCGTCCGTTCGTCCGTCCGTCCGTCTGTCCATGTATTTGTTGTTCGCAGGATTCCGGTCGAAATTATTAACCGATTTTGATAAAATTTGGTGCGGGGAGGTTTTTGGGCACAAGGACGAACGCTATTGAATTTGGAAGAAATCGGATCAAATTTAGATATAGCTCCCATATATATGTATCGCCCGATTTCGACAAATGGGGTCACGTTTCACTTTATTATTAACGGATCGTCTTCAAATTTGGCACAAAGTAATATTTTTCATCACTCTTCAATTCTGCCAAATTTAAACGAAATCGGTTCAGATTTAGATATAGCTCTCATATATATGTATCGCCCGATTTTCCCAAATTTGGCCATAATACTCTTATTTAGTAACCAATGTTACTCAAATTTCAATTTTTGATGTACTAGCCGATCGTATTTATACGTATTTGTAGCTCTTACATTAGAATATTGCTCGATTTTTACACATTACCCACACTAATTGAGCGATTTTCTCTTTTTTTAATAATGGGTTCAATATTAGTGGCATACTAACTCCGTAGTTGCAATATCAACTACAGCCAGTGTAGCTATAAGTAGGGGAAATTCCCTATATGTGGGTTTTGTCTAATATTTAGCGTCTGGTAGGGACGTAGGGCCACAATGTAGGGATATTTTGTAATAATTTTTACATTTTGGTGGCTCTAGAGGAGGAAATTAGGAAAGCCGGCAAGGTTTAATCTTTAATAATGTGTGGTAACAACAGTTACCACTCGTGCCAAAACAATCTAACCAAATTTGAAGATTACCACAAATCTACCAAACAAATATTTCTATAGAATTTTTTATCAAAACTTTATTCCTGTTGAAAATTTTGTCAACATTTTATTTCTATAGAAAATTTTGTCAAAATTGTATTTCTATAGATTGTTTTTTTTTTTTTTCAAAATATTATTTCTATAAAAATTTTTCTCAAAATTTTATTTCTATGGAATTTTTTCTCAAGATTTTATTTCTATAGAATTTATTACCAAAATTTTATTTTTATAGAAAAATTTCTCAAAAAAAATTGTTTATAGAAACTTTTTCCAAAATTTTATTTCTATAGAGATTTAACAATTAAAATTACTACTTTTTGGTTGAATTCTACCAACTCTGGCAATCGTGGTGGTAATACAAATTTATTTTCTAGGTTATATACGTTGCATTTTCACGTTTTAAGATAATAAAGTTCTTAGAACCATTTTTATTTTGTAAAATTTGTTGAAATTTAACGAAAAATATTGTAAGGAAAATTGTTTGGGAATGTATGGGAAAGTAGGGAATTTTTTTGTCCTGTAGGGCAAACCGAACACTTTCCCTGGCAACACTGACTGTGAGCTCGTTTAGTCAGATTGAGACAAAGCACCCACTAACATATACCCCTTAATTTTCTTTAATATGCAACTGCGGTTTATCTCCCAGACCTATATCAATGTTACCCCACAAATGCTTATGATTACTAATTCAGTAAGAGTGGTTTAGGGTATCATATAGTCGGCCCCGCCCGACTTTCTACTTTACTTACTTGTTATAATATTAAATTGAGCCGACGGGCTTTTTGGGCAGCAAATAAATCAATGACTTCTTCAGTCGGCACATTTATTCGGCGATGAAACGACATTAATGCCAATCCATTGAGTCTACTCTCGCCAGTCGAATTTCTAAGATACGTCTTTAATGTCTTCATTTTTGAAAATGAACGTTCGGATGAGCACGTAGTAACTGCAGGGATGGAAAATGCAGTACTAAAGTACTTTTTTCAATACTTTTTCACCCCGGTCAGTCCGTAGTACCCCCGCGAATGATTTAGTACCTTTTGTGTAGACATTTTTGAGTCGATATCAGATTTATGGTACAATAGCTTTGGCAAAATATTTTAATATTTTGAGAAAGTCTTTATCAACCTTATTTGCTAATAGTCTTTTAAAAACATGGCAAAACAGACATGTTCATGTGGGAAGAAAATCTCGATTTTGTAAAAGATATAGTCAAAAACAGGATTTTATTGAACTTCAAGAATTATCAATTTTTTATTTCGGTAGAAAATGTTGTCTAAATTTTATTTCTATATAGAATTTTTGCAAAATTTTATTTCAATTGAAAATTTTGTAAAAATGTTATTTCTATAGGAAATTTTTGCAAAACTTTATTTCTATAGAAAAAATTTTGCAAATTTTTTTTTCTATAGAATTTTTTTACAAAATTTTATTTCCCTTCGTTTTGTTTTGTTATTGTTGGTTTTGTTCTTTAAGCATTGTTGTTGTTTTTTTTTATTGCAGCTTAAAACCATACATTGACTAAACTACAAGTGTAGCTTAACCAACAGAGGAAAAGAATGTTTGTCAAATTTATTTGGGCAAAGCCCTATAGACTGCAAGATGGTTGGATGGACGCACGTTTCGGAATTACCACATTCCTCATCAGCATCCCCTACTTGCAGCAAAACTATCAACCAATTATAAGAATAAATTCAGGCAGTTCATTAAACCTAACAATAAACCACACTTGAACCTTCCGAAAAAAAGGTTTTTGTATGATATAGAAAATTTTTGCAAAATTTTATTTATATTGAAATTTTTTTCAAAATGTTATTTTCTTTAAAATTCAGTCTCTTGACAATAATCTTCCAGTGAAATTTTTGTTGAAATTTAGTAAAAAGTACCTTTCCGCTCAAAAAATACCTTTTTTGTACTTTCTTAAAAATTGTATTTTCCATCCCTGAGTTACTGGCAAAGTGACCAAAATTTTTAAAAGAATATGCACGTTTGGAAATATCTCTTTATTGCACACTCCAAGTGCTTCCATCGCTGAATTAGGCAGGTTCTTTTCGCAGGTTTTGCGCCATTTCATTTACACATATGTGTTTGGCTGTTTCGTTGTTGTTGCTATGGCCAAACAAAGCGAGTCATGTTCACAAAAAGAACAACAAACACACATAAAAAGCCGAAAAACATTTTCCAAAAATGAAATTTGTGGTACGAGAACAAAAACAATTTGTTTTTTTCGACCGTCGTTTGACGGGCTTTTCAACTAGTATTCTAGGATTTGTACAAGTTTTATAGGTAAGCGTTTTCAAAATAAAACCTTCAGCTTTCCTTCAACATCTTCGATAAGATATTTCTATGCAGCTAAAAATATATATTTATTTATATAAAAATATTCATTCATTTCGGGGGGGGGGTTTGATCCCCCTCATCCCCCCCCCCTGAATACGGCCTTGGCCCTATAGACTGCAAGATGGTTGGATGGACGCACGTTTCGGAATTACCACATTCCTCATCAGCATCCTCTACTTGCAGCAAAACTATCAACCAATTATCAGACGGTGGCAAAGGGAGAGAGATATGTTTGTACGAATTTATTTCGGCATATCCCGGCTATCATGTAAAACCTTTTTTTCGGAAGGTTCATTGTTGGGTTTAATGAACTGCCTGAATTTATTCTGATAATTGGTTAATAGTTTTGCTCATCAGCATCCTGTAGAGAATCCTGATGAGGAACGTGGTAATTCCGAAACGTGCGTCCATCCAACCATCTTGCAGTCTATAGGGCTTTGCCCAAATAAATTTGACAAACATTATTTTCCTCTGTTGGTTAAGCTACACTTGTAGTTTATTCAATGCATGGTTTTAAGCTGAAATCAAAAACAACAACAAAAATTTATTTCTACAGAAAATTTTGTCAAAATTGTCTTTCTTTCGAAAACTTTATCAAAAGTTTATTTCTATAGAAAATTTTGCCAAAATTTTATTTCTATAGCAAATTTTGTCAAAATTTTATTTTTCTAGAAAACTTTTCTAAAATTTTATTTTTCTACAAAACTTTTCCAAAACTTTATTTCTATAGAAAATTTTACCAACATTTTATTTCTATAGAAAATTGTGCCAAAATCATATTTCTATAGAAAATTCTCTCAAAATTTTATTTCTATAAAAAATTTTGCCAAAATGATATATCTATACCAAATTTTGCCAAAATTTTATTTCTATGGCAAATTATGCCAAAATTTTATTTCTATAGAACATTTTGGCAAAATTTTATTTCTACAGAAAATTTTATTTCTACACAAACTTTTGGCAAAAAGGTTTCTTTTAAGAAAATTTTGTCAAAATTTTATTTGTATAGAAAATATTGCCAAAATATTATTTCTATAGAAAATTTTGTCAAAATTTTACCAAAATTTTATTTCTATAAAAAAATTTACCAAACTTTTATTTCCATAGAAGAATTTGCCAAAATTTTATTTATACAGAAAATTTTTAGACAGGAATATTTTGCAAAATCTATCAAAACATCAAGAATTCTACCAATCTACCAAACAGCAAAAAATGTACCATTTTTGGTACATTCTACCAACTGTGGTAACAGTGATCCCGAATTCCCTAGATTTTACAGAACAAATACACCCATCTATGGTGGACACTGTTCATTTACTTTAGTGTATAAATTTCTTGGTCTATGACCAAATAAAATGTTTGCTATAAATTATTTTAATATTTCGTTTATTTACCTAAAGAAAAAGCCACCTTTGCAAGCAAAGATAATAAAAGAGGAAGATGGGAGATTGGCTTGCGTCATACCAAATGTTGTATTTACCAGATTAGGTTAATACATGTTTGTAACCTTTTAGTTGTTTTTAGTTTTTATTTTTAAATGAAAAATTTAATTTTCTTAATGAAACAATGATAAATTTTAGGCAACAACAAAAAAAATACATTTTCCCCTTTATGGAAATTTATTTCGTGCTCTTAGTTTCTTTTTATGTGCATTTTAATGCTATGTCAATACCTGTCGTATACGCGTTTGGTTCGAGTATTTAACTAATGTGGTAAATGGTTTGATGTGCTCAGTAGCCAATCTCCCATCATCCTCTTTTATTATCTTTGTTTGCAAGAACTAATTCATGAAATTTAAATTTTGAATAACTATCGTCCATCCCATTACAAATATAAATTCACTCAACTTGTGGAAGCTAGATTAACAATGCATGAGAAAATTAGTTTAAAGATATAGCATACATTTAGGCTCTTACTTACAAACGTTAATTGGTAACACCGTCTTTTAATTATAGGAAAAATTAAAGCATACGTTAAGGCAGTAAACTAAAAAGTCGCTTAGGATACACTCTTATCACTTTGGTAATGCATACTAAAGGTGTGAAATGTGAGCTCGGATGTCACAGTTGGTGGAATTCTACCAAAAATGGTAGATTTTTTACAGGTAGATTGGTAGAATTATTGATGTTGTGGCAGAAAATACTCATCTACAACTAAGAGATACTTCAAAAATTTTCTATAGAAATCAAATTTTGACAAAATTTCCTATAGAAATAAAATTTTAACAACATTTTCTATAGAAATAAAATTTTAACAAAATTTTCTATAGAAATAAAAATTTGACAAAATTTTCTATAGAAATAAAATTTTGACAAAACTTCCTACAAAAATAAATTTTGACAAAATTTTCTAAAAAGCGTTCGTGAAAAATAAAATCAATTTGTGAATGTGCGTGAATTAAATTTATGCAAAATCACGCTCACGACAAAAATATTTAATTCTTACGCTTATATTAAATGAAATTAAATTAAGTGTACTCTAACTGTACTCTATTTTTGTTTTTTATAGGTGTGCGCAAGGTGCGCCACACTGTGGAACAGGGTATTATAAGTTAGTGCTTATGTTTGCAACACCCAGAAGGAGTCGAGATAGTCATATGGTTTCTTTGGGAATATTGCTCAGGGCCAGCCCCTGAATAGAACCCTATTGATTTTGGAAGAAATCGTTTCACTTTTAGATATAGCTCCCATATATATCTTTCGCCCGATATATTCTAATATAGCCCCCGAAGCCAGAATTTAAGCCTGATTTGCTTTAAATTTTGCACAAGGAGTATAATTAATAGTATCTCGATATACATGCCAATTTTGGTTGAAATCGATTCAGATTTAGATATAGCTACCATATATAGCTATCGTCCGATTTACACTTACATGACCTCAGAGGTCAAATTTGTAATGCGATTTAAGTGAAATTTTGAACAGGGAGTAGAATTAATATTTTATCTGTGCGTCTCAAATTTGGTTGAATTCGGTTCAGACTTAGATATAGCGCTCATACGGTTATGTATGTTTTTCTGATTCTGACGCTTCTGCTAAGCCAATTGTTCTATACTTCTAATAAATATTTATCGACCGATAAATCATTAATACACTTTTGCAAAATTGCCTACAAATTGCTTCAGAATTAAATGTTTCCCATATTTTTATACACTCCACCATAGCATGGGGGTTTATTAACTTTGTCATTCCGTTTGTAACACATCGAAATATTGCTCTAAGACCCCATAAAGTGTATATATATTCTGGGTCGTGGTGAAATTCTGAGTCGATCTGAGCATGTTCGTCCGTCCGTCCGTCTGTTGAAATCACGCTAACTTCCGAACGAAACAAACTATCGACTTGAAATTTGTTGTTATTGATGTAGGTCGGATGGTATTGCAAATGGGCCATATCGGTCCACTTCTACGTATAGCCCCCATACAGACGGATCCCCAAATTTGGCTTGGGGATCCTCTACGAGAAGCAAATTTCATCCGATCCGGCTGAAATTTGGTACATGGTGTAAGTATATGGTCTCTAACAACTATGCATAAATTGGTCCACATCGGTCAATAATTATATATAGCCTCCATATAAACCGATCCCCCGATTTGGCTTGCGGATCCTCTAAGAGAAGCAAATTTCATCCGATCCGGCTGAAATTTGGTACATGGCGTCAGCATATCATCTCTAATAACCATGCAAAAATTGGTCTATATCGATCCATAATTATATATAGCCCCCATATAAACCGAACACCAGATTTGACCTTCGGAGCCTCTAAGAAACGAAAGTTTCATCCGATCCGGCTGAAATTTGGTACATGGTGTTGGTATATGTTCTCTAATGACCATGCAAAAATTGGTCCATATCGGTCCATAATTATATATAGTCCCCATATAAATCGATTCCCAGATTTGTCCTCCGGAGCCTCTTGGAGGAGCGCAATTCATCCGATCTGGTTGAAATTTGGAACATGGTGTTAGAATGTGGTCTCTAACAAACACGCAAGAATTGGTCCATATTGGTCCATAATTACCCAGCAAAAAAAAGCGTCGCCAAAAATATAATGAAAATGTTCTTTTTGGATCCGGAAGTGCTGCATAATTGACACAGAAGCGATGAATTTAACATGGGCTTGTCATAGGACGGAAGTCCTCCATTTCAACAGCCGTTGCACTGAATTTGCATCACTTCGTTAGGTGTGATCCGAATTCACTGTTTTTGATGTAAATTACAAAATTCTGTGATGTTTTGTTAAATAAATAATTTTTATAATTTTTTATAATTTTTAATGGATCCTAACGCTTGTATGAAACGTTTGACCACAAATATTTTCAAAAATTCACAATTTTTTCAGATTGGATTTAGATTTTTTTCAACAAAATTTAAATGGTTTGTACCATTTTATGAATTCTTACTCTGTTTTTAACCTATTTAAAACAAAAAAAGTTAAAATTGCCCATTAAAAATATGAAAAAGCATGTTATACAAAATTGAATGAAAAGAACTTCCTGGGCAGTTAAAATAAAAAACATCATTGGGAGTGCATCCTCTGGAAGTGCTTTTAAAGTTGTGCCTTCGGAAGAACTTCCAAATTTTTTTGCTGGGTATATATAGCCCCCATATAAACTGTTCCCCAGATTTGATTTCCGGAGCCTCTTGGAGGAGCAAAATTCATCCGATCCGGTTGAAATTTGCAACGTGGTGTTAGTATAAGGCCGCTAATATCCATGCCAAAATTGGTCCATATCGGTCTATAGTTATATATAGCCGATCCCCAATCACACAAAAATTGGTCAATATCGGTTCATATCATGGTTGCCACTCGAGCCAAAAATAATCTACCAAAATTTTATTTTTATAGAAAACATTGTCAAAATGTTATTTCTATTTGTCAAAATTTTATTTCTAAAGAAAATTTTTTTTAAAATTTTATTTCTATAGAAAATTTTGTCAAAGTTTTATTTATATAGAAAATTTTTTTCAAATTTTATTTCTCTAGAAAATTTTTTCCAAATTTTACTTCTATAGAAAATGTTGTCAAAATTTTATTTCTATAGAAACTTTAAACTTAATTATATGCGTATTTAATCGGCCTTTTTTAGTTTAATATATACCACGTATGGACTATGTGGTATATATTACGGTGTTAGGAAGTTTTAAGATACCTTGCCATCGGCAAGTGTTACCGCAACCCAAGTAATTCGATTGTGGATGACAGTCTTCAGTAGAAGTTTCTACGCAATCCATGGTGGAGGGTACATAAGCTTCGGCCTGGCCGAACTTACGGCTGTATATACTTGTTTCTTTTTTTTTTTAATTTTGTTACCTTTCTTCATTTCCCGTTGGAAAATGTCATGAGTCTCGTGAATTTGTCGTGAGTTACGTGAATTGTCATCATTCGTGCATAAGCGTGAGTCTTCAAAAGTAGTTCGTGTGTGAGCGCTGTAATGGACATTTATTTTTTTCAGATACAAACCTATTTTTTATTCAAAAAGAAAAGGAAAATCTTAACGTATTTTTTCTGAACCGAATTAGTGGGATTGGAATCGAATTTCGATAATTTTAATCATATATCGAACGAGACACTGCACAGTAACTGTCTGTCAAAGTTATTAAACGTGACTCGTGGTTCAGATACTTCCTCTTAAAACTCGTTGGTCGAGATCTTTCTATTCTTCTTAACACGCGAACAGCTAAAGTCACGCTAAAACAAAAAAAAAAAAAGACTTCGAAAATTTTGAGTTTTATGAACAGTTAATTTAAGGCTGGAATAAAACCTGGTACAACAAAAGTGAGAAAAATTGAAACAGGCAAACCAGCACTATCAGGAAATTCTCCAATCGTGCACATTTTCCTATTCAAAGGAATTTACCTTTTCCGAGGGAATTTTTCCAATTTGTTTGAAGTTTTTTTTACTTCAAGTTCTTAACAGAATTTTTATATATTCTGTAACAAAATTCTATCGGTAAGGAATCTAGTAAGGAAATAGCTCTGGTCATAATTCTTATCGAATTACCTTTTTATATTTTCTATATTAGAAATAATACCTTGATGTTTGGAATTTCCGAAATTTTGGCGTATATGTGCGAAGAATAAATCTGCCAGTTTTATATCTATGAATCAAGTACCCATTGCTTTGAGTTGCCCTGGAAAAAGGATCTGGTATTTCACCCCTGGTGTATCCAACCTCAAAATCGTTTGTTGGGATATTTCTTGTCATAAAGAATACAGGCATTGCTACGGGCCTAGTAAACTAAAAACCATTGAGAGCTGATGAGAAAAAAAGAGAACCACAAAGAAAACCCCATAAAAATACCAATCTTCCAATAGCACAGCAAAAAAAAACACTGGAAATATCAATGAGTAAACCCGTTTCCAACACCTGCGAAAGAATTTAGTTTAACAGAAAACGCTCGGAGCTCACTGCACTTCTAAATCTTGATTAACAAAAAAAAATTAAAACCTATTAATTAATAATTATAATACTAAATTTTTTTGGGATTTTTATCAAGATTAATTATATAAAAAAAACGAACGAAAACACAAATTCTAAAACAAGAAAAAAATTCTTGTTCTCATATATTGTGCATGTATATATTTCCAGAGGTTTGTGCTGTAATTTTTATAAATCGAGGAAAAATTCAAATAATAGTTTAGTGTAGCTTAAGTGTTAGTAGTCAATAATTAAAACCTTTTTGTTTAACACATCAAAATATTCAGCAATACCCAAAATTTACACAAAACCACATCCATCGATTTGCAGAGGCCTCTCCAGACGCATGGAAAAATGGTGAGTCAATAATTTAACTTCAAATATATAAAAAAAAATATATAAAGGGTGATTTGTTAAGAGCTTGATAACTTTTTTTAAAAAAAAAACGCATAAAATTTGCAAAATCTCGTCGGTTCTTTATTTGAAACGTTAGATTGGTCCATCCATGACTTTTTGAAGATAATTTCATTTAAATGTTGACCGCGGCTGCGTCTTAGGTGGTCCATTCGGAAAGTCCAATTTTGGGCAACTTTTTCGAGCATTTCGGCCGGAATAGCCCGAATTTCTTCGGAAATGTTGTCTTCCAAAGCTGGAATAGTTGCTGGCTTATTTCTGTAGACTTTAGACTTGACGTAGCCCCACAAAAAATAGTCTAAAGGCGTCAAATCGCATGATCTTGGTGGCCAACTTACCGGTCCATTTCTTGAGATGAATTGTTCTCCGAAGTTTTCCCTCAAAATGGCCATAGAATCGCGAGCTGTGTGGCATGTAGCGCCATCTTGTTGAAACCACATGTCAACCAAGTTCAGTTCTTCCATTTTTGGCAACAAAAAGTTTGTTAGCATCGAACGATAGCGATCGCCATTCACCGTAACGTTGCATCCAACAGCATCTTTGAAAAAATACGGTCCAATGATTCCACCAGCGTACAAACCACACCAAACAGTGCATTTTTCGGGATGCATGGGCAGTTCTTGAACGGCTTCTGGTTGCTCTTCACTCCAAATGCGGCAATTTTGCTTATTTACGTAGCCATTCAACCAGAAATGAGCCTCATCGCTGAACAAAATTTGTCGATAAAAAAGCGGATTTTCTGCCAACTTTTCTAGGGCCCATTCACTGAAAATTCGACGTTGTGGCTCGTTAGTAAGTCTATTCATGATGAAATGTCAAAGCATACTGAGCATCTTTCTCTTTGACACCATGTCTGAAATCCCACGTGATCTGTCAAATACTAATGCATGAAAATCCTAACCTCAAAAGAATCACCCTTTATATATATACTCATCGTGCACAGAAATTGTTAAATTTATTACGATTTATGTAATACTATCATATTAATATTTATATTATCGTCTAATTCTTAAAAAACCACTAAATTCAATTATTTCTGCGCTCGTGGAAAGGCCCATATGGTCATAAAACATTGCTGACTGTTTAACGTGAAACTCTCCCACTGTCTAAAGACAAAAACCACAAAGTGTTATACTGCTGAGTATTATAATTATTCCCCTTTGCGAAGAGTGTTACATTTTTCTATCATTGTGAGAATGTTATGATCTCTTCCAGAGTTTACCGAACACCTGTTGTATTAACATACAGACGTACATACGTTTTGTTAGATCAATTTTTATCATTCACTTTTGTTGGTTTTCGTTTTTTTTGGTGGAGAATATAAACCCACAAACAGAAACTCTGTTAGTAACATATTTTTTTGGTGATTTTATTTTTGTACATTTTTCTATTTTTGTTGTTTTCTTTTTTTTTCTAAAATGTAGAAAAGATACAATTAATTTTTTTCTTTGATTTGCAAATATAATTACACTCATGAAAAAAAAGATGAAACTATTCACTCAGATTTTCTTAAGTAGCCTAATTTTTATTATGAATAATGAATTTTGTGAATAAATTACAACTTTGAATTGAAATAATGATGGGCTAAAGAATTTTCATGGGTTTTCTATGGTGACGATAGAGAAGTAGCTGGTTTTTCCGGTATATTTAGGTTTGGGGTTCTGGCGTAAATTGCTCAAAGCTAGAACAAAGGCAGGGTAGGGTCATGAGCAAGTGTTTCACTAACATCTAAGAAACGCTGTTCGCCTGTCGGTTGGTTTCGATCGGTACTCTACTCAAATTAAATCAGTGTGTTGCTATAATTTTTTTTTTCGGGGTTTTGTATTTTAAATATATTATAGCATCTTGGTCCATTTAGGTTTTTTTTCATTTTCCGGGAGTCTTTTCAAATTTTTATTGTTTGACTGAACTGAGGAGAAATTAGTGAGGATACGAACCCCCCCACACGACTGATTAGCTAGCAAGTTGAAGGCTCCCATTATCCTTGCTAGTATCTCCAGCGACGACATAATTAGAATGTCCTTAAAGGATATCATAAACTAATTTATACGGGTCATTACAGCGCTGGGACAATTATTTCAAAAAGTGTATATATCCTAATGGATAATATTTTGGAAAACACGAAAGCGATTTTCGATGCATAATATTTATTGTTTTTTCCCTAATCCCGAAATATTAAATGCAAAACTCTTACAAAATTCAAAAATTTCCTAACAAGTCAAGATCAAAAATGGCTAGGTCTAGATATAAAATAGCTAAATTGTCATCACTGGCTGTCAAACCCAAAGGAGGGATCTTTATTTTCTCTCTATATTAACACTCCGTGTTTCTCTCATTATTCTCCACCTTATTGTTCTCTATTAAATTCTTATTCTTATTATTCTCTCTCTTAAAGATTTTAAAATAATCGGTGAAAAAATGAACAAACGAAAATTATATGATTTGTATAAAAATTTAACTTATTATTTATTTAATAAATAAAAAAATACTAAAATAAAAGCGATTGATTTAAATCTAAATTATTTTTAAAACTCTTTTTTAAATATCGTTCGTATGCAAAGGCGAAGAAAAACTGCACAAAGAGGGAGATGTATGAACACACACACACACCATTGTTAACATCTTAGGAATTTGACTTCTTTAAGGTCTTCACCTCATAAATTTTTCTCTTTACGTTTTGCAATGCTTTTGTCTCTCCATAGGACACCGAAGGGGATTTGTAGTTGTGATGCTGGCCAAACCATTCTGGAGTTGATTTTATGATTTCTCTTTGATGACTATCACAAATGCAGCAGCACCATCGCAATCTCCATCACCACTTTTACTATTTTCCTCTTGCTTATGACCTTCCATCACTTCGTGAATAAGAAAATGTTGCTTGTGATAGATCTGAGACCATGGAGTGGTTAAACAATGAGCCCTACCAAACCATTTTATACCCGTTTTGGGATTTTCTATAATCGCATCAAAATTGCTGACCTCATCATCGTGAACATCAACGGGGTAGGAGGAAGATGAAACCAGTGAGCTGTGGTCATCGGTTACACTGGCCAAGGGATTCATGTGCCAAATGAAAACGGCAACCTTGCTTGTATTCGAGGACATATTCGTGTCCATGGACAAAGGGTGAGCCATATTCTCACTCATCGCCATGGGCACAAAGGCCACAAAGAATTTTTCTATGGGGCCATGGCATCCACTACCTTTCAGATTTAGGCAAATTACAGTGTTTTGTAGAATCTGCTCCTCTCGGATGGTAATGCGTTGGCCAAACTCGGCATAATACTGATTAACAGCCATCTGATGATCCTGGGTCAGATGGGTCAGTACTTGCCATTCATTTTGGAGAAGAATTTTATTCATAGAGGCAGTGGTGGTGGTGGCAGTGGTGGTGTTGGTGGAGGACATTGTTTGTTTTGTTGACAACTGGCTATTAGTCATTTGCTGATGATGGTTTCCCATGTTGGCAACATCTACTGCATTGGTGGGCATCACGTTTTGTTGCAAGCAACATAATTTCCCAGTGGGGCACTGATAATTTTCTCTTTGACCTGACAGTTGCTGATGATGATGAGGAGGAGGACGACGACAACGTTGCTCGTCTACAATTGCATCTTGGATTCGTAATAAAAATTTATTGGAACTGAGACCTGCTGGTAATGCAACTTTAGCTGACTGGAAACATGTCCTGCAATAGCATTGAGTTGATGGTGCATCACGACCAGCCATCAAATCACCATTCTCAGTCAGAATGTTTTTACTTGAATCACTATTCTTGGAAAGAATGCCAGGTACTTGCACTACCACGGTTGCTGTTACACAGCTACCATTACTAGAATCTTGTGATGACTTCCTGTTGCTGATGATTCCTTCTGTGGACTTCATTTGCACATTAACAACAGCCCTGGGAACTTCTTCACATTCTTGCAACGGTGTGCTTCCATGGTGTGGCCTTTTATTCTCTTGATGGGGTCCCTCCACAGTATGACCTTCCTCTTTTTTCGATTTGGTACGTCTTCTACGACCCATACGCAAAGAGCTTAAAATCTTGTCCTGTTCCATTTTCTTTAGATCTTTGGCCTTGTCCGCATCATCTTCATTGTCCTGATGATGTTGTTGGTGCTTTGACTTATTGGACACAATGGCCATCTTTGGCTGATTATGAAATTCCGTTGAACATTTCCGTCTGTCTGTGGGTGAGCCTCCTTTGTTACTACTGCGCACTATTTGGTCCACATAGTTCCAGATGTAAATGCCATAGAAAAAATTCGCAAAAAAAAGAAGAAACACAAAGAAAAGAATAATGAGAATTTTTCTATATAGGCAGAAAGGAAAGAAAATGAAATGGCAAAAAAAGAAATAGTATTGCTGCTCCACAAATTATACCATTAAAGAAATTAAACTTTCTCACAGTACGCTACACAATGAAAGGAAAATTTAGTTGAAAAAAAAAAACTAAACAAAATATAAGAAAAGGAAACAATGAGGTTAAGCATAGGGAGAAATTTAAAAATTTACTAAAAATTTAGATAATAACCTGTAAAAAAGTTCTATTAACGGGGTTTTCTCGTCGGCTGAGGTAAGCTCAGTCGCCTCCATGGTCTCCGTAAGGACCCACTAAATCTTCCGAACAGTAGACCCAAAGGTCTCTGTGGGTGAACAGTAGACCAAAAGGTCTCTGTGGGTGAACAGTAGGCCCGAAGGTCTCTGTTGTGGAACAGTTGGCCCGAAGGTCTCTGCGGGTGTCTCCTAGGTCTCCTAGCAGTATACAGTAGATGCCGGTGTTTGTCCAAAGTCTCAGTCAGTCGCCTATCCGAGTCTGCTTTGGTTAGCAAAACGTCCACCATATAAGTAAGGCATACAAGTGACTAGGAATTGTCACTGCTTCCATGAAATAAACAATTAATTTTTGTCACCAGAAATCACTCCTATGTAGCAACTCACATCCACTAAGCGGTAGTGTTGGGAAAGTAACGAGTATTTGATTACAAGTACTCGTTACTGACTAATTTTTTGAGTACTCGTTACTAGTAAAAGAGTACTCAATATCTTCAATGCCAGTTTTTTTCTTCTGACGGTAAGTAAGTTGGCGGTTTGGCGGAAAATATTAATTGAAGTTTTCGAAAAACGTTTTATCAGTTAAAATAACAGGAAAAGGATATATGGCTTCACCTTTGAAGAAAGTGAAAAATTTATCTGATTCTTAAAAACGTTTGCATTTGAAAAAAATTGCATTGGGTGTAGGTGGGAGCTATAATTTAAAGCATCACATGGATCACGTCTCATGCGAATAGTATGAATAATAATGTCGTTGACTTCAGCTGGTTCAATCCAATTGTTTTCAGAGAAGGTACCCAAGCTTATTCAAAAACCCTTGGAAAATTTCAACATTGGGTCTCACGATAAAAATGATCGCTAAATATTTTCATCCACTGTCAATGGTGGATTTAAAAAGTTTGCAAATTGCAAGCATCAGTAATACACAATGCCATTTAGATATACCCTGACGAAAAAATACCAAATAGTGAATACGAAATTGGCTCTAAAAATTTGAATGATTGGTGAAAATCTTTTTCTAACGAGACCCATATATCTACAACACCACATTTTATAACACTAGAATAAAACTGGATAATGTAATTTGCTTTTCTATACTGTTTTTAAATTTAAACAAGTATATACGGCCGTAAGTTCGGCCAGGCCGAATCTTATGTACCCTCCACCATGGATTGCGTAGGAACTTCTACTAAAGGCTGTCATCCACAATCGAATTACTTGGGTTGCGATAACACTTGCCGATGGCAAGGTATCGTAAAACTTTTAACACTGTCTTCTAAATTGTAAGTTAGCCCATACGGGGTATATATTAAACAAAAAAAGGCCGATTAAATACGTATATAATATAGTTTGACAAAATTTTCTATAGAAATGAAAACTTGACAAAATTTTCTATAGAAATAAAATGTTGACAAAATTTTCTATAGAAATAAAAACTTGACAAAATTTTCTATAGAAATAAAATGTTGACAAAATTTTCTATGGAAGTAAAATGTTGACAAAATTTTGTATAGAAATAAAATGTTGACAAAATTTTCTACAGAAATAAATTTTTTACAAAATTTTCTATAAAAATAAAATTTTGACAAAACTTTCTATGGAAATAAAATTTTGACAAACATTTCTATAGAAATAAACCTTTGACAAAACTTTCTATAGAAATGAAATTTTGACACAACTTTCTATAGTAATAAAATTTGAGAAAATTTTCTATGGAAATAAAGTTTAGGTAGATTATTTTTGGCGATATGGACCAATTTTTGTGTAATAAGTCATCGGCTATATATAACTAAAGACCGATATTGACCAATTTTTACATGGCTGTTAGAGGCCATATATTGACAAAATGTACCAAATTTCAACCGCATCGGATGACTTTTGCTATATATAATTATGGACCGATATGGACCAATTTTTGCATGGTTGTTAGATACCATATACTAACACCATGTACCAAATTTCAACTGGATCGGATGAATTTCGCTCCTCCAAGAGGCTCCTGAGGTCAAATCTGGGGATCGGTTTATATGGGAGCTATATATAATTATGAACCGATATGGACCAATTTTTGCATGGTTGTTAGAGACTATATACTAACACCACGTACTAAATTTCAATTGGGTCGGATGAATTTTGCTCCTCCAAGAGGCTCCGGAGTTCAAATCTGGGGATCGGTTTATATGGGAGCTATATATAATTATGAACCGATATGGACCAATTTTTGCACGGTTGTTAGAGGCCGTATACTAACATCAGGTACCAAATTTCAACAGGATCGGATGAATTTTGCCCCTCCAAGAGGCTCCGGAGGTCAAATCTGGGGATCGGTTTATATGGGGGCTATATATAATTATGGACCGATATGGACCAATTTTTGCATGGTTGTTAGAGACCGTATACTAACATCAGGTACCACATTTCAACCGGATCGGATGAATTTTTCCCCTCCAAGAGGCTCCGGAGGTCAAATCTGGGGATCGGTTTATATGGGGGCTATATATAATTATGGACCGACATGGACCAATTTTTGCATGGGTATTAGAGACCGTATACTAAGACCACGTACTAAATTTCAACTGGATCGGATGAATTTTGCTCCTCCAAGAGGCTCCGGAGGTCAAATCTGGGGATCGGTTTATATGGGAGCTATATATAATTATGGACCGATATGGACCAATTTTTGCATGGTTGTTAAAGGCCGTATACTAACATCAGGTACCAAATTTCAACCGGATCGGACGAATGTTGCTGCTCCGGGAGGCTCCCCAAGCCAAATTGGGGGATCGGTTTATATGGGGGCTATACGTAAACGTGGTCCGATATGGCCGATTTTCAATACCATCCGACCTACATCAATAACAACTACTTGTGCCAAGTTTCAAGTCGATATCTTGTTTCGTTCGGAAGTTAGCGTGATTTCCACAGACGGACGGACAGCCGGACAGACGGACGGACGGACGGACATGCTTAGATCGACTCAGAATTTCACCACGACCCAGAATATATATACTTTATGGGGTCTTAGAGCAATATTTCGATGTGTTACAAACGGAATGACAAAGTTAATATACCCCCATCCTATGGTGGAGGGTATAAAAAGAGGAAGATATTATTAAAAAGTGCCCACAATGTCTTTTTTTAATTTTTTTTATAAAAGTAACGAGTAGTAACGAGTACTCAATTCAAAAGTAACGAGTAGTAACGAGTAGTCAAAAGTAATCAAAATTTACAACACTACTAAGCGGTTGATCATATGAGCTAGTGATGGGTCATGTGTGTGCGTTGTGTTGGTTGCTTGATTGTTGGGTGACATAGGTAGCGTTAATAATGTCAGGCAAAATGGACTAAGTCAATTTTGTCACGTTACAATTGCACCAACGGTATTAGATTTCCCCCCCAAAAAGGAAGTCGTTCCACAGCCACTACTTTCCAAAAATGCTTTTCTAGAGATGGCCATAATTTTAACATCACAAGAAGTTCTTTTGAAGCGTTATAAGACTATATTGAAACCCTGGCCAAACTAATATTTTGGCCGCAAACCACGGTCTTAGCACTATGGCACTCAGCACGCATTAACCAGGAATGGCTTAAAAAGAAGGATCTTTGATTCATTTCTACCGCACAATGGCCACCAAAATATCCGAATTTCAATGAGTTGGACTTTGGCGCCGGAAGCATTTTGGAGAGTAAGGCTGGTACTTAGGCTGCGTTTCGCTGGTAATAGACCAAAAACCCACAGAGCCACATCTGTACATCGCACAGTGTTCCCAAATCGCTTTTTATACCCTTCACCACTACTGTGGTACAGGGTATAATAAGTGTGTGCATTTGTATGTAACGCCAAGAAGGAGTAATAATAGACCAACCTTTTAGTATACGGATCGGCTTAGAATTAAATTCTGAGTCGATTTAGCGATGTCCGTCTGTCTGTCTGTCCGTCCGTCTGTCTGTCTGTCTGTTGGTGTATTTTTGTGTGCAAAGTACAGCTCGCAGTTTTAGTCCGATTGTCCTAAAATTTGGTATAGGGTCCTGTTTCGGCTCAAAGACGATCCCTATTGATTTTGGAAAAAATCGGTTCAGATTGAGATATAGCTGCCATATATATTTTTCACCGATCTGGTCATAATTTGCGTGTATATCAACCGATCTTCTTCAAATTCCGTACATCCGAATATTTTATGAGTCTCGAAAAACTTACAAAATTTCAGCCAAATCGGTCCAGATTTAGATATGGCTCCCATATATATCTTCCGTCCGATTTGCACTCATATGATCAGGGGGGCCAAAGTTATACTCCCATTTACGTGAAATTTCGCACAGATCGCAGAATTATTATTCTAACTATACATGTCAAATTTAGTCAAAATCGGTTCAGATTATATATAGCTCCCATATATACGTACACCAGAGTTGGGGAAATATGGTAGACTGTTACACATTTTAGACCCAATTAGGCCAATTTTTTGCTCCGATTTAGTTGAAATTTTGCACAGGGAGAATAATTAGCATTATTGCTATGCGTGTCAAATTTGGTTGAAATCGGTTCAGATTTATATATAGCTCCCATATATAGCTTTCGCCCGATTTACACTCATATGACCACAGAGGCCAATTTTTAACTCCGATTTAGATATAGCTCCCATATATATCTTTCGTCCGATTTGGATTTATAAGGCCTCAAAAGCCAGAGTTTTGCCCTGAGTTGCTTGAAATTTTGCACAAGGAGTATGTTTTATAGTATCGTTAATTGTGCAAAATTTAGTTGAAGTCGGTTCAGATTCGCCCGATTTGGACTAATATGCCCGCAGAGGCAAAAGTGCTACTCTGATTTACGTGAAATTTTGCAGAGGGAGTATAATTGAACTTAAAACTTTGCACAGGCAGTAGAATTAAGGTTCTGCATATGCGTGTTTATTTTGGTTGAAATCGGTTCAGATTTTAATATAGTTCCCGTATATATCTTTCGCCCGATTTTTCGTCATATGACCACAGAGGTCAAAGTTGTTATCCCGTTTACGTGAAATTTTGCACAGGGAGTAGATTCAACATAGTATCTTTGCATGTGAAATTTGATTGCAATCGGTTCAGATTTCGGTATAGATTCCATATATGTTTTTCTTATTTAGGCAAAACTGGCCGAAATACCTACATTTTCCTTATCAAATCGCCACTGCTAAGTCGAAAACTTATCAAAAAGACTCAAATTTTTCTATTACTCTATTACACATTTATCGACCGATAAATCATAAATACACTTTTGTGCATTTGTATGTAACGTACAGCTCGCAGTTTTAGTCTGATTGCCCTAAAATTTGGTATAGGATCCTGTTTCGGCTCAAAGACGATCCCTATTGATTTTGGAAAATATCGGTTCAGATTTAGATATAGCTGCCATATATATTTTTCACCGATCTGGTCATAATTGGCGTGTATATCAACCGATCTTTCTCAAATTCCGTACATAAAATATTTTATGAGTCTCGAAAAACTTGCAAAATATCAGCCAAATCGGTTCAGATTTAGATATGGCTCCCATATATATCTTCCGTCCGATTTGCACTCATATGATCAGGGGGGCCAAAGTTATACTCCCATTTACGTGAAATTTCGCACAGATCGCAGAATTATTATTCTAACTATACATGTCAAATTTAGTCAAAATCGGTTCAGATTATAAATAGCTCCCATATATACGTACACCAGAGTTGGGGAAATATGGTAGACTGTTACACATTTTAGACCCATTTTCAATGGAAGTTTCCTCCAATTAACTGGATAGCGTTAGCCGATTTAAATTTTAATTCTAGAGATTTTGTAGAAGTAAAAAAATTGTCTCCTTTCTATAGCTTCCAGCAAGTGTGAAGTAGTTGAGATGGTAACACAAATTTTGGCCTACATAGGGGTGAAGGGTATAATATAGTCGGCCCCGCCCGACTTTAGACTTTACTTACTTGTTATACCCTTCACCACTACTGTGGTACAGGGTATAATAAGTTTGTGCATTTGTATGTAACGCCAAGAAGGAAAAGTCTGAGACCCATCGTTTAGTATACCGATCGTCTTAGAATTAAATTCTGAATCGATTTAGCGATGTCCGTCTGTCTGTCTGTCTGTCTGTCTGTCTGTCTGTCCGTCTGTCTGTCTCTCTGTTGATGTATTTTTGTGTGCAAAGTACAGCTCGCAGTTTTAGCCCGATTGTCCTAAAATTCGGTACAGGGTCCTGTTTCGGCTCAAAGACGATCCCTATTGATTTTGGAAAAAATCGGTTCAGATTTAGATATAGCTGCCATATATATTTTTCACCGATCTGGTCATAATTGGCGTGTATATCAACCGATCTTCCTCAAATTCCGTACATCGGAATATTTTATGAGTCTCGAAAAACTTGCAAAATATCAGCCAAATCGGTTCAGATTTAGATATAGGTCCCATATATAGCTTTCGCCCGATTTACACTCAAATGACCACAGAGGCCAATTTTTTGCTCCGATTTGGTTGAAATTTTGCACAGGGAGTAGAATTAGCATTGTAGCTATGTGTGTCAAATTTGGTTGAAATCGGTTCAGATTTAGATATAGCTCCCATATATAGCTTTCGCCCGATTTACACTCAAATGACCACAGAGGCCAATTTTTTGCTCCGATTTAGTTGAAATTTTGCACAGGGAGTATAATTAGCATTGTAGCTATGCGTGCCAAATTTGGTTGAAATCGGTTCAGATTTAGATATAGCTCCCATATATATGTTTTTCCGATTTCGACAAAAATGGGCAAAATACCAACATTTTCCTTGTAAAATCACCACTGCTTAGTCGAAAACTTGTAAAAATGACTCTAATTTTCCTAAACTTCTAATACATATATATCGAGCGATAAATCATAAATAAACTTTTTCGAAGTTTCCTTAAAATTGCTTCAGATTTAAACGTTTCCCATATTTTTTTACTAACATTGTGTTCCACCCTAGTGCATTAGCCGACTTAAATTTTGAGTCTATAGATTTTGCAGAAGTCTATCCAATTCTTCCAGATCGAGTGATATTTAAATGTATGTATTTGGGACAAACCTTTATATATAGCCCCCAACACATTTGACGGATGTGATATGGTATCGAAAATTTAGATCTACAAAGTGGTGCAGGGTATAATATAGTCGGCCCCGCCCGACTTTAGACTTTCCTTACTGGTTTTTTACTAACATTGTGTTCCACCCTAGTGCATTAGCCGACTTAAATTTTGAGTCTATAGATTTTGCAGAAGTCTATCCAATTCTTCCAGATCGAGTGATATTTAAATGTATGTATTTGGGACAAACCTTTATATATAGCACCCAACACATTTGACGGATGTGATATGGTATCGAAAATTTAGATCTACAAAGTGGTGCAGGGTATAATATAGTCGGCCCCGCCCGACTTTAGACTTTCCTTAGGTTAGGTTAGGTGGCAGCCCGATGTATCAGGCTCACTTAGACTATTCAGTCCATTGTGATATAACATTGGTGACCTTCTCTCTTATCACTGAGTGCTGCCCGATTCCATGTTGAGCTCAATGACAAGGGACCTCCTTTTTATAGCCGATTCCGAACGGCGTTCCACATTACAGTGAAACCACTTAGAGAAGCTTTGAAACCCTCAGAAATGTCACGAGCATTACTGAGGTGGGATAATCCACCACTGAAAAACTTTTTGATGTTCGGTCGAAGCAGGAATCGAACCCACGACCTTGGGTGTGCAAGGCGGGCATGCTAGCCATTGCACCACGGTGGCTCCCAAAAAATTTCCTTACTTGTTTTACTTACAAAATAACGATTAAAAAATAACTTTTTTGATAGCACTTATAACCGTTACGGTCCCTGCAAAAATTTGATCACAATCTTCAAGTTAGGATTCTTAAATTTGGAAGATTTGTGGTAACATTTTCTTCAAATTGATTATTTTTGGCACGAGTGGCAACCTTGTTTGGAAAGCAATATTCAAAGTGTCTTTGCCGAAATATTTTATATGGACTAACATACAATTTAGAAGACAGTGTTAAGAGGATTTAACATAAGATACCTTGCCATCGGCAACGGTTAGCACAACCCAAGTCACGATGGGGGTCCATAAAATTCGGCCTAACCGTATATACTTCGTATATACTTGTGTAAATTAGATCCAATTTTTCATTTCATTTCTTAAGGAAAAAAATTAAAGTCGAAATTGCCAAAATAGTTTTAGGTAAGGTTAGATAAGGTTAGGTGGCAGCCCGATATTTCAGGCTCACTTAGACTATTCAGTCCATTGTGATACCACATTGGTGAACTTCGCTCTTATCACTGAGTGCTGCCCGATTCCATGTTAAGCTCAATGACAAGTAGTTTTAAGTGCCATACAAAATTGAAAATGGGCGCATTTTTGCTCAAATTTACAAATGTTACAATTTTATTTGTTTATAATTTTATTTTCTTTTTTTGAAAGAAAAAAAGAAAAAGAAAAAAGCTTTCTCATATTATGCAAATTTTAACTTAAAGTTAATTTGACATAAATTCTTTCTTTTTTAACTGTAGCAATCCTTGGTCCATTAAAGTATATCGCCAGGTTATTGTGAGCTATTCATCATCTAAAAAAGAAAATTGAAGTTTGACATTCCTTTTGGAAAAAAATGAATCTTTTTTTCATTAAAATTTCTTATTTACAACTTGTAAGTAATTTTTGTGTCGTAAAACTTTAGCAAGTAAAACAACTTTTTGCCATTTTTCACAAAATCATTGTTCATGATGTTGTTGTCTGGGGTGGCTGAAGTTGTTGGGTGGTGTGCCATGTTCATCTAGATGTTTTACAACATTGATTCACAAAGGAACCAAAAAGCCAACCAGGTTAGTCTTTGCTAACGACTCCGTTTTTTTTCCTACTTCAAATTACGCGCTGAAAATATCGACCATTGTACATGAGCGTAAAAAGTTATGTTTTACGCAAAAAAAAAAACAAGAAAAATAAAAAAGGCTGAGGATAAAGGTAGCTAACATTGAATATAGGGAAATCTATCAAAGGTTAGTTACAGGTAAGATGCTTCTCCGGTTATAATGATGGTGATGTCAAAGTCGTTGACACTGGCATTGACAGTGCTAACAAAACAACATAGCACGATGTTACACGAAGATGTACTTCAGTGTCATGGAACTCCTTAAGGACATTAGAGATGGAACAGTGACATTTCTAACATGGATCCAGTTTCCATTGGGTTCCTTTTGGTAATGAAACAAAATAAAACACATATCCTTGTCAATCGAAAAATCATTAATGAAGAATGGTTCCTTTGACGTCTATCGAAAATTGATTAAGACTGATTTTATATATTCAAAATAATATCCATTGAAAACTATGATGTAACTACGCTTAAAAAAAACATGCGCGGTTCCAAAGATTTTGGATTGTAGTTCTATAAAAATACAATTTTCACAAAATTATCTATAGAAATAAAATGTTCACAAAATTTTCTATAGCAATACAGTTTTGACAAAATTGTCTACAGAAATGAAATGAAATTTTTTTCTAAAGAAAGAAAATTTTGTCCAAATTTTCTATAGAAATAAAATTTTGAAAAAAAATTATATAGACATAAGATTTTGAGACAAGTTTCTATAAAAATAAATATTTTATACAATCTTCTATAGGAAAAAAATTGACAAAATTTTCTATAGAAATAAAAATATTGACAACATTTTTCTATAGAAATAAAATTTTCAATAGAAATGATATTTGGAAAAATTTTTCGATAAATTTTAACAAAATTTTCTATAGAAATAAAATTTTAACAAAATTTTCTATAGAAAAAAATTGACAAAATGTTCCATAGAAATAAAATGTTCACAATATTTTCTATAGAAATAATATTTTGACAAAAAATAGGAAATATTGTTAAAATTGTATTTCTATGGAAATTTTTGTCAAACTTTTATTTTTATAGAAAATTTTGTCAAAATTTTGTTTTTATAGGAAATTTTATCAAAATTAGAAAATTTGTTCACAATTTTATTTCTATAGAAAATTTGGCCAAAATTATATCTATATAGAAAATTGTGAAAAATTTTATTTGTATAGAAAATATTGTCAAAATTTTAGTTGCATAGAAAATTTTGTCAAAATTTTTGTTAGATAGAAAATTTTGTCAAAATATTATTCGTATAGAAAAATTTGTCGATATTTTATTTCTATAAGAAACATTTGTCAAAATTTTATTTCTAAAGAAAAAATTTTCAAAATTGTATAAAAAATTTTGTTAAAATTTTATTTCTATAGATTAACAAAAAAAAATTTATTCGTTAGAACATTTTATTACTATTTTATTTATATAGAAAATATTGCTAAAATTGTATTTCTATGAAAATTTTTGTCAAACTTTAATTTTTATAGAAAATTTTGTCAAAATTTTTTTTTTATAGGATATTTTACCAAATTTATAAAATTGGTTCAAAATTTTATTTCTATAGAAAATTTGGCCAAATTATATTTCTATAGAAAATTGTGCAAAATTTTGTTTTTATACAAAATTATGTCAAAATTTTATTTCTATACAAAATTTTGTCAAAATTTTATTTCTATAGAAAATTTGATATCTATAGAAAATGTGTTAAAATTTTATTTCTATAGAAAAATTTTTCAAAATTTTATTTCTGTAGAGAATTTTATAAATAAAATTATTTCTGTAGAAAATTTTATAAAAAATTGTACTTCTATAAAAAATTTTGTCAAAATTTTATTTCTTGTTTTTTGATCTCAGCTTAAAGCCATGCATTGACTAAACTACAAGTGTAGCTTAACCAACAGAGGAAAAGTATGCTTGTCAAATTTATTTGGGCAAAGCCCTATAGACTGCAAGATGGTTCGGGAGGTTCAAGTGTAGTTCACGTTGGGTTGAGTGAATTACCCGAATTTATTCTGATAATTGGTTGATAGTTTTGCTGCAAGTAGAGGATGCTGATGAGGAATGTGGTAATTCCGAAACAGCTGTACATCCAACCATCTTGCAGTCTATAGGGCTTTGCCCAAATAAATTTGACAAGCATACTTTTCCTCTGTTGGTTAAGCTACACTTGTAGTTTAGTCAATGCATGGCTTTAAGCTGAGATCAAAAAACAAAAAAACAACAATAACGATTGAAGAGAAGCCAACAATAACAAACAAAACGGAAAAAAAATTATTTCTATAGAAAATTTTATTTCTGTAAAAAATGTTATAAAAAAATGTATTTCTATAAAAAATGTGGTCAAAATTTTATGTCTATAGAAAATTTTTGTCAAAATTTTATTTTTGTAGAAAATTTTGTCAATATTTTATTTCTATAGAAAATATAGTAAAAATTTTATTTCTATCGAACATTTTGTCGCAATCCAATTTCTATAGAAAAGTGTGTAAAATATTATTTCTATAAAAATTTTGACAAAATTTTCTATAAAAAAAGTTTTACAAAAATTTCCATAGAAATACAATTTTCACAATATTTTCTATATAAATAAAATAGTAATAAAATGTTCTACAGAAATAAAACTTTGACCAAATTTTCTAGAGGAATAAAATTTTGAAACAAATTCTATAGAAATAAAATTTCAACAAAATTTTCTATAGAAATAAAGTTGTGCAAGAATTTTATTTTTATAAAAATAAAATGTTGACCAAATTTTCTATAGAAATAAAATTTTATAAAGTTTTCTATAGAAATAAAATCTTGATAAAATTGTCTATAGAATAAAATTTTGACTAAATTTCCTATAGGAATAAAATTTTACAAGATTTTCTATAGAAATAAAATTTTAAAAATTTTTCTATAGAAATAAAATTTTGATAAAATTTTCTATAGGAATAAAATTTTGACAAAATATAGAAAATTTTGTATAGGAAATTTTATCAAAATTAGAAAATTTGTTCAAAATTTTATTTCTATAGAAAATTTGGCCAAATTATATTTCTATAGAAAATTGTGCAAAATTTTGTTTTTATAGAAAATTTTGTCAACATTTTATTTCTATACAAAATTTTGTCAAAAATTTATTTCTATAGAAAATTTTTTCAAAATTTTATTTCTATAGAAAATTTGATTTCTATAGAAAATTTTGTCAAAATTTTATTTCTATAGAAAAATGTTTCAAAATTTTATTTCTATAGAAAATTTTATTTCTGTAGAAAATGTTATAAAAAAATTTATTTCTATAAAAAATTTTGTCAAAATTTTATGTCTATAGAAAATTTTGTCAAAATTTTATATCTATAGAAAATTTTGTCAAAATTTTATTTCTGTAGAAAAATGTTTCAAAATTTTATTTCTATCGAAAATTTTGTCGCAATATAATTTCTATAGACAATTGTGTAAAATATTACTTCTATAAAAATTTTGACAAAATTTTCTATAGAAATAAAATTGCCACCAAACTTTAGATAGAAATAAAATTTTCTATAAAAGCAAAATTTTGCACAATTTTCTATAGAAATATAATTTTGGCCAAATTTTCTATAGAAATATAATTTTGGCCAAAATTTTCTATAGAAATAAAATTTTAAACAAATTTTCTAATTTTGAGAAAAATTTCCTATAAAAATAAAATGTTGACAAAAATTTCTATAGAAATAAAATTTTACAAAATTTTCTATAGAAATAAAATCTTGATAAAGTTGTCTATAGGAATAAAATTTTGACAAAAGTTTCTATAGAAATAAAATTCTGACAAAAATTTCTATAGAAAAAAAATTTACAAGATTTTCTATAGAAATAAAATTTTGACAAAATTTTCTATAGAAATAATATTTTTTGGTGTTGTTGGTTTGATCTCAGCTTTAAAACCATTACGTTGATTAAACTACGAGAGTAGTTTAACCAACAGAGGAAAAGAATGTTTGTCAAATTTATTTGGCCAAAACCCTATAGACTGCAAGCTGATTGGATGGACGCACGTTTCGGAATTACCACAATCCACATCAGCATCCTCTACTAGCAGCAAAACTATCAAACAATTATCAGAATAAATTCTGGTAGTTAACTAAACCCAAAGTGAACCACACTTGAACCTTCCGAAAAAAAGGTTTATGATTGTCGGCTTTTGCCGAAATAAATCTTTTTACAAACATTTCTCTTTTCCTTTGCCAATTTCAAATCATCGATTTGAGTGCAGTTGGGTTTATTTTGAGCGTGTCTCCTCTTACTTCATTCGTTTTGTTTTGTTATTGTTGGTTTATTCTTCATTCATTATTGTTATTTTTGATTTCAGCTTAAATTTTGACAAAATTTTCTACAGAAATAAAATGTTGACAAAATTCTCTATAGAAATAAAATTTTGACAAAAATTTTCAATACACATAAAATTTTGCCAAACTTTTCTATACAAATAAAATATTGATGAAATTTTCGATGGTAATAAAATTTTGACAAAACTTTGTAAAGAAATAAAATTTTGTCTACATTTTCTATAGAAATACAATTTTAACAAAATTGTCTATAGAAGCAAAATTTAAAAAAAAAAATCTCGGTAGAAATACAATTTTGATAAAGTTTTCTATAGAAATAAAATTTTGACAAAAATTTCTATAGAAATAAAATTTGACTAAATTTTCTATAGAAATAAAATTTTGACTAAATTTTCTATGGAAATAAAATTTTGTTGTTGATATTGTTGACCTTTTTATTTTAATTTTTATGATTTTTTATCTCATAATCTCGGCTATAAGTCTATACATTAAACCTGAAATTGTTGGTTTCTTGTTTTTTTTTATTTTCCGATATTCGGTTGACTTCGTCAGGACCGTTTTCAAGGCTACAAATTACAAAATTGTACAAAAATTAATTACAAAATTCACAAAATAAAATCAAACTATCTATTGTACTTTACATTTTCTCCGCTGTCTAGTTACTTCGCTGTCTGTTTTTCTACTGGTGATTACTTTCTCTTGTGTTTTTGTATCGTATGCCGATATATTCTCGTGCAGTTCTCAATATCTTTCTTATAATTTATTCTCTCGTTAATTGGAGAGTTAATGATGTGTAACATCTCCAGAGTATATCTTCGTCTGTAGTTGTTTTCCTTGCTTAGGATTTCTACGTCGTTTAAGTTAGGTTTGTGGCCAGTCAAGGTACAGTGGGCCGCAAGTGCTGTTTTTTGTTCCATTGGCTTGTCTGTTGTTTTTAAATCCGATTTATGTGAAGACAATCTTGTTTTTAATTTTGTCATTGTTGTATTAATATATGTCTTTTTTTACAAAATTTTCTATAGATATAAAATGTTGACAAAAATTTCTAAAGAAATAAAATTTTAACAAACTTTTCTCTGTAGAAATAAAATTTTGTTTGTTTTGACAAAATTTTCTATAGAAATAAAATTTTGACAAAATTTTCTATAGAAATAAAATTTTGACAAAATTTTCTATAGAAATAAAATTTTGGTTACGTATTTCTATGTTATAGAAATACAATTTTAACAAAATTTTCTATAGAAATAAAATTTCGACAAAATTTCCACAGAAATATAATTTTGAACAAATTTTCTATAGAAATACAATTTTGACAAAATTTCGTTAGAAATAAAATTCTAACAAAATTTTTCTATACAAATAAAATTTTGACAAAATTGTCTATAGGGAAAAAAATACGTCTCCAATGGGAAAGTTTCACATTTCTTCTTGCAAAACCCTTTGTATATGCTTTAATTAAAATAATCACTTATAACAGACCGCTTACATTTCATTGTTACTGAAATTGAATTAAAAAACGGCTCCCACCAACACTTACCACCATCACAGGGAAAACTGTCCGCCAGCAGTGTAAACAATTTATCCGAGAGTAAACATCTACCACGTGGTCCCAGAGGCACTCGACAGACTGGACATTTTTCTGAGCGACTGCGGCAGTTATTGCAGAGAACATGACCATTACAGCATTGCCAACCAGGTGGTTTAACAACCTTAAAGTATAAGAAGAAAAAAATTATTTAAGCAGCTTTTACAGAACTAGAAAATTTAAATTATTTGTTTTCAGCCAGGAGTACATAATCAAAATAATCGATTTTTAAGCCCAAATAGTTAATTCCTTTTATTATACCCTGCACTACACTGTGGAATTGGGTATTATAAGTTAGGGCATATTTTTGGAATATCCAGAAAGAGACGAGATAGACACATGGTGTCGTTGGCAATATTACTCAGAGCCGGCCCCTGAGTCTATGTAGCCATGGCCGTCGGTCCGTCTGTTTGTCTCTCCGTCCGTCCGTCTGTCTGTGAACACATTTTTATACCCCGCTACCGTTGGAAATTTTGAAAAAGTCGCATATTCAAAAAAAAATGTCGCATAACGATAACAAAAATTAGCTTACATTAGTGAGGTATTTTTATACCCGGCGCCATACTGTTGAACACTGTTGAAGTTAGTGCATATGTTTGTAAAACCCAGAAGGAGACGAGATAGACACATGGTGTCTTTGGCAATAATGCTCAGGTAGGTCGCAATTTAAGTCCAATCGCCTTCAAATTTGGCTCATGTTCCTAATTTGGGTCAGAATATAACCCTATTGACTTTGGAAGAAATCGGTTCAGATTTAGATATAGCTCCCATATATATCTTTCGCCCGATATGCACTAGTATGGACCCAGCAGCCAGAGTTTTATACCGATTTGCTTGATATTTTGTACAAACATAACCCTTAGTCATATAGTGAAGTGTGCAATATTTGATTGAAATCGGCTCAGATTTAGATATAGCTCCCATATATATCTTTCGTCCGATATGGACTTATATGGCCCCAGAAGCTAGCTTTTTGATCGAATTTGGTTGAAATTTTGCACTAGGAGTACAATTAGTAGTATAGTCAAGTGTGCAAAATTTGATTGTAATCGATTCAGATTTAGATATAGCTCCCATATATATCTTTCGCCCTATATGCACTTATATGGACCCAGGAGCCAGAGTTTTATCCCGATTAGATTGAAATTTTGCAAAAGGAGTACAATTGGTAGTATAGTCATGTGTGCCAAATTTGATTGAAATCGGTTCAGATTTAGATATAGCTTCCATAAATATTTTTCGCCCGATATTGACTTATATGGCCCATAAGCCAGCGTTTTGGCCCAATTTGGTTGAAATTTTCCACTAGGAGTAAAATTAGTAATATAGTCATGTGTGCCAAATTTGATTGAAATCGGTTCAGATTTAGATATAGCTCCCATATATATGTTTTTCTGATTTCGACAAAAATGGTCAAAATACCAACATTTTCCTTGTTAAATCGCCACTGCTTAGTAGAAAACTTGTAAATATGACTCTCATTTTCCTAAGCTTCTAATCATATATATCTAGCGATAAATCATAAATAAACTTTTGCGAAGTTTCCTTAAAATTGCTTCAGATTTAAATATTTCCCATATTTGTTTACTAAAATTGTGTTCCACCCTAGTGCATTAGCCAACTTAATTTTGTAAAAGTCTATCAAATTCTGTCCAAATCGAGTGATATTTAAACGTATGTATTTGGGACAAACCTTTATATATAGCCCCCAACACATTTGACGGATGTGATATGGTATCGAAAATTTTGATCTACAAAGTTGTGCAGGGTATAATATAGTCGGCCCCGCCCGACTTTACACTTTCATTAGTTGTTATTACAAAAAATGTTCTATAAAACAACACAAAAACAATAAAGGAACAGTCAATTTAACATAAGAATTTATTTTACCAACTTATTGTAACATGAAAATGGATTTTTTTCTCTTTGCTAAAATTAGCAGAAACGCCATCTAGTAGTAATATACCATCAGCCCATTTAAAGCTTTTAAATCAATTCAACTAATAAAAATATTTATTTTTTATACTACACTTCTAATTGCCTCTGGGAGGGAGCCACCGTGGTGCAATGGTTACCATGCCCGCCTTGCATACACAAGGTCGTGGCTTCGATTCCTGCTTCGACCGAACACCAAAAAGTATTTCAGTGGTGGATTATCCCACCTCAGTAATGCTGGTGACATTTCTAAGGGTTTCAAAGCTTCTCTAAGTGGTTTCACTGCAATGTGGAACGCCGTTCGGACTCGTCTATAAAAAGGAGGTCCCTTGTCATTGAGCTTAACATGGAATCGGCAGCACTCAGTGATAAGAGAGAAGTTCACCAATGTGGTATCACAATGGACTGAATAGTCTAAGTGAGCCTCGTACATCGGGCTGCCACCTAACCTAACCTAACCTAACCTAATTGCCTCTGGGAAATATACTGCACGTATGATTTATTTACTTACAAAACAATTGTCAAAATTATTGGCTACTATAACGGATCTAGTTGTTGAAATGGTATGTGATAAAATAACGAATTTGTCAAAATTTTATTTCTTTAGAAATAAAATTAAGTCAAAATTTTATTTCTATAGAAAATTTACTCAAAATTTTATTTGTATAGAAAAATTTAGTCGAAATTTTAGTTCTACAGAAAATTTTGTCAAAATTTTATTTCTATAGAAAATTTTGCCAACATTTTATTTCTATAGAAAATTTTGTCAAAATTTTATTTCTATAGAAAAATTTTGTCAAAATTTTCTTTCTATAGAAAATTTTGTCAAAATTTTATTTCTATAGAAAATTTTGTCAAAATTTTATTTCTATAGAAAATTTTTGTCAACATTTTATTTTTATGGAAAAATTTAGTCAAAATTTTATTTCTATAGAAAATGTTGTCAAAATTTTATTTCTATATGAAATGTTGTAAAAATTTTATTTCTATAGAAAATGGTGTCAAAATTTTATTTCAATAGAAAATTTTGTCAAAATATTATTTCTGTAGAATTTTTTTTAAAATTTTATTTCTTATTTATTTGTCAAAATTTTATTTCTATAGAAAATTTTTTTAAAATTTTATTTCTATAGAAAATTGAGTCAAAATTTTATTTCTATAGAAAATTTTGTCAAAATTTTATTTCTATAGAAAATTTTGTCAAAATTTTATTTCTATAGAAAAATTTTGTCAAAATTTTCTTTCTATAGAAAATTTTGTCAAAATTTTATTTCTATAGAAAATGTTGTCAACATTTTATTTTTATGGAAAAATTTAGTCCAAATTTTATTTCTATAGAAATGTTGTCAAAATTTTATTTCTATATGAAATGTTGTAAAAATTTTATTTCTATAGAAAATGTTGTCAAAATTTTATTTCAATAGAAAATTTTGTCAAAATATTATTTCTATAGATTTTTTTTTTAAATTTTATTTCTATAGAAAATTGAGTCAAAATTTTATTTCTATAGAAAATTTTATCAAAATTTTATTTCTATAGAAATATTTATAAAAATTTTATTTCTATAGAAAAATTTATAAAAATTTTATTTCTATAGAAAATTTTGTCAACATTTTATTCCTACAGAAAGTTTTGTCTAAATTTATTTTTATTCATCTACAGAAAATTTATGAAGTACCATGAATTCGATCAATCTACCAAACAGTAGAATTCTACCAACTGTGACAACAGTGATTACAATACTACGGTAGTCTTTGTAAGCGGATTTAAAACTAAACATGTATATACGGCCGTAAGTTCGGCCAGACCGAATCTTATGTACCCTCCACCATGGATTGCGTAGAAACTTCTACGAAAGACTGTCATCCACAAATTTCAACTCACACATATGCTACCACCACGTACCAAATTTAAACAAGATCGGATGAATTTCGCTTCTCCAAAAGGCACCGGAGGTCAAATCTGAGGATCGGTTTATATGGGAGCTATATATTATTATGGACTGATAGGAATCAATTCCTGCATGGTTATTGGATACCCAATACTAACATCACGTAACAAATTTCAACCGAATGGGAAGAATTTTGCTCTTCCAATGTGCTCCGAAGGTCAAATCTGGGGATCGGTTTATATGGGGCCTATATATAATTATGGACCGATATCGACGAATTTTTGCATGGGTGTTTGAGGCCAAATATTAACATCACGTACCAAATTTCAACTGAATCAGATGAATTTTGGTCATCTAAGAGGCTCCGGAGGTCAAATCTGGTGATCGGTTTATATGGGGGCTATATATAATTATGGACCGATATGGACCAATTTTTGCATGGTTTTTAGAGACCATATACGGACGCCATGTACCAAATTTCAGCCGGATCGGATGAAATTTGCTTCTCTTAGAAGCTCCGCAAGCCAAATCGGGGAATCGGTTTATATGGGGGCTATATATAATTATGGACCGATGTGGACCAATTTTTGCATGGTTGTTAGAGACCATATACGGACACCATGTACCAAATTTCAGCCGGATCGGATGAAATTTGCTTCTCTTAAAGGCTCCGCAAACCAAATCGGTGGTTCGGTTTATATGGGGGCTATATATAATTATAGACCGATATGGACCAATTTCTGCATGGTTGTTAGAGACCATATGCGAACAGCATGTACCAAATTTCCGCCGGATCGGATGAAATTTGCTTGTCTTAGAGGCCTCGTCCTTTTATATGGGGGCTATACGTAAAAGTGGACCGATATGGCCCATTTACAATACCATCCGACCTACATCAATAACAACTACTTGTGCGAAGTTTCAAGTCGATAGCTTGTTTCGATCGGAAGTTAGCGTGATTTCAACAGACGGACGGACGGACATGCTCAGATCGAGTCAGAATTTCACCACGACCCAGAATATATATACTTTATGGGGTCTTAGAGTAATATTTCGTTGTGTTACAAACGGAATGACAAAGTTAGTATACCCCCCATCCTATCATGGAGGGTATAAAAAAGAAAACATTTAAAATTGAGGAATTGGCAAAAAAAAAATTTTTTTTTGTTAATTCAGTCTAAAGGAGCCATTGAAAGATTATTGTCAAGAATAATCTTCCAATGGAGTTTTTGTTGAAATTTAGTGAAAAGTACTTTTTTGCTCAAAAAAATTAGCTTTATTGCACTTTCTTAAAAATTTTATTTTCATATATTTCATAGCAAAAAAAAAAAAAAATAAGGGATCATTCCAAACAAATGTTCCCTACACAGAAAAAAATATCACCAAAATATTTCCAATTAAAAAGTTAATTGAAGTTGAAAATTTTTTCAATTAATAAATTAATTGATACAATTAACTTTTTAATCATGATAGAAACATTAAGTTAATTAAGTCAATGATTGGAATTTTTAAAATGTTTAATTTACAAATTAATTGATACAATTAACTTTTTAATCAAATTCGGAAGACTAATTCAGTTAAAAAAAGTGCTGATTTTTTTTACTTTTTTAATTAAAAATGTATTTCAAACAATCATTTGTTAATCCAAATAAAAACTCTAAGCCAATCTATCTAAGTAATTAAAAATAGTTAACTTTTTTAATTAATAAATTAATTGCGTTTTGCAATCAACATCAATTAAATTTTTAATTGAATCAATTAAAAAATTAATTGAATTTTGCTGAAAAAATCAATTAATTTTTTAATCAAGAATTTTTTCTATGCCCAATTAAAACTGTGATTGATAGTATAATTTTCGTGATTGAAGACATTTCAATTAAAAAATTAATTGGATCAATTAATTTGGTGATTGAATCAGAGAAAAAAATTTTTGTGTGTATCGAGGCATTTGTATCTTGACGCTCACTTCATACCGGTATACTTGGTATCTCCCATATATATGTTTTTCCGATTTGGACACAAATTACCATAATATACATAATGACTTAGATTTTCCTACACCTCTAATACATATCTATCGACTGGTAAATCATTAATGTTTTTTTTTTGAGAAGTTGGCTACAAATTGCTTTTGATTTAAATATTTCGCATATTTTTTTCTAACATTATGCTCCATCCTAGGGCCTTAATTTTAAGACTAGAGTTTTTGTGAAAGTCCAAAAATGTTTGCCCAAATCACTTTATATATATGGTTATATAAAACTTTATTTATAGCAGCCAATAAATTTGAAGGATTTTGGATGATATCAAAAATGTAGATGTGTTGAGGTTTTGAGGGGCATACGAGTATTATGAGTCGACCCTACCGGACTTTAGACGTTCCCTACTTGTTTAAATAAAGGCCTTTATATGAATCATTTTTGAATATCATTCGTTTTGTAGCATATTGGAATTTCTGTGGTATATTAGAATCTTGAGAATATTTCAATTATTTTCCACAAAAAAGAAATTTACTGCTTTTCTGCGTAGTTTTCGATGGGTCCCATAATTGAGTATTTAAGCTAATCCAATGACTTGACAAATTTTCATCTGTATTACTTTAATATTTGCCATAGGAAACTTTCCATTTCGATACACGATATTATTTGCTTATAAATATGAAAACAGACAAACTTAGAACTGTCATATTTATTTAATTTGTTTTTAATATTGGGTCATTGCATCCGGTATGATTTTGCATAAATTTCAGAAATAAATTTACGCAAAGACATTTGCGTATTCTTCAAAAAATTCAAATTCAATATACAATATATATTAAATAAATATTTACGATGAGTTAAAAACATACTTTCTGAGGAAAAATACAATGCCCCTCTTGTGTTTGCCAAAATTCAAAACAAATATATTTTTTTAAATTTCCATCAATTTCAACATATATAACGAATCAACATAAGCTTGAAATTTGTCACTTTAGTATCATCGTTCTAAGTGTGAATTTAAATTAAAATGAAATTTCAAACTATCTTGGTTCTTGTAGCCCTTTTCGGTTCGGGTTTAGTAGCTGCTCAAGATGAAGCAGCTAAAATTCAATTAGCCAAAAGTTTCCTATCCGAAGAAGCTGTAAGTATTATCTACGGGAAATTGATTAACGTTAAGATCGTTACAGGTCTTGTAATTAATGTGTATGGATATGGCCCTGTTCTCGTTAACAAAACTTTTGGATAGAATTATTTTAAAAATGTAGGATAATTTTCCATAAAGAACAAGTGGGTTAGGTTAGGTGGCAGCCCGATGTATCAGACTCACTTAGGGACCTCCTTTTTATAGTCGAGTCCGAACGGCGTTCCACATTGCAGTGAAACCACTTAAAGAAGCTTTGAAACCCTCAGAAATGTCACCAGCATTACTGAGGTGGGATAATCCACCGCTGAAAAACTTTTTTGGTGTTCGGTCGAAGCAGGAATCGAACCCACGATTTTGTGTATGCAAGGCGGGCATGCTAACCATTGCACCACGATGGCTCCCTCATATGACCATAGAAGTCAATTTTTTACTCCTATTTCGATTCCGTTCGGACTCGGCTATAAAAAGGAGGTCCCTTGTCATTGAGCTTAACATGGAATCGGGCAGGACTCAGGGATAAGAGAGAAGTTCACCAATGTGGTATCACAATGGACAGAATAGTCTAAGTGAGCCTGATACATCGGGCTGCCACCTAACCTAACCTAACCTAACCTAACCTAACCTAACCCAACCTAACCTATGGTTTTATGAGTGCAAATCGGGCGAAAGCTATATATGGGAGCTATATCTAAATCTGAACCGATTTCAATCAAATTTAGCACACTTTATTATAGTACCAATTGCACTCCTTTTGAAAAATTTCTAGTATATCCGGGAAAAAAATCTTAATTCTGGGCATATATAAGTCCATAGTGGGCGAAAAATGTATATGGGTTCTATTCTGACCCAAAACAGAAACTTGTGGCAAATTTGAAGTAGATTGGACTAAAACTACGATGTAGACTTTGATCACAAAAATGTGTTTACAGACAGACGGACAGAATCGGGCTGCCACCTAACCTAACCTATGGTCATATGAGTGCAAATCGGGCGAAAACTATATTTGGGAGCTATATCTAAATCTGAACCGATTTCAATAAAATTTGACACACTTGACTTCGGTACTAAGTGCACTACTAGTGCAAAATTTAGAGCAAATCAGGATAAAAATCTGAATTCTGGGTATATATAAGTCCATATCGGGCGAATTATATATATGGGAGCTATATCTAAATCTGAACCGATTTCAATCAAATTTGACACACTAGACTGTAGTACTAATTTTTCTTCTTGTGCAAAATTTCAAGCACTTTGGCTTCTGGGCCCATATAAATGAATATCGGGCGAAAGATATATATGGGAGCTATATCTATATCTGAACCGATTTATTCAAAAATCGATATGGTTCTATTCTGACCCAAAACAGAAACTTGTGGCAAATTTGAAGTCGATTGGACTAAAAATGCGACCTAGACTTTGATAAAAAAGTTTGTTCACAGACAGACGGACAGACTCAGTGGTCGGCCCCGAGCAATATTGCCAAAGACACCATGTGTCTATCTCCTCTCCTTCTGGGTGTTGAAAACATATGCATTAACTTATAATACCCTGTTCCACAGTGTGGCGCAGGTTATAAAAATACAAATTAAATTTAATTAAAAATACAAATTTCTAAATAGAATTGTGAAATTACTTCTTTCAAATTAAATATAAACTATTCTTTCATTTTATCGTGATTTCATTGCAAATCCCTATTTGATTATAGGCGTTCTGTATGCAAAAAAAAGTTTACTTTTATCCAAAGATTTTGACCTTCCTTTAAGGATTTTGGTATTGATTCCGAGGCAAAGATGCGGCTTCTTTAAAATAAAGACATTTTTAGTGACCTCCCTTGCTTTAAATCTAGGATCGATAAAATTAAAATTGGATACAGATCTCATTCATCGAATTTTTATTCTCTGTTTGCGATATATTAATAAAAGTATTCATGTACAAACAAATTCCAGTTTTAAAATCCAAATTATGCCAAGTACTTCAAAGTAAAAACTGTTTTCTAATGCTAAAAAAACTTTAAACCAAAGATGCAAATCCTTAAAATAAGTATTAGCCTATATTTGAAGCATTTTTGTCTTAAATTTAAAAATTCAATATGTCAGTTGAGTTAAAGACGGTTTCTTTAAATTAAAAATGTTTTTCTTTATTAAGGAACATTTGCCTTACTTCAAAGATCTACAGCTTCAACAGAGGGACGCAAAATTTTAAGATTTGTGTCCTAAATTTAATGAAAAAGTTTTTGAAGCAAAGATTATAAACTTTCTTTTAATTAAAATGTCATTATTTAAAGAATTTTGTCCTTTGCATTGCGTAAATTTCGAGTGCATACTCTTCCATACTAGGTCAATATTTTTTTCAGTGTGGGAAATATACACGATTTAGCTACTACAGAAAATTTTTGTTGCATAGTTTTATGCGCTAGATGTGACCGCTAGGTAACGAAGCGTAAAGAAAAGTGATCACAAATGTACATAGGAAGGTTAGGCTTGGTACAGTGGCAGTCCGATATTTTACTCGTGGGTTCATTTAGAATACTCAGTCGATTGTAAAACAACAGTGGTAAACTTCCCTTATATCAATGAGTGGTGCCCGAAAATCACAAGCGATATTTAATGCAAACGAATAAAACGCTATAGAACATTTTGTCAAAATTTTATTTCTATGGAAAATTTTGTCAAAATTATATTTCTATAGAAAATTTTGTAAAAATTTTATGTTTATATAATATTTTGTCAAAATTTTATTTCTATAGAAAATTTTGTCAAAATTTTATTTCAATAGAAAATTTTGTCAAAATTTTATTTTTTGGAAAATTTTGTCAAAATTTTATTTCTATGGAAAATGTTGTCACAATTTTATTTCTATAGAAAATTTTGTCAAAATTTTATTTCCATGGAAAATTTTGTCAAAATTTTATTTCTATGGAAAATTTTGCCAAAATTTTATTTCTATAGAAAATTTTGTCAAAATTGTATTTCTATAGAATATTTTGTCAAAATTTTATTTCTATAGAAAATTTTGTCAAAATTTTATTTCTATAGAATATTTTGTCAAAATTTTATTTCTATAGAAAATTTTGCCAAAATTTTATTTCTATGGAAAATTTTGGCAAAATTTTATTTCTATGGAAAATTTTGTCAAAATTTTATTTCTATAGAAAATTTTGTCACAATTTTATTTCAATAGAAAATTTTGTCAAAATTTTATTTCTATGGAAAATTTTGTCAAAATTTTATTTCTATGGAAAATTTTGTCAAAATTTTATTTCTATAGAAAATTTTGTCAAAGTTTTATTTCTACAGAAAATTTAGTCAAAATTTTATTCCTATAGAAAATTTTGTCAAAATTTTATTTCTATAGAAAATTTTGTCAAAATTTTTTTTCTATGGAAAATTTTGTCAAAATTTTATTTCTATGGAAAATTTTGTCAAAATTTTATTTCTATGGAAAATTTTGTCAAAATTTAGTTCTATAGAAAAATTTGTCAAAATTTTATTTCTATGGAAAATTTTGTGTAAATTTTATTTCTATAGAAAATTTGGTCAAAATTTTATTTCTATAAAAAATTTTGTGAAAATTTTATTTCTTTGGAAAATTTTGTCAAAATTTTATTTCTATGGAAACTTTTGTCAAAAATTTATTTTTATTTATCTACAGAAAATTTATGAAATACCATGAAGTCTACCAAACAATATTACGGTATTCTTTGTAAGCGGGGCCGACTATATTATACCCTGCACCACTTTGTAGATCTAAATTTTCGATACCATATCACATCCGTGATATGTGTTGGGTGCTATATATAAAGGTTTGTCCCAAATACATACATTTAAATATCACTCAATCTGGACATAATTTGATAGAATTCTACAAAATCTATGGACTCAAAATTTAAGTCGGCTAATGCACTAGGGTGGAACACAATGTTAGTAAATAAAATATGGGAAACATTTAAATCTGAAGCAATTTTAAGGAAACTTCGCAAAAGTTTATTTATGATTTATCGCTTGATATATATGTATTAGAAGTTTAGGAAAATTAGACTCATTTTTACAACTTTTCGACCAAGCAGTGGCGATGTTACAAGGAAAATATTGGTATTGTGACTATTTTCGTCGAAATCAGAAAAACATATATATGGGAACTATATCTAACTCTGAACCGATTTCAACCAAATTTGGCACGCATAGCTACAATGCTAATTCTAGTCCCTGTGCAAAATTTCAACTAAATCGGAGCAAAAAATTGGCCTCTGTGGTCATATGAGTGTAAATCGGCCGAAAGCTATATATGGGAGCTATATCTAAATTAGACTCATTTTTACAACTTCTCGACCAAGCAGTGGCGATGTTACAAGGAAAATATTGGTATTGTGACTATTTTCGTCGAAATCAGAAAAACATATATATGGGAACTATATCTAACTCTGAACCGATTTCAACCAAATTTGGCACGCATAGCTACAATGCTAATTCTACTCCCTGTGCAAAATTTCAACTAAATCGGAGCAAAAAATTGGCCTCTGTGGTCATATGAGTGTAAATCGGCCGAAAGCTATATATGGGAGCTATATCTAAATCTGAACCGATTTCAACAAAATTTGGCACGCATAGCTACAATGCTAATACTACTCCCTGTGCAAAATTTCAATTAAATCGGAGTAAAAGATTGGCCACTGTGGTCATATGAGTGTAAATTGGGCGAACGATATATACGGGAGCTATATCTAAATCTGAACCGATTTCAATAAAATTTGGCATACTTGACTACACTACTAATTGTACTCCTAGTGCAAAATTTCAACCCAATGGGGGTAAAACTCTAGCTTCTGGGACCGTATTAGCCCATATCGGGCGAAAGATATATATGGAAGCTATATCTAAATCTGAACCGATTTCAATAAAATTTGGTACACTTGACTCTAATGCTAATTGTTCTTCTTGTGCAAAATTTTAAGCAAATTAGGGTAAAACTCTGGCTTCTGGGGTCATATAAGTCCATATCGGGCGAAATATATATATGGGAGCTGTATCTAAATCTGAACCGATTTCTTCCGAAATCAATAGGGATCTATTCTGAGCCAAAACACATACTTGTGCCAAATTTGAAGTCGATTGGACTAAAACTGCGACCTAGACCTTGATTACAAAAATGTGTTCACGGACAGACGAAGATGGCTATATCGACTCAGGAGCCCACCCTGAGCATTTTTGCCAAAGACACCATGTGTCTATCTCGTCTCCTTCTGGGTGTTGCAAACATATGCACTAACTTATAATACCCTGTTCCACAGTGTGGCGCAGGGTATAAAAATATTGAAAATTGAGGATTTGACAAAACAAAACTTAATTTTCTTTAAAATTCGGTCTAAAGGATCTCTTGACAATAATCTTCCAATGCATTTTTGGTGAAAATTTGTGAAAAGTACTTTTTCGCTAAAAAAATACCTTTTCGTACTTTCTTAAGATTTGTATTTTCCATCCCTGTGCTGAACCCTTATGGTATGGCGAAAATCTGCGGCCGAAATATTTTTCTGCCTTTGGCTACAATACTGTCTTTAGGACATTTTTCCGATAATATTCGATATTTATTTTTACCCCACGACGGAGGGAGGGACGATTCGCCACTGTGATATATAATACTGGATTGAAAGACTAAGGCAAATATTTGCCTAAAATGAGTGTCAAACTTTTTTGCTGGAACACTTTCATAATATCTGGATACCGTTTTTGGAAAATATTCCTATTGTGATGTAATATGAGCTAAAAAATGTTCGCTGCGGCATCGAATTCTTTTTTGATTTCTAGCAAATGTTTACCCAGTGTGACCGTGCCGTAATTGGCCCTAACTATGCCTAACCTAAAACAAATTCGGTAATTGTCCGCTTTCCAGTTTTTTGTGCGCCGGTGAATTTTCTTCACTTTGAGTATGCGAAGCAACATCAGATTGGGAAAAATTGGGGAAAAATTTTTCAGAATTTGTTTTCCTATAATTAAAATGGGAATTTACTATAGAATTTAATAATATAATTGAAAAATTTTTCTCCCCCTCCACCTAGAATGATATCGATCCACAATGCTTTAACAAATTGAGAGGTGAACTTGAAAGAGAACTTGACATGGCCATTGAAAAATTCGTTGAAAGGTTCGATGCCAATCATATGCCAATTTTCCGTCCTGGTATTAATTTGCATGTCGGTAGCTACATTGCCAACACTCTTTTGCCCAATATATCCGTAAGTTATCCTTCCTAACTAGTATGATTATTTTCAAAAATCGTATTCTGATATTTTGATTTCTTTAATAATTTTATTTTTAGAAAAACGTAGGTGCCGATTGTGTCCAACATGTTAAGGCTATCTTGTACAGCATTATCACATCTCGTTATGGTGGTCTGTTGAAACATCTTCATATGCTTTAAGAAAAATTTTATAATATTTATATTTTGATATAAATTGAAATAAATTTCAAGTAAACCAAAATTTCAAACACACGAGTGAACCAACTTTCAACGTCTACTGAAGGCCAGCCCTTTCAAAAATAATTAATTCAAAAATTACTTTTTGGGGTTTAGGAACGGTTTGTAGTAAAAAAGTAGTAACAAGTAGTAGGTTAAGGACCACAACTATTATATGGTTAAATTGGTAAGTTTAGGCAGCTTGTTAAAGAAAATTTTGTAGTTTGAAGGATATACGAGTACTAGCACAATGTGCCAAATTTCAACCAGATCGGATGAATTTTGTATCTGAAAAAGGCATCGGAGGTCAAATCTGGGGTTCGGTTTATATTGAGGCTATATACTATTATGGACCAATTCCTGCATGGATGTTAGAGACCATATGCTAACACCACGTACCAAATTTCAACCGAATCGGATGACTTTTGCTCTTCCAAGAGGGTCCGGAGATCAAATCTGAGGATCGGTTTATATGGGGGCTATATCCAATTATGGACCGATATGGACCAATTCCTGCATGGATGTTAGAGACCATATACTTACACCACGTACCAAATTTCAACCGAATCGGATGACTTTTGCTCTTCCAAGAGGCTCCGGAGGGCAAATCTGGGGGTCTTTTTATATAGGGCTATATATAATTATGGACCGATATGGACCAGTTCCTGCATGGTTGTTAGAGACCATATACTAGCACCACGTACCAAATTTCAACCGAATCGAATGAATGTTGTTCTTCCAAGAGGCTCCGGAGCTCAAATCTGGGGATAGGTTTATATGGGGGCTATATATAATTATGGACCGATATGGACCAATTCCTGCATGGATGTTAGAGACCATATACTCACACCACGTACCAAATTTCAACCAAATCGGATGACTTTTGCTCTTCCAAGAGGCTGCGGAGGGCAAATCTGGGAGTCCGTTTATATGGGGCTATATATAATTATGGACCTATGTGGACCAATTCCTGCATGAATGTTAGCGACCATATACTAACACCACGTACCAAATTTCAACCGAATCGGATGACTTTTGCTCTTCCAAAAGGCTCCGGAGGGCAAATGTGGGGGTCCGTTTATATGGGGCTATATATAAATATGGACCGATATGGACCAATTCCTGCATGGATGTTAGAGACCATATACTAACACCACGTACCGAATTTCAACCGAATCGAATGAATTTTGCTCTTCCAAGAGGCTCCGTAGCTCAAATCTGGGGATAGGTTTATATGGGGGCTATATATAATTATGGACCTATGTAGACCAATTTTTGCACGGTTGTTAGAGACCATATACTTACACCACGTACCAAATTTCAGCCGGATTGGATGAATTTTGATCTTCCAAGAGGCTCCGGAGTTCAAATCTGGGGATCGGTTTATATGGGGGCTATATATATTTATGGACCGATGTAGACAAATTTTTGCATGGGCGTCTATAATGCGATACGTCTAGATATGCGATACAGATTTTTGAGGGTTTAAAATACATTTTCGGGCAAATCGGATAAAAACTACTTCTAGAAGCCCAAGGAGTTAAATCGGGAGATCTGTCTATATGGGGGCTATACTAAAACATGGCTCGATACACACCATATTTGGCTGACATTTTGGTGGTCCTAAATTACCTAGGTTTCCAATTTTAGGCAAAGTGGATAAAAACTACAGATTCTAGCAGCCCAATAAATAAATTCGGTAGGTAGGTCTATATGGGGGCTATACCACAACATGGACCAATTCTCACCATTTGCGACACACCTCTTAAAGGTCCTCAAATACCTCTAGAATTCAAATTTCAGACTAATTGGGTAAAAACTACGAAATCTACAAGATACAACGTACGGATTCTAGACGCCCAAGAAGCAAAATCGGTCCATATGGGGGCTATACCAAAACATGGACCGATGCTGACTATTTTCGACATATTTCTTTATGGTCCCAAAATACCTCTAGATTTTTAATTTCAGGTAAATCGGATTGTAAATACAGTTTCTAGACGCCCAAGAAATAAAATCGGGAAATCGGTCAATATGGGGGCTATACCTAAATATGGACCGATACTGACTATTTTGGACACATCTCTTTATGGTCCCAAAATACCTCTAGATTTTTAATTTCAGCTAAATCGGATTGTAAATACAGTTTCTAGACGCCCAAGAAGAAAAATCGGGAAATCGGCCCATATGGGAGCTATACCAAAACATGGACCGATACACCCCATTTTCGATACACCAATTTGGGGTCTTAAAATAATTTTAGATTTCCAATTTGAGGTAAATCGGAAAGCAAATACACTTTTTAGACGTCCAAGAAGCAAAATCGGGATATTGGTCCATATGGGGGTTATACCAAAACATGGACCTATATTTTCCATTTTCGACATATCTCTTTTTAGTCCCAAAATACCTCTAGATTTCCATTTTCAGGAAAATCGGACAGTAAATATAGTTTCTAGACGCCCAAGAAATAAAATCGGGAGCTCGGTCTTTATGGGGGCTATTCCAAAACATGGACCGACACTGACTATTTTCGACACATCTCTTTACGGTCCCAAAATACCTCTAGATTTTTAATTACAGGTAAAACGGATTGTAAATACAGTTTCTAGACGCCCAAGAAGTAAAATCGGGAAATCGGTCCATATGGGGGCTATACCAAAACATGGACCGATAAGAAACATTTTCGACACATCTCTTTATGGTCCCAAAATACCTCTAGGTTTCCAATTTCAAGCAAATCGGACAGTAAATATAGTTTCTAGACGCCCAAGAAATAAAATCGGGAGATCAGTCAATATGGGGGCTATACCAAAACATGGACCGATACTGACCAGTTTCGACACACCTCTTCATGGTCTCAAAATATTTCTAGATTTCCATTTTCAGGAAAATCGAACAGTAAATATAGCTTCTAGACGCCCAACAAATAAAATCGGGAGATCAGTCTATATGGGGGCTGTAGCAAAACATGGTCCCGAAATACCTCTAGATTTTTAATTTCAGGTAAATCGGATTGTAAATACAGTTTCTAGACGCCCAAGAAGCAAAATCGGGAAATCGGTCCATATGGGGGCTATACCAAAACACGGACCGATACTGACCATTTTCGACATATCTCTTTATAGTCCCAAAATACCTCTAGATTTCCAATTTCCGGAAAATCGGACAGTAAATATAGTTTCTAGACATCCAAGAAGCAAAATCGGGAGATCGGTCTATATAGGGGCTATACCAAAACATGGACCGATACTGACTATTTTCGACACACCTCTTCATGGTTCCAAAATACCTCTAGATTTTTAATTTCAGGTAAATCGGATTGTAAATACAGTTTCTAGACGCCCAAGAAGCAAAATCGGGAAATCGGTCCATATGGGGGCTATACCAAAACATGGATCGATACACCCCATTTTCGATACACGAATTTGTGGTCTTAAAATAATTCTAGATTTCCAATTTCAGGCAAATCGGATAGAAAATACACTTTCGAGACGCCCAAGAAGTAAAATCAGGAGATCGGTCTATATGGGGGCTATACCAAAACATGGACCGATACTAACCATTTTCGACATATCTCTTTATAGTCCCAAAATACCTCTAGATTTCCAATTTCCGGAAAATCGGACAGTAAATATAGTTTCTAGACGCCCAAGAAATAAAATCGGGAGATCGGTCTATATGGGAGCTATACCAAAGCATGGACCAATACTGACTATTTTCCACACACCTCTTTATGGTCCCAAAATACCTCAAGATTTCCAATTTCAGGCAAATCGGATAGAAAATACACTTTCTTTTCAGGAAGCAAAATCAGGAGATCGGTCTATATGGGGGCTATACCAAAACATGGACCGATAGGCACCATTTTCGGTACACTTTTTAATGGTCTCAAAATACCTCTAGATTTTCAATTTCAGGCAAATTGGATACAAACTACGATTTTATTAAGGCCAAGACCCCAAATCAGGGAGGTCGGTTTATATGGGGACTATATCAAAACATGGACCGTTATAGCCCATCTTCGAACTTGACCTGCCTACAAACAAAAGACGAATCTGTGCCAAATTTCAGGACGACAGAGCCATTATTGAAGGTTGTAGCGTGATCATAACTGACAGACAGACGGACATGCTTATATCGTCTAAGAATTTCTCCCTGATCAAGACTATATATACTTTATATAGGCGGAAATCGATATTTCGATGTTTTACAAACGGAATGGCAAACTTATTATAACCCCGTGGGAGCCACTGTGGTGCAATGGTTAGCATGCCCGCCTTGCATACACAAGGTCGTGGGTTCGATTCCTGCTTCGACTGAACACCAAAAAGTTTTTCAGCGGTGGATTATCCCACCTCAGTAATGCTGGTGACATTTCTGAGGGTTTCAAAGCTTCTCTAAGTGGTTTCACTGCAAAGTGGAACGCCGTTCGGACTCAGCTATAAAAAGTAGGTCCCTTGTCATTGAACTTAACATGGAATCGGGCAGCACTCAGTGATAAGAGAGAAGTTCACCACTGTGGTATCACAATGGACTGAATAGTCTAAGTGAGCCTGATGCATCGGGCTGCCACCTGACCTGACCTAACCTATTATACCCCCGTTACCATTCTATGGTGGTGGGTATAAAAGTTAATAGAAGAAATTAATATCTAATTAAAATCTCAAGTTTAATGACCTATTGATAATTATTTGAAATTGAAAAGATCGAATAAAAAACCCAAAAAAAAAACGCAAATTAACATCTGTTTTATGGTAAAGTCCATATATTTATAAAAATGTACAAATTTATTTATAAAATCATATTTGTTTTTGTGGGTTTGTCATGAACAAATAGTAAAACAAACTTATTTTCTACAAATATGTTATGTTTGTGTAATGAAATATGTTTTTTCTTATGACTACAATGGTAAAAAAATAAATACAAGAAATATAAACCATAACTTGGCTATATAACGATACACCTGGTAGATAAGATTTAACAGTGTAGTTTATATTGTGCTAAGCTTGAATTTAATTGAATTAAAATGAAATTGCAAATTATTTTTGTTTTTATCACCCTCTTTGCTTCGGGTCTAGTTAAGGCCCAACAAGAAGCTGTAAAAATTCAATTGGCTGAAAATATCTTAGCTGAAGAGGCTGTAAGTTTTTATTATACACACAAACAAAATGTTTTCTGATTCAATCACGAAATTAATTGGTCCTATTAATTTTTTAATTGAAATGTCTTCAAACACAGAAATGATAGTATCAATTAATTGACAGCCAATAAAAAAATTAATCGACAGCCAATTAAAATATTAATTGATACTATTAATTTGTGTGATTGTTTTTTGGTTTCAATTAAAAATGTTGTTGAATCAGTTACATTTTTAATGGAATATTTTTTAAAACTCTATTAAAATTCTAATCGGAAAAATTTTCGTGAAAATTTTTTTCTGTGTTCTACCATACTCGTATAACTGCAATCATATTTTTATGGGGGATGGGGGTATATTAACTTTGTCATTCCGTTTGTAACACATCGAAATATTGCTCTAAGACCCCATAAAGTATATATATTCTGGGTCGTGGTGAAATTCTGAGACGATCTGAGCATGTCCGTCCGTCGGTCCGTCTGTTGAAATCACGATAACTTCCGAACGAAACAAGCAATCGACTTGAAACTTGGCACACGTAGCTGTTATTGATGTAGGTCGGATGGTATTGCAAATGGGCCATATCGGTCCACTTTTACGTATAGCCCCCATATAAACGGACCCCCAAATTTGGCTTGTGATTGCTTTAAGAGAAGCAAATTGCATCCGATCAGGCTAAATTTGGTACATAGTGTTAGTATATGCTCTCTAACAACCATGCAAAAATTGGTCCACATCGGTCCATAATTACATATAGCCACCATTTAAACCGATCCCCCGATTTGGCTTGCGGAGCCTCTAAGAGAAGCAAATTTCATCCAATACGGTTGAAATTTGGTACATGGTGTTAGTATATGGTCTCTAACAACCATGCAAATATTGGTTCACATCGGTCCATAATTATATATAGCCCCCATATAAACCGATCCTCCGATTTGGCTTGCGGAGCCTCTAAGAGAAGCAAATTTCATCCGATCCGGCTGAAATTTGGTACATGGTGTTAGTATATGGTCTCTACTAATCATGCAAAAATTGGTCCACATCGGTCCATAATTATATATAGACCCCATATAAACCGATCACCAGATTTGACCTCCAGAGCCTCTTGGAAGACAAAAATTCATCTGATTCAGTTGAAATTTGGTACTTGGTGTTAATATATGGCCTTAGACATCCATGCAAAAATTGATCCACATCGGTCCATCATTATATATAGCCCCCATATAAAGCGATCCCCAGATTTGACCTCCGGAACCTCTTTGGGGAACAAAATTCATCCGATTCGGTTGAAATTTGGTACATTGCGTTAGTATATGGCCGCTAACAGCCATGCAAAAATTGGTCCATATCGGTCTATAGTTATATATGGCCAATCACACAAAAATTGGTCCATATCGCCAAAAATAATCTACCAAAATTTTATTTCTATAGAAAGTTTTGTCAAAATTTTATTTCTGTAGAAAATTTTGTCAAAATTTTATGTCTGTTGAAAATTTTTTCAAAATTTTATTTCTATAGAAAATTTTGTTCCCCCGTATGGACTAACTCACAATTTAGAAAACGATGTTAAGAAGTTTTAAGATACCACAGCCCAAGTAATTCGATTGTGGATGACAGTCTTTAGAAGAAGTTTCTAAGCAATCCATGGTGGAGGGTACATAAGCTTCGGCCTGGCCGAACTTATGGCCGTATATACTTGTTTTTTATACCCTGCGCCACACTGTGGAACAGGGTATTATAAGTTAGTGCATATGTTTGTAACACCCAGAAGGAGACGAGATAGACACATGGTGTCTTTGGCAATAGAGCTCAGGGTGGGTCCCTGAGAAGATATAACCATGTCCGTCTGTCCGTCCGTCCGTCTGTCCGTCCGTCCGTCTGTCCGTCCGTCCGTCTGTCTGTGAACACATTTTTGTGATCAAAGTCTAGGTCGCAATTTAAGTCCAATCGCCTTCAAATTTGGCACATGTTCCTAATTTGGGTCAGAATAGAACCCTATTGATTTTGAAAGAAATCGGTTCAGATTTAGATATAGCTCCCATATATATCTTTCGTCCGATATGGACTAATATGGACCCAGCAGCCAGAGTTTTATACCGATTTGCTTGAAATTTTGTACAAACATAACACTTAGTCATATAGTCAAGTGTGCAAAATTTGATTGAAATCGGTTCAGATTTAGATATAGCTCCCATATATATCTTTCGCGCGATATGGACTTATATGGCCCCAGAAGCCAGATTTTTGCCGAATTTGGTTGAAATTTTGCACTAGTAGTACAATTAGTAGTATAGTCAAGTGTGCAAAATTTGATTGAAATCGGTTCAGATTTAGATATAGCTCCCATATATATCTTTCGCCCGATATGGACTAATATGGTCCTAAAAGACAGAGTTTTGGCCCAATTTGGTTGAAATTTTGCACGGGGAGCAGATTTAACATTGTAGCTATGCATGCCAAATTTGGTTGAAATCGATTGAGATTTAGATATAGCTCCCATATATATCTTTCGCCCCATATGCACTTATATGGACCCAGAAGCCAGAGTTTTATCCCGATTAGCTTGAAATTTTGCGCAAGGTGTACAATTGGTAGTATAGTCATGTGTGCTAAATGTTATTGAAATCGGTTCAGATTTAGATATAGTTTCCATATATATGTTTCGCCCGATATGGACTTATATGGCCCCAGAAGCCAGAGTTTTGGCCCAATTTGGTTGAAATTTTTCACTAGGAGTACAATTAGTAATATAGTCATGTGTGCCAAATTTGATTGAAATCGGTTCAGATTTAGATATAGCTCCCATATATATGTTTTTCTGATTTCGACAAAAATGGTCAAAATACCAACATTTGCCTTGTTAAATCGCCACTGCTTAGTCGAAAAGTTGTAGGAATGACTCTAATTTTCCTAAACTTCTAATACATATATATCGAGCCATAAATCATAAATAAACTTTTGCGAAGTTTCCTTAAAATTGCTTCAGATTTAAATGTTTACCATTTTTTTTACTAACATTGTGCATTAGCCGACTTAAGTTTTGAGTCTATAGATTTTGTAAAAGTCTATCAAATTCTGTCCAAATCGAGTGATATTTAAATGTATGTATTTGGGACAAACCTTTATATATAGCCCCCAACACATTTGACGGATGTGATATGGTATCGAAAATTTAGATCTACAAAGTGGTGCAGGGTATAATATAGTCGGCCCCGCCCGACTTTAGACTTTCCTTACTTGTTTTTTTTTTTGTGTTCTACCATACTTATATAACTGCAATAATATTTTTATTTTTTATTGAAATACTAGAACGTTATCGATCCACAATGCTTTAACAAATTGAGGGATACCATTGAAAAACAACTTGAATTTGCCATTGAAAAATTCATCGAGAGATTTGATGAAAATGGTATGCCCATTATTCGTCCTGGTGTTCATTTACATGTCGCTGACTATATGACCAATCACTGTCTGCCTATTCTTATGGTAAGTAAGCCATATAATTTTTCCCGTTTATAAAGATAATTTTCCCTAATTGATATGGGCTTTATTTCTGTGTGTTTTGTTTTAGAAAATTGTTGATCCCGAATGTGCCCAACATGCCGAGTCTTTATTATATAAAATTATTATGTCTCGTTATGGTAACTTTTTCAGTCACCTAAATATGCTTTAAAAAGGATATTTTAAAGTATTGAAAGTTATAAATAAATAAAATAAAAAGAAAACTACTAAAAAAACTAAATTTCAAGTTTTTTATACCCTCCACCATAGGATGGGGAGGGGGTATATTAACTTTGTCATTCCGTTTGTAACACATCGAAATATAGCTCTAAGACTCCATAAAGTATATATATTCTGGGTCGTGATGAAATTCTGAGTCGATCTAAGCATGTCCGTCCGTCCATCTGTTGCAATCACCGACCCATAGAAAAAATCATGACGCCGTTCATTTCAAAACGATCCGTTCATGAAAGTGAATCAACACACATGTGTTGTCAAACTCAGAACGGACGGGGTCAATCTGACAACGTAAAAATGACACCATGTGTTGTCAAAACAACAACCAGCGTTCATGGTCTGACAACGTAATGGTTACGAATTTATAAACAAAATTAAAAAAACGCTACCGTGACTCGAACCTGTGTTGTCTGCACCATACCATTTAACAGTCGCCTTAGCACATTGCACACAGAAAAAAATATCACCAAAATATTTCCAATTAAAAAGTTAATTGAAGTTGAAATTTTTTTCAATTAATAAATTAATTGGTACAATTAACTTTTTAATCAAGATAGAAACATTAAATTAATTAAGTCAATGATTGAACATTTTAAAATTTTTAATTAAAAAGTTAATTGATACAATTAACTTTTAATCAAATTCGGAAGACTAAGTCAGTTTATGATGATGATGAAAATTTTTTTAAAATTTTTAATTAAAATTTTTTTTCAATCAATCAATTGTTAATCCAAATAAAAATTCTAAGCCAATTCAGAATGTAATTGAAAATAGTTACCTTTTTTTAATTAATAAATTAATTGAGTTTTGCAATCAACATCAATTAAATTTTTAATTGAATCAATTAAAAAATTAATTGAAATTTGGCAATGAAATCAATTAATTTTTTAATCAAGAATTTTTTCTATGCCCAATTAAAACTGTGATTGATACTATCATTTTCGTGATTGAAGACATTTCAATTAAAAAATTAATTGGATCAATTAATTTCGTGATTGAATCAGAAAAAAATTTTTGTGTGCACCACCGGCGGAGTTGTTATAACAACGTCTAGCGATTATTTTAAGACTTCTCATGGCCAAAGGAAAAAAATTTCGTTCATGCAATCGTGAACGCCCGTGGACGAAATCGTCAACATTTCGCTTCGATTTTTTGTGAACATTTCCGTTTCATTTTGTCACCGTCCGTTCACGATTGTGGAACGCAATTTTTTCTATTAGTGCGCTAACTTCCGAACGAAACAAGCTATCGACATGAAACTTGGCATAATTAGTTGTTATTGATGTAGGTCGGATGGTATTGCAAATGGGCCATATCGGTCCATAATTACATATAGCCTCCATATAAACCGATCCCCCGATTTGCCTTACGGAGCCTCTAAGAGAAGCAAATTTCTTCCGATCCGGTTGAAATTTGGTACATGGTGGTAGTATACGGTCTCTAACAACCATGCAAAAATTGGTGCACATCGGTCCATAATTATATATATAGCCCCCATATAAACCGATCCCAAAATTGGGCTTGCGGAGCCTCTAAGAGAAGCAAATTTCATCCGATCCGGCTGAAATTTGGTACATGGTGTTAGTATATGGTCTCTAATGACCACGCAAAAATTGGTTCACATCGGCCCATAATTATATATAGCCCCCATATAAACCGATCACCAGATTTGACCTCCTGAGCCTCTTTGAAACCAAAAATTCATCTGATTCAGTTGAAATTTGGTACGTGGTGTTAATATATGGCCTCAAACACCCATGCCTCAAACACCCATGCAATTGGTCGTAATCGGTCAATAATTATATATAGGCCCCATATAAACCGATCCCCAGATTTGACCTCCGGAGCCCCTTGCAAGTGCAAAATTCATCCGATTCTGTTGAAATTTGGTACGTGATGTTAGTATATGGTATCCAACAACCATGCAGGAATTGGTTCATATCAGTCCATAATTATATATAAGCCCCCATAAAACCGATCCCCAGACTTGACCTCTCGTGCCTTTTGGAGAAGCAAAATTCATCCGATCTGGTTGAAATTTGGTACGTGGTGGTAGTATATGATATTTAATAACCATGCCAAAAGTGGTTATAATCATATAAGCCCCATATAAACTGATCCCGAGATATGGTTTTGGAGCCTCTTGGAGGAGAGGCTACGGTGGATTAACCGCAGTAATGCTGGTGACATTTCTGAGGGTTTCAAAGCTTCTCTAAGTGGTTTCACTGCAATTTGGAACGCCGTTCGGACTCGGCTATAAAAAGGAGGTCCCTTGTCATTGAGCTTAAGAGAGAAGTTCACCAATGTGGTATCACAATGGACTGAATAGTTTAAGTGAGCCTGATACATCGGGCTGCCACCTAACCTAACCTAACCTACCCCTAAAAAGTATAAACTTAAAAGAAATTTTAAAAAGAAGTCGACATTGAAATTGGATTACAGTCCGAGAGTACCTCAAGTTTTTCATTATAAGAAAAATAAATTCTTGCGATTTGCGATCGCGAATATCGAACATGTGGGATTATCATAACTTATCTGTTGAATACCACACTGAAAAAAATATTGTCGTGAGGTCAAAGCTTAAAATACAAGTAAAAATTTTGCTTAGCACAGAAGACGCATTTCTCTAATATAAAGTTTTTTTTTCTCGTCCAAAAGTCGATAAATTTTTCAATGAAGTCGTATTGTCCTTATAATTAAGTGATTTGACTTAAAACTGGGTATCATAACATGAAAGAAAAAATGTTTGGGCTAAGGTCAACGTGACTTTAATAATTCAGAAAAATTCTTTAAATTTAATGAAATTGTCTTTATATTTGTTGTATTTTTGCATCTTGACTATAAAGCAAAAAATCGTTCATATATAGGACATGTTTTTCAAAACTTTATTTTAAAGACATTTTTTACTTGAAACATAGCATAATTTCTACTAGAAGTCGAGTCTTAATTTGGAAAATAAACTTGTCGTTACCTCGTTTTAAAGGACTTTGATAGCATATGAAGAAAAAAAGCTGAAAAAGCAAAAAATTAAAATTCGCTTCCTAGAAGCAAGTACACAAAACCCAAATTTAAAAGGGAATTGTGTCTTACAAAAATCCTTACTTTTATTCTCCGCTTCAATGGCTCGGAATCAATACCAAATTTTTTAAAGTAAAAACAAAATTATATTTCATGTTAGCCTGATACCGAAACAGGCAATTGACGTCCAAATGCATTATATCTAATTATACAATTATTTTTCGAGCTTTATGGACAGATATAGATTAAGGAACATGGTCAGAGCCATTGAAAAGAAAACGCCAGGTACAAATCTATACACGCCTGGACTGTACATGTTTCGGTTCGGGCGAATGAACCTTTCCACAGCCTTTAGTATAGATCTGGCTGGGAGAGATGACTCAATTTTGGGCCCTTTATGCTAACTCCTTATGGAGAAAACATTTGGGAAATTTCCTCTTACAAATTGAATCATCTTTTCTCCCACTGTACATCATCTTTTCATATAACTTACAAGCCCCTTAATCTAATTATACCCACCACCATAAAATGGTGACGGGGGTATAATAAGTTTGTCATTCCGTTTGTAACACATCGAAATATCGATTTCCGACTATATAAAGTATATATATTCTTGATCAGGGAGAAATTCTAAGACGATATAACGATGTCCGTCTGTCCGTCTGTCTGTCTGTCTGTCTGTTGTAATCACGGTACAGCCTTCAATAATGGCGCTATCGTCCCGAAATTTGGCACAAATTGGTTTTGTGTTTGCAGGCAGGTCAAGTTCGTAGATGGGCTATATCGGTCCAAGTTTTGATATAGTCCCCATATAAACCGAACTCCCGATTTGGGGTCTTGGGCCTATAAAAACCGTAGTTTTTATCAAATTTGCCTGAAATTGGAAATCTAAAGGTATTTTGGGACCATTAAGAGGTGTGTCGAAAATGGTCCGTATCGGTCCATGTTTTAGTATAGCTCCCATATAGACGGATCTCCCGATTTTGCTTCTTAGGCGTCTAGAAACAATATTTTCTATCCGATTTGTCTGAAATTGAAAATCTAGAGGTATTTTAGGACCATAAGGAGGTGTGTCGAAAATCGTTCGTATCGGTCCATGTTTTGATATAGCCCCCATATAGACCGATCTCCCGATTTTGCTTCTTGGGCGTCTAGAAACTATATTTACCATACGATTTGCCTGAAATTGGAAATCTTGTGGGACTATAAAGAGGTGTGTCGAAAATGGTCCATATCGGTTCATGTTTTGGTATAGCCCCCATATAGACCGATTTCCCGATTTGGCTTCTTACGCGTCTAGAAACAGTATTTTCTATCCGATTTGTATGAAATTGGAAATCTAAAGGTATTTTGGGACCATAAAGAGGTGTGTCGAAAATGGTGTCCATCGGTCTATGTTTTGATATAGCCCCCATATAAACCAACCTCCCGATTTGGAGTCTTGGGCCTATAAAAACCGTAGTTTTTATCAAATTTGCCTGAAATTGGAAATCTAAAGGTATTTTGGGACCATTAAGAGGTGTGCCGAAAATGGTGCTCATCGGTCCATGTTTTGGTATAGCCCCCATATAGACCGATATCCCGATTTTGCTTTTAGGGCTTCTAGAAACTATATTTACCATCCGATTTGCCTGAAATTGGAAATTTAGAGGTATTTGAGGACCATAAAAAGTGTGCCGAAAATGGTGCTCATCGGTCCATGTTTTGATATAGCCCCCATAGAGACTGATTTCCCGATTTTACTTCTTGGGCTTCTAGAAACTATATTTTCTATCCGATTTTTCTGAAATTAAAAATCTAGAGTTCTTTTGGGACCATAAAAAGGTGTGCCGAAAATGGTGCCCATCGGTCCATTTTTTGGTATAGCCCCCATATAGACTGATCTCTCGATTTTTACTTCTTGGGCGTCTAGAGACTATATTTTCTGGCCGATTTGTTTGAAATTGAAAATCTGGAGGTATTTTAAGATCACAAATATGTGAGTAGCAAATGGTGCCTATCGGTCCATGTTTTGGTATAGCCCCCATATACATAGATCTCCCGGCTTTATTTCTTGGGCTTCTAGAATCCGTAGTTTTTATCCGATTTGCTGGAAATTAGTAATCTATAATAAAATTTTAGACAAACGAAATTTCTCTTTCTTATAAAGTGTTTTCGTTTATTCAACGATTGCCTCTAAAATTTGTGTCAAAAGAAAACTTTGCTTGTCTAAAATTACGTTCCACAAAAAAGAAACCACTTCTTTCAGGGTATAGCAGGCGCACTGATCATGAAAATTGCTTCAAACTGAAAGTAAAAGTTCCAGATATTACTCATCGTATTTAATAAATGCGGAAAAATCTGCAGATTTAAGATTTTAAATCATGGCGTAATTTCAACATATACACGATATGTTAATATTTTCTCTAAAACTCTAACAAAATTGGTTCTCATAAATCCAGAATCTTATCTGGTCTTCATAGTTAGAATCTTTAAAGTTCGTCTTCGGGAGCTGGCTCGTTTGGGAGAAGATTTGTCATCAAACCCCTACAATTCTATATATTCTATATATTATACTTGATTCATGGTGGTGGGTATTTAAAATTCGGTCCGGTCGAATTTACTGCTGTATGTACTTGTTTTTATTTCGTTTTGTTACATAGTAATGCAACAACACGAAATTTTTTTTAGAAAGCTAATTTGTTAGAATTCACCTAAGTGGTGAACAGTCCGTAATCCTCGAACAGCTCGAAAAATAATTGTATAATTAGATGTAAAAACAAAATATTTGGAACCGGGCATCGACTTCGTTACCAGAGACATCAGCCATTAGAGTCGAATGCAACGAGCTTGCTAACAATTGAGAAATATTGCTGAAATTACTCAAATTTTTTATGGGAACAAAACCGGGAATAAAAATAGTACGGGACAAGATAGATATTCTGAATATTTGTAAATTTGGTAAATGAGTTTTACTTTAATAATAATTCCTTACCGTATAATTCATACATTATTGCCTTATGATAAAAAATTATTTATGGTCCAAATCATAAAAAAAATTTGACTCGACATCCCTATACAATGTGAATCATTTCAATTGAATCATCATTTTGGAGATTTGTTTCTTTTTCTGGGAACCCCCTTTGGGTATTGCCAAATTCATTTGTGATTTTATTTTGGGTTTTCTCAAAAATGCGATTTTTAACTAGTTTTCGTTTAAATACTTTTTTGTTTTGTTTTCTATATAAATTTTATCAATCAGAAATCTCTGTGATCGTAATATTGTTTTATGCAAATTAAAGAGTTTACAAATATCTTGAAGAATCTATAAAAGCATGTCACGAAGTGAAGTTTAAATGTAGTTTGTGAATATCAGCTTGTTTGCAAAGTCTACTCTGACTAAAATTCAAAAAAAAAAAAAACAAACAAATTCAACAAAATGAAATTTCCAACATTTTTTGTATTATTTGGAATTTTTAGTTTGGTCTCATCCGGTGTTCCATGTTCTTTTGCTACCGATGCGAGAGGTTTTCAACAGAAAATTAAGGATAGTGCAGCGAATACAATAAAGAAACATTTTGATATTATTTTTGGTCCTGGAAAGGGAGTGCTGAGAAGTTAAATTTTATAATTGTTTATTTTTTCTGTTTATTTTGAATTTTAATTGTTGTTGTTATTACTATAATTCATTAATTGTAAAGTAATCAAATATTTACTCGTGTAAAGGGGCTTAAGTGATTAAATCAAAGTATATCTTAACAATTTAGTTTTTTTTTTTCAATATTTTCTTGGTGTGAAAGCTGAGGTGCTTTCCTCTAAGTTTGCAAGTTTTTAGGTTCCTGGTGGGTCCACGGGCTAACCTGCAGACGTTTTTTTTCCGAGATAGAACTTGTAAAATCCTACTAAAATTCTGCAAAGTTTGCAGAACTATTTCCAACAAAAGCGATTTGGAACCATTAGGCATCGGCCGCTATGGCGCACAATACTTCGATTCCATACAACGAATGGACAAGAATAAAAGGATGAATCGCAGGAAAGTGAAACTTTGTAGGGATTTGTTGATAGTCTAAACTAAGAAAAAATACGAAGTTTGGAGTCCGTAATTTGGGAAAGGGTATGGATCGCTCTTTGCATATTTGTATGGTTAGAGTCGAGATGTTTACCAAGTGATGAGCCAAATTTTGAAAACCTATCTTGACCGTCAAAAACGTTACTTTTTCAAAATTTGCATTTTTTTTTTGGATAGAAAACTAACACAAAGTATAAATGAAATTCATATAAAATTAAATTTTTCCCCAATTTAACAAACTTTTTTTAAAATATAACGTTATGTTATACATATACTCTGACAAGAATATTGGCCTAAAGAATAGAAATTTAAATACGCAATACATGAAACTTTTCTATGAATGAACTCTCTCTTAAAAATAAGTGCTTCCGGAAATATTCTGTGAAGGTTGACATAGTTAATGCAAAATTTTCCATGCCCTGTTCCAAAAATTTAGTTTTTACACTAATGATGCTGGTATCGATTCCAGCCCAAAGAAGCCAAGTCAAGTTGACATTAGTCAAATTTTCTTTCATATGAAGACACTCATTTCGAAATCGAATCTCTTAACTATAAAGACAAAACGACTTCACTGTAAAGATTATAGACTTTAGGACAAGGAAAAAACTCTATATCAGAGAAATGCGTATTCAAAATTCACATTCGTATTTTAAGGACATGAAATGTTTGTTCTCAATATTTAGAAATGTGTAGTTATACCCTCCACCTTAGGATGGGGGGGTATATTAATTTTGTCATTCCGTTTGTAGCACATCGAAATATTACTCTAAGATCCCATAAAGTATATATGCTCTAAGATCCCATAAAGTATATATATATATAACAACCCAAAATGTCGCGTGAGCGTGAGTCACGAAAATATTATCTTCGTGAATGTGCGTGAGTAAAGATTTACGCTCACGAAAATAATCCTGCTCACCAACATAAAATACTTAAGAGTTAAATTCATTTACAATTTTAGTGACACCTGGAATGTTAAGAGTGTAATAACACTCTATATTTTAATAGTGCTCATGTTTTCAGACACGTCGCTAAGGTAAATTATTCAAAAAATTGTTCGTGAGTCACGACATTTTTCGTGAGTCACGATATTTTTCGTGAGTCACGGTATTTTTCGTGAGTCACCACATTTTCGTGCGTGAGTGTACGTGAGTACAAATTTTCTTTTCGTGAGTATGCGTGAGTCCTACCAAACAATATCGTGCGTGAGTGTGCGTGAGTAAGATTTTTCCGTCGTGAGTGTACGTGAGCGTGAGTAAAATATTACTCACGTGCACACCTCTAGTCGATATAAGCATGTCCGTCCGTCCGTCTGTTGAAATCACGCTGACTTCCGAACGAAACAAGCTATCGATTTGAAACTTGGCGCAAGTAGTTGTTATTGATGTAGGTCGGATGGTATTGCAAATTGGCCGTATCGCACCACTTCTACGTATAGCCCCCATATAAACCGACACTCAGATTTGGCTTCCGGAGCATCTTGGAGGAGCAAACTTGATCCGATCCGGTTGAAATTTGGTACAGGATCTTAGTATATGGTCTCTAACAACCATGAAAAAATTGGTCCACATCGGTCCATAATTATATATAGCCCCCATATAAACCAATCCCCAGATTTGGTTTGTTGAGCCTCTAAGAGAAACAAATTTCATCCGATCCGGTTGAAATTTGGTACGTAGTGTTCCACTGAAAAAACAGTGAACCCACCACGAAGAAAGCTTTCGGTTAATTTTAGAAATTTTTGAATATTTGTAGAAAATTTTAAATAAACAGTATTACAAACGTTGGCATCATGCCGATGTCATAAAAATAAGTAAATATTTTTCGACAAATTCAAGAAAATTTAGTAGACATAACTAAGTTTTTTTCACTTCTTAAAGAAAATTTTGTAGTTTGAAGGAAAAACTTGGAGTTCAAAATTGCAAGAATGTCTTTAGTGACATACGAAGTTCATGATGTACGTATTTTTGGTAAAATTTACAAATTTAAAGAAATTCTGAACTATTTTGTGGAAGAAAATATGCTTTATTTGAGTATATTTTTTCCTCGTTTTTAGTTAATTTAACTAACGCACACAAGACATTATTAGAGTAAAGGAAGCTTTCTCCAAACATAATAATTCCATGAACTAAAATAAAGTTTAATTGGCTTTAGTGAAATAGAGAGTTCATTTTTTTTTTGAGTGTAGTATATGACCTCTAACAACCATACAACCATACACATTATACCCGATGTCTGGAAAATGGAAAGGGTGATTCCACTACTGAAACCGGGCAAAGATTCGAGCAAAGGTGAATCGTACAGACCGATATCCCTTCTTTCGCCAGTAGCCAAGACACTTGAGGCATTACTCCTCCCCAGCCTTGTGGAGAATTTTCCAGCTGCCCACCATCAACATGGATTCCGTAAGGTATATAGTACGACAACAGCCTTACATGCCATTTCGACACATATTAATAAGGGACTTAACCAGCCCAGGCCGTGTCACAGGACGGTCCTCGTGGCGCTTGACCTATCGAAAGCATTCGATACGGTCAACCATGCCACATTATTTGAGGACATCGAGAATACGTCCCTACCGGCAGGAGCGAAGCGTTGGGTGCTGACTTATATGTGTGGACGCCAGTCGTACGTGGAATTCAGGGACAGAAAGTCAAGACCGCGTAGAATTAAACAGGGAGTTCCCCAAGGTGGGGTGATATCTCCGGCACTGTTTAACCTCTACATGTCCTCGATTCCACCCCCTCCTGACGGCGTCGAGATTGTATCATATGCGGATGACTGTACAATCTTGGCATCTGGGCCCAATGTTGATGACATTTGCGATCGGTTGAACGTCTACATAGCTAATCTTACCAGTTATTTCACTGCGAGAAACTTGAGGATATCCCCCACCAAATCCTCAGCCACACTATTTACTACATGGACGGCAGAAGTGCGCAGGCAGTTGAATATCAGAGTCGATGGAGTAATAATTCCGACCACAAATTACCCCAAGATTCTTGGGGTCACATTCGATAGCCTTTTTAGGTCATCTGCCCATGCCACTGCAATTTGTAATAAGCTCCGTGGTAGAAACAAGGTCCTCAAGTCACTAGCCGGCAGTACTTGGGGTGCGGACAAAGAAACCTTGCTAACTACTTATAAGGCAATTGGCCGGTCAGTGGTAAACTATGCAGCGCCAGTGTGGACACCGCAGACAAGTGATACGCAGTGGAATAACATACAAACCTGCCAGAACGCTGCTCTTAGAACTGCGACTGGGTGTCTCCGCAGCACACCCCTGGATCACCTTTATGTGGAGACAAAGATCATCCCTGTGCGAAGACACAACTACATGTTGTCAAAGCAGTATCTCCTGGGTTGTTATCGCAGTAATCATCCAAACCACCATCTTATGGATACACAACCACCACCCAGGAACGTAAGGGTTGATATACATAATCTAGAGCGCGAGATCCAGCGCTATAAAAGAGAGCCTCTAAATCAAGCAGCGTACCAGGCAGGTTTGAACAGGATTCATGAGGATACTGTAGCTGAAGCGGTGAGAAGCTACAAGGTTAATCCTGTTCTTGGAGTCCGACCACCGCCCATAGCACCGGAGGAAAGAGACCTCCCACGGCAGACTAGGATAGCTTTGGCCCAATTAAGATCAGGCAAGTGCAGCCGCCTCAATTCCTACTTATCGGTGATTGATAGCAGCGTAGCTGACGTTTGTCCAATTTGCAACCAAGGGCCACACGACACGCGTCATCTTTTCTCTTGCCCAGCCAAACCAACCCGACTTACCACCAGATCACTCTGGACACACCCCATCTTAGTCCCAGAGTTCCTTGATCTGCCAACAAGCTGATGTACCAAGCGTATAACATGAAATGGATGAGATCACAATAAACTGTTACAAGAACAACAACAACCATACAAAAATTGGTCCACATAGGTCCATAATTATATGTAGCCCTTATATAAACCGATCCCCATATTTGACTTCCGGAGCGTACTGGAGGAGCAAAATTCATCCGATCCGGCTGAAATTTGGTACATTTTGATAGTGTACGGTCTCTAATAACCACACAAAAATTGGTCCGTATCGATATATATCATATATAGCCACCAAAAAACCAATCCCCAATCACAGAAAAATCACGATTACCACTGGAGCCTAAAATAATCTTACAAAATTTTATTGTCATAGAAAATGTTTGCAAAATTTTATTTCTATAGAAAATTTGCTATAGAAAATTTTGTCAAAAATTTATTTCTTTAGAAAATTTTGTACAAAATTTATTTCTATAGAAAATTTTGTCAGAATTTTATTTCTGTACAAAATTTATGAAGCATTTCATATTTGGAGAGGAATATTTTGCAAAATCCTTCAAAACATCAAAAATTCTACCAAACAAACAAACAGTAAAAATCTGCCATTTTTGGTAGACTTGTGTTCATAATTGTATATAGCCCCCATATAAAGCGACCCCCATATTTCAATTCTGCCTCTATAATTACCGCACACAAGTTTATATCGGTTCGTTATTATTTCTTTCCTATATATACCGATCAAGAACTGAATATATACGTATTTAATGGACCTTTTTTTGTCTACTATATATCCCGCATGGACAAACTTACAATTTAGAAGATGATGTTAAGAAGTTTTAAGATGCCTTGCCATCGTCCGCAACACAAGTAATTTAATTGTGGATGACCATCTTTAGTAGAAGTTTCTACGCAATCCATGGTTTAGGGTACATAAAATTCGGCCTGCTCGAACTTACGGCCGTATATACTTATTTTTTTATGTTATACATCGATTTTATTTTGTTTTTTGAAAATAAACAAAAAATAAAAATATCGTAATTTGCAAAACCTTCTCAAAAGAACTTTTATTGAAGTGAAAAATTCAAACTGCACAGGTTGAGATCCTAGTGGAAATGACTTTTTTCATTGATTGCGAAATTTAATTGTCCAAAACTTTAATTTTCACTTAAAACGACCTAACTCCGTACTTTCTAAGACTTTTCCAAAAGGACTGTATCGGAAGTGGACAAAAATCGATAGGGGGTCCCGGGATGCGCTTTAAAAGAAATGTTTGTGGACTTGTCCAAAAGGACTGCATCGGAAGTAGAAAAAAATTGATGGGGGATGTTTTTTGCTGGGGATGTAAAAGACGATTACCTTATTTTAAAAATGTGTTTCTTTACTTTAAGGAAATTTTTCCTTAGTTAAAGATATCCAACTTTAGCAGAGGGATGCAAATGTGCAAGATTTGTGTCTTAAATTTAATGAAACTATTTTTAAAGCAAAGATTATAAAATTCTTTTAATACAAATTTCATTATTTTAAAGAAATTTGTCATTAGTATTGTTTACATTACCTGTCCCAAAATTTAGGTTGCATAAGCTTTCATATTAGACCAATATTTTTTTCAGTGTATATAACCACCACATGTTTGTTTATTACCACCAAAAGCACTTTAAATTCTCACAATAAAATTCTATAATAATTAAAACTTAAGTTTCACACAAGAACACCTTTTCACAGTGTTATGGGATAATTAACGGTTTGTTTTTTTTTTTTTTTCTATCCATCCATACAAAGCAGTATAAAAAATAATCATACAGTGGATCACAGTTGTGATTATTTGTGTAAATTGCACATTTGAGTCAAGGCTATGACCTTCACTTGAGTTTTTCCGTATTGATTTTGAGCCAAATATGCGTCTTATTAAGACAATTTTGAGGGAAAAAATCACATAGAATTTTTTTTTGATTCAATCACAAGCATTAAGACATAAAAGTCATTTTTTTAATTGAAATTGCTTCAATAAAGAAAAATAATATTCACATGAAATAAGCAATAAATAAATAATTATAAAACAAGTATATACAGCAGTAAGTTCGGCCGGGCCGAATCTTAAATACCCACCACCATGAACCAAATATAAGGGTTTCGTTTGAAATTTCAGGAGGGCTTGAGGACTTGAGGACACTTCCCGAAGATTAATTTAAAGATTTCACTTATGAGGACTATATCAGATTCTGGATTTATAAGAACCATTTTTGTTTGAGTTTTAGAGGAATCATTAACATCTCTTGTAAGTGTGCAAGAAAATTATAAAATAACGTCTTGATTTGAAATCTTAAATCTGTAGAAGTAAAACCTGGAAATTTTACATTGAGTTTTAAGCAATTTTCATGATCAGTGCGCCTTCTACGCCCTCAAGAAGTGAAGTCGGTCTATATGGAGGCATTACCAAATGGACCGATAAAAACTTAATCCGATACACGTTTTTGTGAGCCTAAAATACGAGAATATTTACAATTTCAGGCAAATCAGATAAGAACTACGGTTTCTAGAAACCGAAGGAGTAAAATCGGGAAATCGTTCCTAAGGGGGCTACACTAAAATATGGACCGATACTCACCGTTTTCGGCACACCTCTTTATGACCCGAAAATAGCTCTAGATTTCCAATTTCAGGCAAATTGGATAAGAACTTTGGATTCTAGAAGCCCAAGAAGTAAAATCGGGAAATCGGTCTATATGGGGGCTATACCAAAATATGAACCGATACTCACCATTTCGGTAACCTGTTTATGGTCCTAAAATACATCTAGATTTCCAATTTCGGGCAAATTGGATAAAAACTACGGTTTCTATAAGCCCAAGACCCCAAACCGGGAGGTTGTTTTATATGGCGACCATACCAAAACATGGACCTATACTCACAATTTTTGGCACACGTATTTGTGATCCTGTAATACCTCTAGATTTCCAATTTCAGGTAAATTGAATAAAAACTGCGGTTTCTATAAGCCCAAGAAGTAAAATCGGGAGATCGGTCTATATGGGGGCTATACCAAAACATGGACCGATACTCACCATTTTTGGAACACCTCTTTATATTCATAAAATACCTTTAGATTTCACATTTCAGGCAAATTGGATAAAAACTACGATTTTTATAAGCCCAAGACCCCAAATCTGGAGGTCGTTTTATATGGGGACCATCCCAAAACATGGACCGATATAGCCCATCTTCGCACTTGACCTGCCTGCAGACAAAAGACGAGCTTGTGCAAAATTTCTGCACGATTGCTTTATTATTGAAGACTGTAGCGTGATTACAACAGACAGACAGACAGACAGACAGACGGACATCGTTATATCGTCTTAAAATTTCTCCCTGATCAAGAATATATATACTTTATATAGTCGGAAATCGATATTTCTATGTGTTACAAACGGAATGACAAACTTATTATATCCCCGTCACCATTCTATGGTGGTGGGTATAAAAAATGATTTCTTCCGCAATTTCAATTAATATTTTTATTGATTCTAGTAAAAATTGAAATTAATTTTGGTCACAAAACTCGATTTATTTTTTAATCGAATCTATCAATTATTCATTGTATTATTATTATTATTATTATTATTATTATTATTATTATTATTATTATTATTATTATTATTATTATAATTATTATTATTATTATTATTATTATTATTATTATTATTATTATTATTATTGTTATTATTATTATCATTATTATTATTATTATTATTATTATTTTTATTATTATTATTATTATTATTATTATTATTATTATTATTATTATTATTATTATTATTATTATTATTATTATTATTATTATTATTATTATTATTATTATTATTATTATTATTATTATTATTATTATTATTATTATTATTATTATTATTATTATTATTATTATTATTATTATTATTATTATTATTATTATTATTATTATTATTATTATTATTATTATTATTATTATTATTATTATTATTATTATTATTATTATTATTATTATTATTATTATTATTATTATTATTATTATTATTATTATTATTATTATTATTATTATTATTATTATTATTATTATATTATTTTACCTTTAGATAAAATGTTCGTGTAATTTTCTTCCGATGAATTTTCCCAAAAGGAATGGTTTCAAAATTTTCACATTGATTCTCATCTTCCAATCCGTTGTAGGCTTCTCTATTGCTCAAACTTTCTTAGAAGAACTGATTTCTTTGAGCCACTGTAAATACGAGAGCTAGGATATTCCTTTGTGTAAAATATCTGGTCAGTTATAATTTGTTCACAACAAACTTTAGTGCACAGTCATACTCTCGGATTACTCTCGGTTCTTTTACCAACAATAAAATCAATGGCAAGTGTGTTTGTATTTGAATTTATTCTCGTTCTCTCGTCGGTGTTTACGTATGTATGATTGAGAGTGAGTTAAAAGACTTAGAGAAATGTGGTATAGACCGAATGTTAGAGTTAGATGGGAGTGTGTGTGTGTTTGTTTGCTTATGCTTATGAGTAAAATTCATGATGCGGTTTATGAAAAGGATCTCACGCAAGCAATCACATTGCATCAATTTTACATGCAGTTCACGTAAGAACATTAAGTTATTAAGGGATTTAAGAAGATTTCAACAAAAACATTTTTACTCTTAAATCATCATCACAATAACGATAAATGTGTGTGTGTGGGTGTGTGTATTTGTGTCAGCATGACATGTAAAGGGAGTTATCTACGTTACTACGATGATAGCAAATAATGTAATGGTGAATGGTTAATGTCTGGTTACCCTTAATGTAATATTTTATCCCAGGAATCAGTAACACGAGCCAAAGTATGACATACAATAGCAGCAAAAAAACACTCTAAAATCGTCTTACATTTGGTCTTTTGTAAATAAATTTAATATGTGGTTCACTAAGGCCATAAGCTTGAGTAATCATGATACATGATAACAGAAAAATGATATACGGCATTTCATATGAGTATATGTACATATATTCAAAATTTTATTTGTGGAATATGAAATAGGGAATTTTATGGGTGTTATTACCAGCAGTAATAACTTCTATTAGGTTTTTCACATATAACGGGAAACGCTGTTTGGACTCGCCTAAGAAAGTAAGATGGGGTGTAATTATACCAAAAACCACATAGTGGTTAGGGTATAATAAGTTTGAGTGTACCTAACGATCGACACAGAATCACCCCCTGAGTCGATTTAGCTCTCAGGAGTTGATTTGCAAGATTCCGGTCGCAATTCTTAACCGATTTTGATGAAATTTGGCACAGTGTGTTTTATTGGCAGAAGAACGAACGAAATTGAATTCGCAAATAATCGGATCAAATTTAGAATTAACTCCCCTGTTGTATAGTTCGACTTTCGATCATCGTCAAGGTAATCCTTTTCAAAACCCCTCAAGTCAGCTAAACTGGTAAGAAGCCGCCATCCACAATAAATCTGAATTTTATAACGTTTATACTGAAATTGCCTCTTTTTCTTTACTCTTTGTTTTTCATACTGATTTACGATTCTGGGAGATTATTAAACTATACAGTCCATTCCAGCAAAAAACCATTCTCGGAATTGTACACATTGAAATCAATTCAGATTTAGATAATGCTCCCATATATATGTATCGCCCCATCATCCCAAATTTGGTCATATTACCTATCTAGAGATGTTTTGGGCCCACAAATAGATCTTCCAAATAGTTTGGTGTGGATCGGTCCATGAATGATATAGTCCCCATTTAGACGGATTTCCAGAATTGGTTTCTTGGGTTTCTAGACAACCTTATTTTTTCCAATCTGCCTGAATTTGGAAACCTGCTTAGGTGAGTATCTGTCATCACATCCATCTGAAATAGTATATATTCCCAAGTATCCCGTTACGATGACCGAAAGGCACTTTACAAATTTTTATAGAAATAAAATTTTCTATGGAAAGAACATTTTGATAAAATTTTCCACGGAAATAATATTTTGACAAAATTTTCTATAGAAATAAAATTTTTATAAAATTTTCTATAGAAATAAAATTTTTATAAAATTTTCTATAGAAATAACATATTGACAAAATTTACTATAGAAATAAAATTTTGAGAAAATTTTTTATAGAAATATAATCTTGAGAAAATATTCTATGAAAATATAATTTTGAGAAAATTTTGTATAGAAATAAAATTTTAACAAAATTTTCTATTAAAATAAAATGTTGACAACATTTTCTATAGACATAAAATTTTGGCAAAATATTCTATAAAAATAAAATTTTCAGAAGAAATAAAATTTTGAGAAAATTTCTATAGAAATACAATGTTGAGAAAATATTCTATTGAAATATATTTCTGAGAAAATTTTCTATAGAAATATATATTTGAGAAAATTTTCTATAGAAATAAAATTTTGACAAAATTTTCTATAGCAATATAATTGTGAGAAAGTTTTCTATAGAAATAAAATTTGGAAAAAAATGTCTATACAAATAAAATTTTGACAAAATTTTCTATAGAAATATAATTGTGAGAAGATTTTCTATAGAAATAAAATTTGGAAAATTTTTTTCTATAAAAATAAAGTTTGGAACATTTTTTTCTATAGGAATAAAATTTTGACAAAATTTTCTATAAAAATAAAATTTTGACAAAATTTTCTATTTAAATAAAATTTTGACAAAATTTTCTATAGAAATAAAATTTTGACAACATATTCTAAATAAATAAAATTTTTAAGCACAGCTCTCTCTGTTTTTTTAGTGTAAAACAGAGTTTGAAGCTGTGCACACCAGAATAAATCCTTGATAACGGTTTTGACGAAGTCAACCAAAATATTGGAAATAAAACCTAAATAAAAACATCAATCCTATGTTTTTTAATCGACCTATAGCCGAAACTATGAGAAGTATTGCTTAAAAATAAAATAAAAAGGTCAACGATAATCAATCAGAAATAGGAATAAAATTTTGACAAAAATTTCTATAGAAATAAAATTTTGACAAAATTCTCTATAGAAATAAAATGTTGACAAAATTTTCTATAGAAATGGGAGCCACCGTGGTGCAATGGTTAGCATGCCCGCCTTGCATACACAAGGTCGTGGGTTCGATTCCTGCTTCGACCGAACACCGAAAACTTTTTCAGTGGTGGATTGCTGGTGATGCTGGTGACATTTCAGAGTATTTCAAAGCTTCTCTAAGTGGTTTCACTGCAATGTGGAACGCCGTTCGGACTCGGCCATAAAAAGGAGGTCCCTTGTCATTGAGCTTAACATGGAAACGGGCAAAATTTTTTTTTTGACAAAATTTTCAATAGGAATATAATTGTGAGAAAATTGTCTATAGAAATAAAGTTTTGACAAAATTTTCTATAGAAATAAAATTTTGACAAAATTTTCTTAGAAATAAAACTTTGAAAAATTTTTCTATAAAAATATAACTGTGAGAAACTTTTCTATGGAAATAAAATTTGGAAAAAAAAATTCTGTAGAAATAAAATTTGGAAAAAAATCTATAGAAATAAAATTTAAACAAAATATTCTGTAGAAATAAAATTTTGCAAAAATTTTCTACAGAAATAAAATTTTACAAAATTTTCTATAGAAATATAATTGATTTTCTATAGAAATAGAATTTTGCCAAAAATTTTTATAGAAAAAAATTTTTGAAAATTTTGACAAAATTTTGCTACAGAAATAAAATTTTGAGAAAATTTTCTACAGAAATAACTTTGGTTGTTTAAGATTTCAGCTTAAAAGCATGCATTGACTAAACCACAAGCGTAGCTTAACCAACAGAGGAAAAGAATGTTTGTAATTTTTGAGAAAATTTCTACAAAAATAAAATTTTGACACGATTTTCTACAGAAATATAATTTTGACAAAATTTTCTAGGAAAATAAAATTTTCTATGGAAATAAAATTTGGACAATATTTTTATATAAATAAAATTTAGACAAAATTTTCTATAGAAAAAATTCTAACAACATTTTATATAGAAATAAAATTTTGATAAAATTTTGACAAAATTGTCTATTAAAATAAAATTTTGACAAAAATTTTCTATAGGAATAAAATGTTGACAAAATTTTCTATAAAAATAAAATTTGGAAAAAAATCCATACAAATAAATTTTTGACAAAATTTTCTATAGAAATAAAATTTAACAAAATTTTCTATAAGAATAAAATTTTGCCAACATTTTCTATAGAAATACAATTTTACAAAATTTTCTATGGAAATAAAATTTTGAGAATTTTGACAAAATTTTCTATAGAAATTAAATTTTAAGAACATTTACTACAGAAATAAATTTTTCAGAAGATTTTCTACAGAAATAAAATTTTGACAACATTTTCTATAGAAATAAAATTTTGAGAAGTGAAATACAATTTTGACAAAATTTTTTGTATGAATAAAGTTTTGACAAAATTGTCAATAGGAATATAATTGTGAGAAAATGTTCTATATAAATAAAGTTTTGGCAAAATTTTCTATAGAAATAAAATTTTGACAAAATTTTCTTACAAATAAAACCTTGACAAATTTTTCTATAAAAATATAATTGTGAGAATATTTTCTATGGAAATAAAATTTGGAAAAAAATTCTATAGAAATAAAATTTTGGCAAAATTTTATATAAAATAAAATTTTGAGAATTTTGACAAAATTTTCTATAGACATTGACTAAACTACAATTGTAGCTTAACCACCAGAGGAAAATAATGTTTTAATTTTTGAGAAATTTTCTACAAAAATAAAATTTTATCACGATTTTCTACAGAAATATAATTTTGACAAAATTTTCTAGGGAAATAAAATTTTCTATGGAAATAAAATTTGGACAATATTTTTATATAAATAAAATTTAGACAAAATTTTCTATAGAAAAAAATTCTGACAACATTTTATATAGAAATAAAATTTTGATAAAATTTTGACATAATTGTCTATAAAAATAAAATTTTTACAAAAAATTTCTATAGAAATAAATTTTTAACGAAATTTTCTATAGGAGTAAAATTTTGTCAAAATTTTCTATAGAAATAAAATTTTGACAAAATTGTCTATAAAAATAAAATTTTGACATAGGCCAAAAACCTTTGGCGTTAGTACCTAATTTTTTTTATATTTATTTTCATAATTTATTATGATTGTAAATCTTGTTATAAATAAATAAATTATTAAATTTTGACAAAAATTTTCTATAGAAATACATTTTTTACAAAATTTTCTATAGGAATAAAATTTTGACAAAATTTTCTATAGAAATACAATTTTGTAAAAGTCAAATCATCGATTTGAGTGCAGTTGACTGAGTTTATTTTGAGCGTGCTTCCTCTTTCTTCATTTGTTTTGTTTTTAATTGTTGGTTTGTTCTTCAATCAAATTTGTTGTTTTGATTTCAGCTTCAAACCATTGCGTTGAGTAAACTAAAAATTTTGACAGAATTTTCTATAGAAATAAATTTGTGAGAAAACTTTCTATAGAAATAAAGAGAAATTTTTCTATAGAAATAAAATTTTGAGAATTTTTTCTATAGAAATACAGTTTCTATAGAAGTGAAAAATTTGCAAAATATAATTTTTTTGTTGGGTAACATTTTCTCCAAATGTTGATACATTATATTTTGGTTCGAGTGGCATTTGTCTTTTAAGTATGTGTTTTTAAATCTACAGAAACCTAGAAAAAATTTCTTCGGACACACTAAACACAAATAAGGAAGTTTTAAGCCACTTCTCAACTAAGCACTACTCTGGTGGCAACACGTTCCATGTTTTTTCTAGTAGTACATACAATTTTTTCCCAAAAAGCCTTAACTAGCAAACATTCTTTGAATAGAAACTCAAATATGGTCCATACAATACTACGAAGAGTGAGAAAAAGAGAGAGAAAGGAGTGATAGTATTGGCCATGCAAACTTCTTGGTCGCAATACTCTATGGCTGATGTTTATCCACTTAGAGCAATGGCTCAACTAAATTTATTTCAATGAGTTCACCAATGTGTTTGTGTGTGCGTATGTATGCATAGACTGGTGTGTGTGTGTGAGTGTGCGGTGAGTGCGTGAGTACCTGCAAAAGGACATTCTTATGCATTCATTCGTGCAACCCCTTCCTTTAGATTGTGGACAAACTAATACTCAAGAAACTCATCGATATTCTTGGCAAGTTTTAAGACTCGTTTTAACTACAATGTTCAAGAGACCGTATTCCTCTTATACTACTCGAATGTTTTTTGATCCTTTTTAGCTTTGAAACTTTCAAAATTATGTTGAGGATACCTTATGGACTTCGAAATACAATGAGGCAGTGTTTGTTTGTTTGTTTGAGTGTAGAATGTAGAAGAAAATAAAGGGTGTTATTTGAGAGAGTGATATAATTTTTAAAAAGAAAATTAAATCGTCAAATAACTGGATCACATTTAAGATCTCTATGTTTGTTATAGTTTAGATGTAGGCGCTAAGCAGGCCTTGCACAGGGTGGGTGATTTGTAATGCAACAAAATAAAGCGATATATTTTTACAGTTTTGTTTTATTTGTCAAAAGCCAAAAATTTTACAAATGATATAAAAATTTTTGAATCGGTTTAGATTTGTTAGACACGAATTATGGCCTTCAAAAACCCGGCAAATCCATCAAACTGCGGATGAAAGTGGCTCTACGGTATTTTATCCCAATTTGGTGAAGCGACTTCTTGAGATTATGGACATTTTGGAGCAAAAGCAATGGATTGATATCACGGTTGCCACAGTTGGAAGAAAATGGTAGATTTTTTACTGTTTGGTAGAATTCCACACCAACTAAGAGGTACTTCACAAATTTTCTATAGTAGTACAATTTTTCTACAGAAATGAAGTTTTAGCAAAAGTTTCTATAGATATAACATTTTAACAAAATTTTCTATAGAAATAAAATTTAAGAAAATTTTCTCTAGAAATAAATAAAATGTTGAGAAAATTTTCCGTACAAATATAATTTTGACCAAATTTTCTATTGAAATACAATTTTAACAAAATTTTCTAAAGAAATAAAATTTTGACAAATTTTTCCACAAAATTTAAATTTTTGAAATAATTTTCTATAGAAAAAAAATGAGAAAATTTTGACAAATTTTTCCATATAAATAAAATTTTGAGAAAATTTGCTATAGAAATAAATTTTGGACAAAATGTTCAGTACTAATAAATTTGTTTACAAAATGTTCTCTAGAAATTTTCTATAAAACCAAATTTTCTATAAAAATAAATTTTATACAAAATTATTAATAGAAATAACATTTTGAAAAAAAAACAAGTATATACAGCAGTAAGTTCGGCCGGGCCGAATCTTAAATACCCACCACCATGAACCAAATATTAGGGTTTCCTTTGAAATTTCAGGAGGGCTTGAGGACTTGAGGACACAACCCGAAGATAAATTTAAAGATTTCACCTATGAGGACTATATCAGATTCTGGATTTATAAGAACCATTTTTGTTTGAGTTTTAGAGGAATTATTAACATCTCTTGTAAGTGTGCAAGAAAATTATAAAATAACGTCTTCATTTGAAATCTTAAATCTGTAGAAGTAAAATCTGGAAATTTTACATTGAGTTTCAAGCAATTTTCATGATCAGTGCGCCTTCTACACCCTCAAGAAGTGAAGTCGGTCTATATGGAGGCATTACCAAGTGGACCGATAAAAACTTAATCCGATACACGTTTTTGTGAGCCTAAAATACCAGAATATTTACAATTTCAGGCATATCAGATAAAACCTACGGTTTCTAGAAACCCAAGGAGTTAAATCGGGAGATCGTTCTTATGAGGGCTATACTAAAATATGGACCGATACTCACCATTTTCGGCACACCTCTTTGTGACCCGAAAATACCTCTAGATTTCCAATTTCAGGCAAATAGGATAAAAACTTCGGATTCTAGAAGCCCAAGAAGTAAAATTGGGGAATCGGTCTATATGGGGGCTATACCAAAATATGGATCGATACTCACCATTTTCGGCACACCCCTTTATGGTCCTAAAATACCTCTAGATTTCCAATTTCAGACAAATTGGATAAAAACTACGGTTTCTATAAGCACAAGACCCCAAATCGGGAGATCGGTCTATATGGGGGCTATACCATAATATGGACCGATACTCACAATTTTTGGCACACGTATTTGTGGTCCTACAATACCTCTAGATTTCCAATTTCAGGTAAATTGAATAAAAACTGCGGTTTCTATAAGCCCAAGAAGTAAAATCGGGAGATCGGTCTATATGGGGGCTATACCAATATATGGACCGATACTCACAATTTTTGGCACACGTATTTGTGGTCCTACAATACCTCTAGATTTCCAATTTCGGATAAATTGAATAAAAACTGCGGTTTCTATAAGCCCAAGAAGTAAAATCGGGAGATCGGTCTATATGGGGGCTATACCAAAATATGTACCGATACTCACAATTTTTGGCGCACGTATTTGTGGTCCTACAATACCTCTAGATTTCCAATTTCAGGTAAATTGAATAAAAACTGCGTTTTCTATAAGCCCAAGAAGTAAAATCGGGAGATCGGTCTATATGGGGGCTATACCAAAATATGGACCGATACTCACAATTTTTGGCACACGTATTTGTGGTCCTACAATACCTCTAGATTTCAAATTTCAGGTAAATTGAATAAAAACAGCGGTTTCTATAAGCCCAAGAAGTAAAATCGGGAGATCGGTCTATATGGGGGCTATACTAAAACGTGGACCGATACTCACCTTTTTTGGCACATCTCTTTATGGTCATAAAATACCTCCAGATTTCAAATTTCAGGCAAATTGGATAAAAACTACGATTTCTATAAGCCCAAGACCCCAAATCGGGAGGTCGGTTTATATGGGGACTATATAAAAACCTGGACCGATATAGCCCATCTTCGAACTTGACCTGCCTGCAGACAAAAGACGAGCTTGTGCAAAATTTCAGCACGATTGCTTCATTATTGAAGTCTGTAGCGTGATTACAACAGACAGACAGACAGACAGACGGACAGACGGACATCGTTATATCGTCTTAGAATTTCTCCCTTATCAAGAATATATATACTTTATATAGTCGGAAATCGATATTTCGATGCGTTACAAACGGAATGACAAACTTATTATACCCCCGTCACCATTCTATGGTGGTGGGTATAAAAATATTTTATCCGTTTTGTTTTTTATTGTTGGTTTGTACTTCAATCATATTTGTTGTTTTGATCTCAGCTTTAAAAGCATTGCGTGTGCTAAACTACAAGAGTAGCTTAACCAACAGAGGACAGGAATGTTTGTCAAATTTATTTGGACAAAGCCCTATAGACTGCAAGATGGTTGGATGGACGCACGTTTCGCAATTACCACATTCCTCATCAGCATCCTCTACTTGCAGCAAAACTATCAACCAATTATCAAAATAAATTCGCGAAGTTCATTAAACCCAACAATGAACCACACTTGAACCTTCCGAAAAAAGGTTTTGTATGGTAGCCGGCTTATGCCGAAAAAAATTTCGAAACAAACATATCTGTTTTCCTATGCCACTGTCAAATCATCGATTTGAGTTCAGTTGGCTGGGTTTATTTTGAGCGTGCTTCCTCTTACTTTTTTATGGAAATAAGATTTTGAAAAAACTGTCTATAGAAGTAAAATTTTGAAGAAAACAAAATTGAAAAAATTTTCTATAGAAATAAAGGGTGATACGGTCAAAATTTGGTCAATATAAACTTGACGTATTTCTTTCAATTTTGGATTTAAAAAACCTGAATACCCCTCATTTTGAAGGTGTGTGTGTGTGTAGAATGTTGGTCCTTTTTTTATTTTGGAATTCATTCTTCAGTTGTCAAAATGCCGTCCAAGCAAAAAGAGCAGCGTATCAAAATTTTGCTCGCACATCGCGAAAATCCGAGCTACTCGCACGCAAAGCTGGCAAAATCGCTAAAAGTTGCCAAATCAACCGTTACAAATGTAATTAAAGTGGTTGGGGAACGTTTGTCGACAGTCAGGAAGTCTGGATCGGGGGTAAATCGAAAACCGGAAGCCGCTGAGACGACAAAGAGAGTTGCCGGTAGTTTCAAGCGAAACCCTAACCTGTCTCTCCGAGCTGGGTGTATCGTCTACAACCGTGCATCGAGCCAAAAAACGAGCCGGACTATCGACTTACAAGAAGGTAGTGACTCCAAATCGCGATGATAAACAAAATACGACGGCCAAAGCGCGATCCCGGAGGCTGTACACGACGATGCTGACGAAGTTTGACTGCGTGGTAATGGACGACGAAACCTACGTCAAAGCCGACTACAAGCAGCTTCCGGGACAGGAGTTTTATATGGCAAAAGGAAGGGGAAAGGTAGCAGATATTTTCAAGCACATAAAACTGTCAAAGTTCGCAAATAAATATCTGGTTTGGCAAGCCATCTGTACCTGTGGCTTGAAAAGCAGCATTTTCATAGCTTCCGGGACAGTCAACCAAGAAATTTACGTGAAAGAGTGTTTGAATAAACGTCTGCTGCCTTTCCTGAAGAAACACGGTTGTTCCGTACTGTTTTGGCCGGATTTGGCATCTTGCCATTACGGTAAAAAGGCCATGGAGTGGTACGCCGCCAACAACGTGCAGGTGGTTCCCAAGGACAAGAACCCTCCCAACACGCCAAAGCTCCGCCCAATTGAGAAATACTGGGCTATTGTCAAGCGGAAACTAAAGAAGACCAAAAAAACTGCAAAGGACGAGCAGCAGTTCAAGGCAAACTGGCTTTCTGCGGCGAAAACGGTGGACAAGGTGGCTGTACAAAACCTGATGGCAGGTTTCAAGCGTGAGACCCGGCAATTCGGATTTGGAAAAGCAAAGCCTAACTGAATATTTTTCCTGAATTTTATACTAATTGAACTTGAAAAGGAAATTTAATTTGATTTTTTAAATAAACGATTTCACCGATTTACACGCGTTTTCCCTTGACCAATTTTTGACCGTATCACCCTTTACAATTTTGACAACATTTTCTTTAGAAATAAAATTTTGACCTAAAATATAATTGTGATAAAATTTCTATAGAAATAAAATTTAACGAAAGCTTCTCTAGAAATAAACTTTTGACAAAATTGTGTATAAAATTTAACAAAAGTTTCTCTAGAAATAAACTTTTGACAACATTTTCTATAAAATTAAAAATTTTGACAAATTTTTCCATAAAAATAAAATTTAGAGAAAATTTTCTACACAACAAAAATGTTTACCAAATTTTCTACAGAAATAAATTTTTAACAAAATTTTCAGTACAAATAAATTTTTGAGAAAATTTTCTATAGAAATAAATTTTTGTGAAAAAGTTCTCTAGAAAAAAAATTTTAGTCAAAATTTTTAATAGAAATAAAATTTTCAGAAAATATTTTGTGGAAATAAAATTTTGAAAAAAGGCTATAGAACTAAAATTTTGAAAAAAAAAAATAGAAATACAATTTTGACCAAATTTTCTATAGAAATAAAATTTTGAGAAAATTGTCCAAAAATTCAATATTTTTAAAAACTTTAATTTTTATGTTATTTCATACTACCAAAGTACATTTTGAGTAAATTCTTCCATATTGTGTGACTGTATTTGCTATAGAAATACAATTTAGACAAAATTTTCTTTAGAAATAAAATTTTGACCAAAAATATAATTGTGATAAAATTTCTATAGAAAACAAATTTAACGAAAGCTTCTCTAGAAATAAACTTTTAACAAAATTGTCTATAAAATTTAAAATTTAACAAAAGTTTCTCTTGAAATAAACATTTGACAAAATTTTCTATAAAATTGAAAATTTTGACAAATTTTTCCATATAAATAAAATTTAGAGAAAATTTTCAATACAAATAAAATGTTGACCAAATTTTCTACAGAAATAAATTATTGACAAAATTTTCAGTACAAATAAACTTTTGAGAAAATTTTCTATAGAAATAAATTTTTGTGAAAAAGTTCTCTGAAAAAAAATTTTAGACAACATTTTTAATAGAAATAAAATGTTGAGAAAATATTTTTTGGAAATAAAATTTTGGAAAAAATGACAATAATAGTAAAATGTTGAAAAAAAATAGAAATACAATTTTTACCAAATTTTCTATAGAAATAAAATTTTGAGAAAATTGTCCAAAAATTCAATATTTTTAGAAATTTTAATTTTTATGTTATTTCGTACTACCAAAGTTCATTTTTTCCATATCGTGTGACTGCCCAGGGCTTCGCTACTGTCACTAGGATATTTTCCACATAATATATACCGTAAAAAAGTGAACTGAAAGCATAAACTAACTTGTGCAAAAATTGAACTAAATTGTTCTCCACATTTTGTGATTTCCACAAAGCGTTGTAAAACCAGGAAAATTTAATGCCCTCTTGTCTTTTTAACTGCTCACGAAATTACATCCTCTCATAGAACAAAACAGTGAATGAAAAAGTAAAGAAAAAAATCATTGGCACCAAATCATGACCATTTTAACTATACAGTAGTTCATTTTTACTATTTTTGGGACATTACAGATCAGCAGATCCCGTATTACGAAATTATTTGTCATGCATAAAAACATCCCTATCAGGATACTTTTTCCTACAAACTATAACTTCATTTGCTTGTTTGGATATATACAACTATATACCATGGGGAGGATACAAATTTATAGGCGAAAAAAATTGTGTTTTAAGTGAAACAAAAGAAATTTTCATTTGGAACAAATATGGCAGTGGGTACAATAAAGAAAGAAGATATTCTACCTTTAAAACGATAACTTTATAATAAAATAGAAAAAAAGGTAAATAATAATACAATTTCCTGGTTTCGAAGGATATTTTTTTAAAAAGTTTAGAAAACGGGTAATGCGAACATTGTTCTTTTGTTACGGAGACAGATTATTTACCTATATAAGACAAATAAGTTCTTGATCGGTTTATAAAGAGGAGTTGTTGACGGAAATTTTAATATCCGTCAACCAAAAATCTATAGCTAATTATCCTAATCAAATTAGCTCCATCAACTTTTTTTCATCATAACAAAAACTTCATAATCATCATCAAAACATCATAATCACCAATTATATTACATTGGATTATGAATTTCTTTGCTGCAATTCTGAAACCAACTATAACTGTTGCTATGCAGATCTCAATTTCCCCCTTCTCTTGTGTGTTGCCTATACTTACTCCAGCTGTTTGGGCGTCACCACCTCCTTCTCATCAAGTGAACCATTGGAGCTTGTTATGCAGCCATCGAACCTATTTGCAGACATCGAACTTAAATGCAACAACAATAGAACATACCAGGGAGAGCAGAATAGCAGCAAGCAGATCAATGTTATTGGTGTGTATCGATACAGATCAATAGTTATTGATTTGCAATTAATGTTCTCTTCGAACTTGTTGTAACCAACATCGAACATGTTTCAATAAATATGTTAATTTGAATGTATATATGTTTCTATAGACAATTATAATGTAATTCTATATAGTTTTAAAAAACCATGTTTCATTGTATCATACCACAGACTTCTTGTTAAAGATTTTGAAATAAATTCATTCTATTCTTTTCAAACCTTCAACAAAACAACACCTAAGTATCCTCTACTTGTTTTAATTATTTAACTTTTCTTCCAGCTGAAATAAATTATTTTAAGCTCCTTTATTTTTTTTTTAATTTTGTTTCAATTTTTATTGAAATAATTTTCTGGGCTTGGAATAAAAGGAGTAATTTTCTCAACAGGAGTCTATAAATAATTATAAACCTATCTGAACCATTTTCTAGACCGTAATTAAACGGCCAATTTAAACCGGATCGGAAGCTGAGAATCGGTTTATTGTAAACGGAGGCTGTATATAATTACACGCAAAGAAAAAAAACGTTTGGAAAACGTGTACCGAAAACGTTTTTCTTTTGTTAGAGTTTTTTGAATTGCTTCGAAAATTTTAAACTTTTATCACCAAAAAAATTCGTTTGTTACAAAGTTTTTATTTTTTCAATAAAAAAAGTTATTTTTGAAACAACAACAGAGTCCATTTCGTTTATATCAAACACTGTTCTTTTCTGACTTTTGGTCTTTAATAAAACACATTTTACAGTTCAAAATTTAATATAGTACAATGTAATGTTGAACATTTTTTTCGGAATCTTCCGAACATATGTAGAATGTATGTAAAAACAAAAAACTTTGGTCGAAGCAGGGATCGAACCCACGACCCTTGGCATGAGAGTCAGACGTAGCAACCACTGCTCCACGGTGCCAAACTAAATGTTTGTTTCTGTTAAATAAACTTTGTTTATTCGGTTCGTGGGCGCCGCAAGCTATGCTATATAAATATAACTTATATGGATATTTATCTATTGATGGCCATAACAGGTACATTGTAGAGGTGTGCACGTTACACGAAATTGTCGTGACTCGCGAAAATTTTCGTGACTCACGCGTGAGTCGTGAGTCACGCTCATGGCAAAGGCGTGAGTGTGCGTGAGCGTGATTAACATACCAAAATGTCGTGCGTGAGCGTGAGTCACGAAAATATTATCTTCGTGAGTGTGCGTGAGTAAAGATTTACGCTCACGAAAATAATCCCGCTCACCAACATAAAACGCTTAAGACTTAAATTTATTTACAATTTTAGTGACACCTGGGATGTTAAGAGTGTAATAACGCTCTCGATTTTAATAATGCTCATGTTTTGCGACAGTCACGACATTTTTCGTGAGTCACGATATTTTTCGTGAGTCACGGTATTTTCGTGAGTCACGACATTTTCGTGCGTGAGTGTGCGTGAGTACACATTTTCTTTTCGTGAGTGTGTGTGAGCGTGAGTCCTACCAAACAATATCGTGCGTGAGTGTGCGTGAGTAAGATTTTTCCGTCGTGAGTGTGCGTGAGCGTGAGTAAAATACTACTCACGTGCACACCTCTAGTACATTGCTCAGTGGTTAGTGTGTTGGCTTACAAAGTGCATGGTCCGCGGTTCGATTCTCCGTCCAGGCGAAAGGTACAAAAATTTTAGAAATTTATAAAATCGTATAATTTCTTCTACATTGTTTGTATTACAGAAAAAGGTGCTAAGAACTAAAAATCTTCGTGGAAGTGAGAAAGATGTGAGGGAAAATGCAATTAGCCAGAATTTTTTTTTTTTATTGAGTTAGTCTTTATGAAATTGTTTTTACATCCTGGAAAAGAATAAACGTTTATCACAAAAAGTATATACTTTTCTTCCAAATACACTTCCTTACAGCGAAAAGCAAATGAGAAACGAACTTTGTTTGTCTAAAATATCGTTTGGGAGGAGAGAATTATTTTTTTGCGTGTATAGACCGATATGGACTAATTTTTGCATGATTGTTAGAGAGGATATGCCGGCATCATGTGTTAAATTTCAATCAGATCGGCTGAAACTTGTTCCTAGAGGAGGATCCACAAGCTTTTTAAAATAGTAAACTATTTAAATACCAAATATGTTCCATTTTCACCGTCAAAACTAACTTTTTGCTATTGAAACATGTTTGTGATGATCATATTCCTCTCTGGGTTTTTTTAAATTCAAAAAAAAAAAAAAAAAATGGAAAATTCTTAAAGTCAATTTCTTCAAATTTTGAAAAACAATTTTTACTAGAAGTCTTCGTTTCTAAATTATGAAAAAATCAAAAATTTTGAAAGTCAGTTTAGTAAATTAAAAACAAAACTCACAAAGTCCAATATTCAATAAAAAAATTAAAAAGTTTAAAATAAATTAAAACAAGTATATACGGCCGTAAGTTCGGCCAGGCCGAAGCTTATGTACCCTCCAGCATGGATTGCGTAGAAACTTCTACTGAAGACTGTCATCCACAATCGAATTACTTGGGTTGCAGTAACCCTTGCCGACGGCAAGGTATCTTAAAACTTCCTAACACCGTAATATATACCACATAGTCCATTCGTGGTATATATTAAACTAAAAAAGGCAAATTAAATACGTATATAATTAAGTTTAAAGTTTTATAGAAATAAAATTTTGACAAAACAAAATTTTGTCAACATTTTCTAAAAAAGTAAAATTTGGAAAAAATTTTCTATAGAAATAAAATTTGGATAAAATTTTCTATAGAAATAAAATTCTGACAAAATTTTCTATAGAAATAAAATTTTGACAAAATTTTCTATAGAAATAAAATTTTAACAACATTTTCTATAGAAATAACATTTTGACAATGTTTTCTATAAAAATAAAATTTTGGTAGATTATTTTTGGCTCGGGTGGCAAAGGACGAATTTTTGTATGCACACAAAGAAAAAATTTTCTGATGCAATCACGAAATTAATTGATCCAATTAATTTTTTAATTGAAATGCCTTCAATCACAGAAATGATAGTATCAATTAAAAAATTAATTGAATGTCAATTAAAAAATTAATTGATCCAATTAAAAAATTAATTGATACTATTAATTTTTGTGGTTGAGTTTTGCTTTAATTAAAAAATTTGTTGAATCAATTAAATTTTTAATCGAATAGTTTTTAAAACTCAATTAAAATTTTAATTGAAAAAATTTTCGTGAAATTTTTTTCTGTGTGATTGGGGATCGCCTATATATAACAATAGACCGATATGGACCAATTTTGCCATGGTTATTAGCGGCCTTATACTAACACCACGTTGCAAATTTCAACCGGATCGGTTCCGGAGATCAAATCTGGGGAACGGTTTATATGGGGGCTACATATAATTATGGGCCGATATGGATCAATTCTTGCGTGTTTGTTGGAGAGCACATTCTAACACCACATTCCAAATTTCAACCGGATCGGATGAATTTTGCTCTTCCAAGAGGCTCCGGAGGACAAATCAGGGGATTGATTTATATGGGGCTATATGTAATTATGGACCGTTATGGACCAATTTTTGCATGGTTGTTAGAGACCATATACTAACACCATGTACCAAATTTCAGACAGATCGGATGAAATTTGCATCTCTTAGAGCAATCGCAAGGCACATTTGGGGATCGTTTATATGGGGACTATACGTAAAAGTGGACCGATATGGATCAATTTTTGCATGGTTGTTAGAGACCATATACTAATACCATGTACCAAATTTCAGCCGGAGTGGATGAAATTTGCTTCTCTTAGAGCAATCGCAAGCCAAATTTGGGGCTCCGTTTATATGGGGGCTATACGTAAAAGTGGACCGATATGGCCCATTTGCCATACCATCCGACCTACATCAATAACAAATACTTGTGCCAAGTTTCAAGTCGATAGCTTGTTTCGTTCGGAAGTTAGCGTGATTTAAACAGACGGACGGACGGACATGCTCAGACCGACTCAGAATTTCACCATGACCCAGAATGTATACTTTATGGGGTCTTAGAGCAAAAGTTCAACGGACTCATATCACGGTTGCCCACAGTTGGTATAATTTGACCAAAAATTTTAGATTTTTTACTGTTTGGTAGATTGGTAGAATTGATGATGTTTTGGTAGATTTGGAAAATATTTCACTCCAACTAAGAGGTACTTCACAATTTATCTACAGAAATTAAATTTTAACAAAAGTTTCTATGGAAATCACATTTTAACAAAATTTTCTATAGAAATAAAATTTTGAGAACATTTTCCATACAAATAAACAAAAATTTCTACAGAAATAAAATTTTAACAAAAATTTCTATAGAAATAAAATTTTAACTAAATTTTCTATTGAAATAAATATTTGACAAAATTTTCTACAGAAAACAAAATTTTCTATAGAATTTACATTTTGACAAATTTTTCCATATAAATAAAATTTTGAGAAAATTTGCTCTAGAAATAAAAACTAACAGGTACTTCACAAATTTTCTATAGTAGTACAATTTTGCTACAGAAATAAAATTTTAACAAAAGTTTCTATAGAAATAAAATTTTGAGAACAATTTCTCCAGAAATAAAATTTTAACAAAATTTTCTATAGAAATATAATTTTGACAAAATTTTTTATAAAATTTAAAATGTTCAAAAAATTTCCTATAGAAATAAATTTTTGACAAAATTTTCCATATAAATAAAATTTTGAGAAAAATTTCTACAAAAATAAAATTTGTACCAAATTTTGTACATAAATAAATTTTTGACAAATTTTTCGGCACAAATAAATTTTGGAGAAAATTTTCTATAGAAATAAGTTTTTCAGAAAATGTTATAATGTTATAATAAATGTGAAATACAATGTTGACCAAATTTTCTATAGAAATAATTTTAGACAACATTTTTAATAGAAATAAAATTTGGAGAATTTTTTTTTGTGGAAAAATATTTATATTTATGAGAAAGTATTTAAATTTTTATTTCCATATAAATACAATTTTGAGAAAATTTTCTAAAAATTAAATTGTTTACCAAATTTTGTAAATAAATAAATTTTTGACAAAACTTTCAGCACAAATAAATTTTGGAGAAAATTTTCTATAGAAATAAGTTTTTCAGAAAATGTCATAATACATGTGAAATACAATGTTGACCAAATTTTCTATAGAAATAAATTTTAGACAAAATTTTTAATAGAAATAAAATTTGGAGAAAATATTTTATGGAACAATATTTATATTTATGAGAAAATATTTAAATTTTTAAAAAGTAGATTTTTTACTATAATTATTGTTATAAGAACCACCCCAATATCTATGTGGCCAGTATTCAATCCCATGTGTTTGTATAACTTTTTTTTTATTCTCGCACTCGTTATACGTATCCTTCTCTCGTTATGTGAATGAAACAAAAAAACAAAATAGGGGAAAAAAAGAAAATAGTTGAATAGAGCAAACTTACCTCCAAGCAAACAGGACATTCCAATAATTGGGCAATATGTTGCAGGCAAGTTGCAAACTTTTGCAACGATTGCTGATTAATGTTATGCTGCAAGTTTAGAAAAAGAAGAAAAAAAACAAACAACAAAAATAAGAAAAATAAAATCAACAACAACATCAGTAACAACAAATTTAGAACAAGTTTAATTAGCTTAGGTTTTCCTTTATTTCCATCTATGCCATTTTCTACATTTTTTGCCGTTGCTTCATCATCGTACGTAACAAAAATTGGCTTATATTTGAAGGACATGAGGCGTGAGTGTAACAAATACAATATATTAGCAAGAAAATATTTAATTTTATTTTATATGCTTAAAGGACGAAAGGACGACTTCAAGAAGAAATATTGTTATGTTTCAAAAAAAAAAAAAAAAAAAAAAAAACGTCTTTAAAATAGAGTATTGAAAAAAATACTCTAAAATTGGAAGTCAAAAATGCCTTCCCAAAAATGTTCTTTATTTTAACTGCACAGGAAGTTCATTTGCGCCAATGTTGTTTATAACCCGCTGTTTTCATATTTTTAATGTGAGATTTATCTTTTGTTGTTTCAAATAGGTTAAAAACAGATTAAATGTTAATAAACTGGTAAAAAATTTTTAAATTTAGCCGAAAAGAATGGTAAATCCTTTCTAGAAATATTCCGAATTTTTGAAAATCTTTAATGACAAAAGTTCCAGACAAGAATTATAATGCATTAAAAATCATAAAAAAAAAATAAAAATTATTTATTTGTCAAAATATCACAAAATTTCTTAATTCACATCCAAAACACTGAATTCAGCTCTATAGAAGTGATGCAAATTCAAAGCATGGCTTGTCATGGACATCCGTCCTATGACAAGCCCATGTCAAATTCATCGCTTCTACGTCAATTTGGCACCACTTCCGGATCCAAAAAGAACATTTTCACAACATTTTTTGGCGGCGCTTTTTTTGCTGGGTTTTTAAACGCTTTTTTGCAAAAAGACAACAAATTTGAAAACAATTCCATTAATTTTTCAGAATTTTTCAGAATTATTAACATCAATCGTTTGTTTCTCGTACAATTTATGGTTACCGAGATACTGGCAGTTTTGCATTCATGATTGCCAATTGTGCCTAAATTAATCTACCAACATTCGAAGAAAATTTTACCAAAAATCTACCGAATTTAAAATATTTTTTATCAAAATGTTATCTCTATATTAAATGTTATCAAAATTTTATACCAATAGAAATTTTTTTCACAATTTTATTTCCATAAAAAATTTCATCAAAATTTTATTTCTATAGAAAATTTTATCAACATTTTATTTCTATAGAAAATTTTGTCAAAACTTTATTTCTAAAGAAAATTTTGTCAAAATTTTATTTCTAAAGAAAATTTGGTCAAAATTTTATTTTTATAGAAAATTTCTGTCAATTTTTTTATAGAACTTTTATTTTTGTATAAAATTTTGCCAAAATTTTACTTATGTACAAAATTTTGTCAAAATTTTATTTCTATAGAAAATTTTGTCAAAATTTTAATTTTATAGAAAATTTCTGTCAATTTTTTTAAATTTTGCCAAAATTTATTTTATTATTATTTCGGCTTGAGGTCCTTTTTAATAAAAAATCCTTTTTACGATTTTTGATTACTTGTTAACTTTATTCTCCAATATTTCGACTAACATCGTTAGTCTTCGACGGGGATCTACATAAATAACAAATATTAGTACACAATGTACGAGTAACACAAACAATTTATATTTACATTAAAGTATTTTTAGGAAATAATCAAAAAATTGTAGAGAGTGATTACGTCTGCTTTTTAGAAAATTTGATTGCCAACTAAATATGTCTGCGTCCGTGTTTTTTTATGATGTATCTATACATTTGAGAACATTTATCTGTGTCTGTTTTAAAGTTTAATCTCTTCTCGCTGGGAACGTCGGTGATACAAAGCATCTCTAAGGTATATCGTCGGAACGGATTACTCTCTTGCACTAATACATCTACATCGTCAAAATTCGGGCTGTGTCCAGTTTGTGTACAGTGGGTTGCGAGTGCCGTCTTTTGATCCAAACTTTAAAACAGACACAGATAAATGTTCTCAAATGTATAGATACATCATAAAAAAACACGGACGCAGACATATTTAGTTGGCAATCAAATTTTCTAAAAAGCAGACGTAATCACTCTCTACAATTTTTTGATTATTTCCTAAAAATACTTTAATGTAAATATAAATTGTTTGTGTTACTCGTACATTGTGTACTAATATTTGTTATTTATGTAGATCCCCGTCGAAGACTAACGATGTTAGTCGAAATATTGGAGAATAAAGTTAACAAGTAATCAAAAATCGTAAAAAGGATTTTTTATTAAAAAGGACCTCAAGCCGAAATAATAATAAAATAAATTAGAACAACAGGTCAACAAACGAAGGATATTTTGCCAAAATTTTATTTATGTACAAAATTTTGTCAAAATTTTATTTTTGTAGAAAATTTTGTCAAAATTTTATTTCTATAGATGATTTTGCCAAATTTTATTTCTATAGAAAGTTTTGTCAAAATTCTATTCCTATAAAAAATTTTGTCAAAATTTTATTCCTATAGAAAATTTTATCGAAATTTTATTTCTTTAGAAAATTTTGTCAACATTTTATTTCTATAGAAAATGTTGTCAAAACTTTTTTTATAAAGAAAATTTTGTCAAAATTTTATTTTTATAGAAAATTTTGTCAAAACTTTATATCTAAAGAAAATTTTGTCAAATTTTATTTTTATAGAAAATTTCTGTAAATTTTATTTCTATATAAAATTTTGCAAAAATTTTATTTTTATAAAAAATGGTTTGCCAAATTTTATTTCTATAGAAAATATTGTCAAAATTTTATTTCTATAGAAAATTTTGTCAAAATTTTATTTCTATAGAAAATTTTGTCAAAATTTTATTTCTATAGAAAATTTTGTCAAAATTTTATTTCTATAGAAAATTTTGCCAAAATTTTATTTTTATAGAAAATTTTGTCAAAAATTTATTTCAATAGATAATTTTGCCAAATTTTATTGCTATCGAAAGTTTTGTCAAAATTTTATTCCTATTGAAAATTTTGTCAAAAGTTTATTCCTATACAAAATTTCTGTCAAAATTTTATTCATAACGAAAATTTTGTCAAAATTCTATAAATAAGTTTGCCAAAATTTTATTTTAATAGAAAATGTTGTCAAAATTTTATTTCTATAGAAAATTTTTTCAAAATTTTATACCAATATAACATTTTGTCAAAATTTTATTTCTATAGAAAATTTTGTCAGAATTTTATTTTTATAGAAAAATTTTTAAAAATTTTATTGCTACAGAAATATATGTCAAAAGTTTATTCATATACAAAATTTCTGTCAGAAGTGTATTCCTATACAAAATTTCTGTCAAAATTTTATTCATAACGAAAATTTTGTCAAAATTTTACCAAAATTTTATTTCTATAAATAATTTTGCAAAAATTTTATTTTAATAGAAAGTGTTGTCAAAATTTTATTTCTATAGAAAATTTTTTCAAAATTATATTTCATGTTAGCCTGATAATGAAACAGGCAATTGACGTCCAAATGCATTATATATAATTATACAATTATTTTTCGAGCTTTATGGACAGATAAAGATTAAGGAACATGGTTAATAGAGCCATTGATCTGGCGTTTTCTTTTCAATGGCTCTATTAACCATGTTCCTTAATCTATATCTGTCCATAAAGCTCGAAAAATAATTGTATAATTAGATTTTTTCAAAATTTTATTTCTATAGAACATTTTTTCAAAATTGTATACCTACAAAAAATTTTGTCAAAATTTCATTTCTATAGAAAATTTTGTCAGAATTTGATTTTTATAGAAAATTTTTTAAAAATTTTATTTCTACAGAAATATATGTCAAAAGTTTATTCCTAAACAAAATTTCTGTCAAAAGTGTATTCCTATACAAAATTTCTGTCAAAATTTTATTCCTAACGAAAAGTTTGTCAAAATTTTACCAAACTTTTATTTCTATAAATAAATTTGCCGAAATTTTTTTTCAATAGAAAAATTTGTCAAAATTTTCTTTCTATAGAAAATTTTTTAAAATTTTATCCCTATAAAAAATGTTGTCAAAATTTTATTTCTATAGAAAATTTCTTTAAAAATTTTATTTCTATAGAAAATTTCTGTCAAAATTTTGTTTCTAAAGAAAATTTTGTTAGAATTTTATTTTTAGAAAATTTTTTTTACAAATTTTATTTCTATAGAAATATTTGTCAAAAGTTTATTCCTATACAAAATTTCTGTCAAAATTTTATTCCTAACTAAAATTTTGTCAAAATTTTATTTCTATCGAAAATTTAACCAAAATTTTATTTCTGTAGATAATATTGAAAAGTTTTATTTCTATAGAAAATTTTGTTAAAATTTTATTTGTATAGAAAATTTTGTTATAATTTTATATCAAAAGAATTTTTTTTCAAAATTTTATATTAATAGAAAATTTTGTCAAAATTTTATTTCCATAAAAAATTTTATCAAAATTTAATTTCTTAGTTGAAGAGGAATATTTTGAAAAATCTATTTTTTATTTTATTTTATCTATTTTATTTCTATAGAAAATTTTGTTAAAATTTTATTTGTATAGAAAATTTTGTTATAATTTTATATCAAAAGAAATTTTTTTCAAAATTTTATATCAATAGAAAATTTTGTCAAAATTTTATTTCTATAAAAAATTTTATCAAAATTTAATTTCTTAGTTGAAGAGGAATATTTTGAAAAATCTACCAAAACATGAAGAATTCTACTGTTTTATAGAGACAGTAAAAAATCTACCAATTTGGTAGAATTCTACCAACTGTGGCCACCGTGGCATTGCGTTCAACACTGAAAAAAAAAATAAACTGTGTTAAGGTAAAAATGAGCTATGTCGTGCGAAAATTTAACTAAATTATACTCCATATTTTGAGATGTGAGAGACAGGAAAATTTCATTGGACTGTGGAATATTTTCAAAACCAAATATAATAGTTAACTACAAAAAATTTTAAATTTTTTGCAATAAAAATAATTTAAATGTAGAGGATTTTTTCACACCTAAAGGTGCGAACCCATATATATATATATATATGGCCCCCATATATATGTACCCCGCCTAAAAGGGGGTTCCGTGCTTAATTTCTACAGAACAATGGGCACTAAAATATGCAGATTAAAATTCGTTCGCATTTTTTGCCTGGATCATTTTGGATTATAAGATTGGTACTAAAAAATACCGAATTGTCCATCATCTCATGACGGTGCTTGGCCGAGAATGGGCCCAAATACAACAGAACCAATTTCGAGCAGCGTGTGATGGCTTTGACAGTCTGTGTGTCAAATCTAAACTGAGTCTAAAATTTGATGTAATTTTGATTTTCCTTTTTTGTCGGTCTCAACAATGGTAACGTATAAGACAGATTCATTTTCAGGCTCTCTTACACTATTCAGTCCATTGTGACTGACAATTTGTGGGACAATTTGTCTGATATTCGACATGGACGTTAATGGAACAGAATTCGACAAAGAGACTACATTGTTTGTATTAAAAATCTAGGTCCTAATCCAATTTGACAAAAACAATTTTTTTTTGTGTCAGTGTAGTTATTTAAATTTTTCCATTACCTAACTTGCTCTAGGGTTTAACGGCATGAATATTTGAATATTTTGAATAAAACCATGACTGTGTTTGTGTGTGTGGTGAATTGGTGCTGCCATAATTGCCCACATTCAGACGATGGTATATTTTTAAGCTACTTAAAATTAAATTGAATAGAATTGTAACTAAAATTTAATTAATTCCTAGTAAACCCAGGGATTTGAATTCTGCATGCTGTCTTTCTAATGCCCTTTGACTATTGCACAAAACAGTTTAATTATTTTCCATACAAATTGTTTAATTGTTTCTAAATGGAATTCAATAGAAAATTGACCTAATTGAAACTGTTGTCCTTACAATTGTTATGGAATAAATTCGGTAATTGTTGCGAATGTAAAAAAATGAAATAAAATGAGGTAGTTTTGCATGTAGGATAGCAGAGATCTGTGCCATGTAATTCAAAGAGCTTGCTGCAATTGTAAACACTTTTTTTGTTTTGTTTTGCGGTTTAGAATTCGATTGAAATGTAAATGTATGGGCAGCCTCATGACAAAACATATCAGGTAAAATTTCTTTTTTTGAAAATTGATTTAAAGGTATAACTTCAAAAAATTTCCCCCTAAAGATTTTAACTACACAGGACGTTCATTTAATTTGATTTTTTATAACTCGTTTTTCACATTTTTAACGGGTAATTTGATTTTTTTTTTGTATCAAAAAAGTTAAGAATTAGTAGAACAGTAAAAATTATTTAAATTTTGTCGAAAAAATGCTAAATCCATTCCAGAAAAATTGCGAATTTTTTGGAAATATTTGAGGTAAAACGTTTCAGATATAACATACGTTGGGGTGTATTACAAATCATTAACAAATTATACAAAATTATTTATTTGCAAAATATCACCACATTTTATGATTCAAATCGAAAACTTTGAATTGGTATCACACTTAACTAGTGATGCAAATCCGGTGCTACGGCTGTTGAAATGGTGGACATACGTCCTATGACAAGTCCATGTTAAATTCATCGCTTCTGCGCTAATTTTGCACCACTTCGGATCCAAAAAAAAAAAAAAAACATTTCCACTACATTTTTGGCGACCGATACACACCATATTCGCACACTTATTTATGGATCCATAATACATCTAGATATCCGAATTCAAGCAAGTCGGAATAAAATTGCGATTTCAAGAAGGAGATCGGTCTATATAGGGGGATATACCAAATAATCTGCCAAAATTTGAAAAAAATTTTATACCACAAATCTACTAAATAAAAACAAGTATATACGGCCGTAAGTTCGGCCCGGCCGAAGCTTATGTACCCTCCACCATGGATTGCGTAGAAACTTCTACTGAAGCCGATGGCAAGGAATCTTAAAACTTCCTAACACCGTAATATATACCACTTAGTCCATACGTGGTATATATTAAACTAAAAAAGGCCGATTAAATACGTACATAATTAAGTTTAAAGTTTCTATAGAAATAAAATTTTGACCAAGTAAAATTTTGACAACATTTTCTATAGAAGTAAAATTTTGACAAAATTTTCTATAGAAATAAAATTTGGAAAAAATTTTCTATAGAAATAAAATTTGGAAAAAACTTTCTATAGAAATAAAATATTGGCAAAATTTTCTATTGAAATGAAATTTTGACAAAATGTTCTATAGAAATAAAATTTTTACGAAATTTTCTATAGAAATAACATTTTGTCAAAATTTTCTATAGAAATAACATTTTGACAATGTTTTCTATAAAAATAAAATTTTGGTTGATTATTTTTGGCACGAGTGGCAACCATGGTTATGAACCAATATAGACCAATTTTTTGTGTGATTGGGGATCGGCTATATATAACTATAGACCGATATGGATCAATTTTGGCATGGTTATTAGCGGCCTTATACTAACACCACGTTGCAAATTTCAACCGGATCGGATGAATTTTGCTCCTCCAAGAGGCTCCGGAGATCAAATCTGGGGAACGGTTTATATTGGGGCTATATATAATTACGGACCGATATGGACCAATTCTTGCATGGTTGTTAGAGACCATATACTAACACCACGTACCAAATTCCGACATGATCGGATGAATTTTGCTCCTCTAAGAGGCTCCGGAGGTCAAATCTGGCGATCGGTTTATATGGGGCCTATATATAATTATGGGCCGATGTGGACCAATTTTTGCATGGTCATTATAGAACATATACCAACACCATGTACCAAATTTCAGCCGGATCGGATGAAATTTGCTTCTCTTAGAGGCTCCGCAAGCCAAATCGGGGGATCGGTTTATATGGGGCCTATATATAATTATGGGCCGATGTGGACCAATTTTTGCATGGTCATTAGAGACCATATACTAACACCATGCACCAAATTTCAGCCGGATCGGATGATATTTGCTTCTCTTAGAGGCCTCGCAAGCCAAATCGGGGGATGGGTTTATATGGGGGCTATATATAATTATGGACCGATGTGGACCAATTTTCGCATGGTTGTTAGAGACCATATACTAACACCATGTACCAAATTTCAGCCGGATCGGATGAAATTTGCTTCTCTTAGAGCAATCGCAAGCCAAATTTGGGGGTCCGTTTATATGGGGGCTATACGTAAAAGTGGGCCGATATGGCCCATTTGCAATACCATCCGTCACAATTTCATTCCTATAGAAAATTTTGTCAGAACTTTATTTCTATAGAAAATTTTGTGAAAGTTTTATTTCTATAGAAAAATTTGTCAAAATTTAATTTCTATAGAAAATTTTGTCAAAATTTTATTTCTTTAGAAAATGTTGTCATAATTTCATTTTTATTGAAAATATTGTCAAAATTTTATGTCTATGGAAAATATTTTCAAAATGTTATTTCTATAGATAATTTTGTTAAAATTTAATTTCTATAGAAAATTTAGTCAAAATTTTATTTCTATATAAATTTTTGTCAAATTTTTATTTCTATAAAAAATTTTGTCAAAATTTTGTCGAAGTTTTATTTCCATAGAAAATTTTGTCAAAATTTTATTTCTATAGAAAATGTTGGCAACATTTTATTTCTATAGAAAATTGTGTCAACATTTTATTTCTATATAAAATTTCGTCAAAATTTTATTTCTATAGAAAATTTTGTCAAAATTGTATATCTATAGAAAATGTTGTGAAAACTTTATTTATATAAAAAAGTTTGTCAAAATTTTATTTCTATAGAAAATTTTGTAAAATTTTCACAAAGTTTTGTTTCCATAGAAAATTTTGCCAAAATTTAATGTCTATAGAAAATGTTGTCAAAATTTTATTTCTATAGAAAATTTTGTCGAAATTTAATTTCTATAGAAAATTTTGTCAAAATTTTATTTCTATAGAAAATTTTGTCAAAATTTTATTTCTATAGAAAATTTTGTCAAAATTTTATTTCTATAGAAAATTTTGTCAATATTTTATTTCTATGGAAAGTTTTGTCAAAATTTTATTTCTATAGTAAATTTTGTCAAAATTTTATTTCTATAGAAAATGTTGTTAAAATTTAATTTCTATAGAAAATTTTGTCAAAATTTTATTTCTATAGAAAATTTTGTCAAAATTTTATTTCTATAGAAAATTGTGTCAAAATTTTATTTCCATAGACAATTTTGTTAAAATTTAATATCTATAGAAAATTTTGTCAAAATTTTATTTCTATAGAAAATTTTATCAACATTTTTTTTCTATAGAAAATTTTGTCAAAATTTTATTTCTATAGAAAATTTTGTCAAAATTTTGTTTCTATAGAAAATTTTGTCAAAATTTTATTTCTATAGTAAATTTTGTCAAAATTTTATTTCTATAGTAAATTTTGTCAAAATTTTATTTCTATAGAAAATTTTGTTAAAATTTAATTTCTATACAAATTTTTGTCAAAATTTTATTTCTATTGAAAATTTTGTCAAAATTTTATTTCTATAGAAAATTGTGTCAAAATTGTATTTCCATAGAAAATTTTGTTAAAATTTAATATTTATAGAAAAATTTGTCAAAATTTTATTTCTATATAAAATTTTGTCAAAATTTTATCTCTATAGAAAATTTTGTCAAAATTTTATTTCTACAGAAAATTTGTCAAAATTTTATTTCTATAGAAAATTGTGTCAAAATTTTATTTCTATTGTATTGAAGATTTTTCCAAAATTGAATTTCTATAGCAAATTTTTTCCAAATTTTGTTTCTATAGAAAATTTTATCAAAATTTTGGTTTTATAGAAAATTTTGTTTCTATAGAAAATTTTGTCCAAATTTTATTTGTATATAAGACTTTGCCAAAATTTGGTTGCTTATACTATGGATGTTTTTATTATATTCGACCTGTATATAGAGTAAAGCAACAGACACCGTCGTTAGCTATTTACTCTACAGTTGGTGTATTATTTTTGTTCTTTTCAAAAAATTTCCCGATGAAGTCTTTCAATGAAAAGACGAAATATTGAATAAATAAAAAGTAATCAACCAGACCTCGATCTCGTTTTTATAAATTTTGTTTCTATACAAAATTTTGTTCCTATAGAAAATTTTGCCAAAATGTTATTTCTGTAGAAAATTTTGTTAAAATTTTATTTCTATAGTAAATTTTGTCAAAATTTTGTTTCTATAGAAAATATTATTTCTGTAGAATATTTTGTCAAAATTTTGTTTCTATAGAAAATTTCATTTCTATAGAAAATTTTTTCAAAATTTTATTTCTATAGAAAATTTTGTCAAAATTTTATTTCTATAGAAAATTTTGTCAAAATTTTATTTCTACAGAAAATTTTGTCAAAATTTTATTTCTACAGAAAATTTGTCAAAATTTTATATCTATAGCATATTTTTCCAAATTTTATTCTATAGAAAATTTGGCATAATTTTGTTTCTATAGAATATTTTGTCAAAATTTTGTTTCTATAGAAAATTTTACCAAAATGTTATTTCTGTAGAAAATTTTGTTAAAATTCCGTTTCTATAGAAATTTTTTTCAAAATTTCATTTCTATAGTTTTTTTTTCAAAATTTTATTTCTATAGAAAATTTTGTCAAAGTTTTATTTCCATATAAAATTTTGTCAAAATTTTGTTTCTATAAAAATTTTTGCCAAAATGTTATTTCTGTAGAAAATTTTGTTAAAATTTCATTTCTATAGAAAATTTTTTCTAAAAGTATATTTTTCTATAGAGAATTGAAGTATCTCTTACACTGAAAAAAAGCATACTCGGATTTAAAGATTTTGTCTTTACTTTAAAAAATTTGGTATTGATTCCGAGCCAAAGAAGTGGAGAATACAAGTAAGGATACTTTTAAGACACAATTCTCTTTTAAATTTAGGTTTTGTGTACTTGCTTCTAGGAAGCAAATTTTAATTTTTCGCTTTTGCAACTTTATTTTCCAAAATTAGGACTCGACTTCCAGTAGAAATTATGCTATGTTTGAAGAAAAAAACTTCTTTAAAATAAAGTTTTGAAAAACATGTCCTATATTTGAACGATTTTTTGCTTTGTAGTCAAGATGCAAAAATATAACAAATTTAAAGACAATTTCATTAAATTTAAAGAATTTTTCTGAACTATTAAAGTCAAGTCGACCTTTTTTCTTTCATGTTAAGATACCCATTTTTAAGTCAAATCACTTCACTATAAGGACAACACGACTTCACTGAAAAGTTTATCGACTTTTGGACAAGGAAAATAACTTTATTTTAGAGAAATGCGTCTTCTATGCTAAGCAAAATTTGTATTCGTATTTTAAAGACATGAAATCTTTGACCTCACGACAATATTTTTTTCAGTGTAGTTGGAGAGGAATGTTTGGCAAAATCTACCAAAACATCAAGATTTCTCCCAATTTGTTAAACACTAAAAAATTTACCATTTTAGGTAGAATTCTACCAACTCTGGCAACCGTGGTGCCGAGTCGATCTTGCGATGTCCGTTTGCCAAAATAAACAAGATATCGAGTTGAATCTTGGCTCAACTACTTCTTATTAATGTAGATCGTATGGTATCGCAAATGGGCTATATCGGAAAACTTTTTAGGTATAGCCTTCAAATTTCATCCGATCCGGTTGAAATTTCATACGCGATGTTAGTATATGTCATCTAAAAACCATGCAAGAATTGGTCATTATCGGTCCATAATTATATATAGGCCTATATAAAACGATTCCCAGATTTGACTTTCGTGGCCTCTTGGTGGAGTAAATTTCATCTGATCCCATACGGATCGATATTTGTATATGCCCTCCAACAACCATTCACAATTATTTGACCTCCAGAACCCCATGAGATTTGACATTGGAGACTCATGGAGGAGTACATATCATTCGATTGGTAAAAATCGACAGGTAAAAATTGGTGTATAATTATATATAGCGATCCCCAGTTTTGACCTCGAGTGTAGGTCCTCTCCATATCAGTCCATAATTTTATATTGACTCCATATACACCTAAGGGTTACCAAAAAAGTAGTGAAAATATTTTTTTTGGAACCGAGAAGTGGTCCATCTAACCGTCTCTTAGTCTAAAAGATTTTGCCCTAAAAAAATTTGACCAACAGAATTTTCTTCTGTTTGTTTGGTAGTCGGTTGAAATCTATCAGACTTCTATTAAGATTATTTTTTCTGGTGATATGCTCCTTCTGCAACACTCACACACACATACCCTCTCTCTCTCTCTCTCTCTCTCTCTCTCTCTCTCTCTCTCTCTCTAATAAAACCCCTTAAAGTCTTATTATCTTTGAAAATTATCTTAAAATTATTAGGATTTGAATTTCTTATTACTGCTGCATTTCATATACAATATCCATTGTGCACCTACAATATATTTTGTTTTTCTATGGATAATATAATCATAATCACATTAAAATATATTATTCAAATGAATCAATGTCTTTGTGATTTTTCCCAAATGGTCGGTGGCATCAATATCATCCATGTCCCCAATGGACTAAAATATTATATTAATGAGTACGAAGTGATCTGAGGATAAAACTGAACCAATTTTATTTATTTAACTGCATAATGGCAATTTCCTTATAAATCCTTAAATACTATGCTGTATCAATGTCTTAGCCTTAGACATAGACAAGAATGACAACGTCGTGTTATTATGGACCCATGTCCCCCATGCCTTTGCTCTCTATTACGTCCCATCACTTTGGTGTATCCTTTTAATACAAAAATCTCAAGTATGACGAGACAAGAAAATGTCAAAACACTTTAGATCACATTGAAAATTTTGCAGACAGCACAACGCAACGAGAACATTCTTTGCTGTGGATTCTGCTGCTTTCATTTTTCCTGAAAGTATAGGACCACCTAATTGGATTGTGTTAGCTTCTGTTTGTGGGGGGGGGTCTGTAGGCCCATCAGGTATTTTCAAATATCATTGACATACATTTTAACTTGATAAAACATTTCACAAATTTAATATTAAATTAGCTTGTAGGTGGTATACGATACTGCATTTTATAACAACAACATACAGGCCACTCGTATGCAAAAATAATGTTGACAATGTGGCCCATGGGGAAAATTCAGTATCATGGGAAAATATCGAGGTAGGCCTTTTTTAAAATAACAAAAAAAAAACTTAAAATGAATGCATCACTTCAGCATATCTTCTCATAAATGACCATGAATTCAAACTCTGACTTTAGCGAAGCATTGCCAATGAGGGTTTCTTAAAGTGTACAGATATGGTGTCTTGTTGAAATAAAAAAGGAATCTTAAATTCCTATATAATTTAAGAACGGTTTATATATAGCATATGAACCGATATGACCCATTTTTCGCATGGTAGGTTTGGTTAGGTGGCATCCCGACTAACATATTCAGTCCATTGTGATACCACATTGGTGAACTTCCCTCTTATCACTGAGTGCCACCAGATTCCACACACAAAAAAAAATTTTTCTGATTCAATCACGAAATTAATTGATCCAATTAATTTTTAATTGAAATGTGTTCAATCACAGAAATGATAGTATCAATTAAAACATTAATTGAAGGTCAATTAAAAAATTAATTGATCCAATTAAACAATTAATTGATACTGTTAATTTTTGTGATTGATTTTTGTTTCAATTAAAAAATTTTTAGAATAAATTAAATTTTTAATTGAATATCTTTTAAAACTCAATTAAAATTTTAATTAGAAAAATGTTCGTGAAAATTTTTTCTGTGCATGTTAAGGTCAATTACAAGCCGAGTCCGTTCCACATTGCAGTGAAACCACTTAGAGAAGCTTTGAAATCCTCAGAAATGTCACCAGCATTACTGAGGTGGGATAATCCACCGCTGAAAAACTTTTTGGTGTTCGGTCGAAGTAGGAATCGAACCCACGACCTTGTATATGCAAGGCGGGCATGCTAACTATTGCACCACGGTGGCTCCCTGGTAATGGTAATTAGAAGGCAATGTTCAACGCGACCGGCTAAAATTTGTGCTTCCATGAGGCTCCAGAAGAAAAATCTTGGGGATTGGTTTATATTGAAGTTGTATACAATTATGAAGCGATATAGACCAATTTTGGGAGATGGTTATAATTATGGACCGATAACAACGAATTTTTGTAGTGGCTGAAATTTGCTCCTTCCAGAGGATACGGATGTCAACTTTGGGAATTGGTTTATGTGGGAGCTATACTCGTATATAATTATGAACCAATTAGGACTCTTTTTTTTTTTTGACAGTTATTAGAGGGCATATTCCAACATTGCGCCCCAAATTTTGAACCTGATCGGATAAAATTTGATTTTCTATGAGGCTTTGCAAATCAAATCTTGTGATCGGTTTATATGGGGACTATATAATTATGGACCGTTTTGGACCAATTTTTGCATGACTAGTAGAAAGTATATACATACATCATGTACCAAAGTTCAACCGGATCGCATGAAACTAACACCTCCAAGAGGCTCAAGACGACAAAAATTGGGATCGGTAAATTGGGGCTTTATAAAATTATGAACCTACATGGGTCATCAAAATGATTATACTGGCATCATGTAGCGAATTTCAACCGCATCGGACGATAGTTGCTTCTTCATGAAGCTCCGGAAGTCAAATCCGGGGATCCGTTAATATGGGGGAGTTATAAAAAAATTGCATCAAAATAACTTGCTGTGTAGTTAAAATAAAGTGGGTTGTATAACCGACCCACCACCTATGACGGATGATCTAAAAAACAAAAAAAAAAAAAAACAAGTATATACGCCATAAGTTCGGCCAGGCCGAATCTTATGTACCCTCCACCATCGATTGCGCAGAAACTTGTACTAAAGACGGTCATCCACAATTAAATTACTTTGGTTTCGGCCGATGGCAAGGCATCTTAAAACTTCTTAAAATCCACTCCTAAATTGTAAATTAGTCCATGCGAGATATATAGTAGAAAAAAGAAAGGTGGATAAATACGTATATATTCAATTATTGATCGGTATATATAGGGAGGAAATAATTACGAACCGATATGAACTTTTGTGCGGTAATTTTAGAGGCAGAATTGAAATGTGAGGGTCGCTTTATACGGGGGCTATATACAATTATGAACACGAGTATACCAAAAATTGCAGATTTTTTACTGTTTGGTAGATTGGTAGAATTCTTGACGTTTTCGAAGATTCTGCAAAATATTCGTCTCCAACTATGAAATGCTTCATAAATTCTCTATAGAAATAACACTTTGACAAAATTTTCTAGAGAAATAAAATTCTGACAAAATTTTCTATGGAAATAAATGTTTGACAAAATTTTGTATAGAATTTATACTGTGACAAAATTTCCTAAAGACATAAAATGTTGATAAAATTTTCTATAGAAATAAAATTTTGATAAAATTTTCTATAGAAATAAAATTTTGATAAAATTTTCTATAGCAATAAAATTTTGACCAAATTTTCTATAATAATAAAATTTTGACAAAATTTTCTATGGCAATAAAATTTTGATAGATTATTTTTGGCTCGAGTTGCAATCGTGATTTTTCTGTGATTAGGGATCGGTTTATTTGGGGGCTATATATAATACAGATCGATACGGACCAATTTTGGCATGGTTGTTGGCGGCCATATACTAATACCACATTCCAAATTTCAACCGGATCGGATGAGTTTTGCTCCTCCAAGAGGTTCCGGAGGTCAAATCTGGGGAACATTTTATATGAGGGCTATATATAATTATGGACCGATATGAACCAATTTTTGCATGGTTGTTAGAGACCATAAGCTAACACCTCGTACCAAATTTCAACCGCTGCGGATGAATTTTGCTCCTCCAAGAGGTTCCGGATGTCAAATCTGGGGATCGATTTATATGGGGGCGTTATATAATTATGGACCTATATGGACCAATTCTGGCATGGTTGTTAGAGACCATATACTAATTCCACGTACCAAATTTCAACCGGATCGGATGAATATTGCTCCTCCAAGAGGTTCCGCAAGGCAAATCTAAGCGTCGGTTTGTATAGGGGCTATACGTAAAAGTGGTCCGATATGGCTCATTTGCAATACCATCCGACCTACATCAATAACAACTACTTGTGCTAAGTTTCAAGTCGATAGCTTCTTTCGTTCGGAAGCTAGCGTGATTTCAACAGACGGACGGACGGACATGCTTAGATCGACTCAGAATTTCACCACGATCCAGAATATATATACTTTATGGGGTCTTAGAGCAATATTTCGATGTGTTACAAACGGAATGACAAAGTTAATATACCCCCATCCTACACCGAAAAAAAGTGAACTGTTTTATAGGAAGAATGAACTAACTCGCACGAAAATTGAACTAAATTTTACTCCACATTTTGAGATTTCCACAAAGCGTTGTTATAACCAGGAAATTTTAATGCCCTGTTGTACTTTTCAACTGCAGTTCACGAAATTACATCATCTCATAAAAAAAAATTAACTAAAAGTAAAGAAGAAAATCATTGGCGCCAAATCATGACCATTTTAACCATACAGTAGTTCATTTTTACTATTTTTGGGAATCGTACGAAAATCTTCTTTTGCTTTAGTTCATATTGAACTTATGTGTACGGTCATTGAACTTTATACTCACGTTTAGTTCATAACATTTTTGAGACATACTTAAAAAAAGTAAAATTTCATTAAGCTGTGGAAAATTTCGATAAAAATAATAAAATTTAACTACAGCAAATAAATGTTTTCCAATAAAAATAAGTTAAATTTAGCGTTAGTTTAACTACGGATTTTTTTTTCTGTATATGGTAGAGGGTATAATTATGCAACGTAAAGTATCTCCTATATTTGAACGCGTTTTTGCTTTGTATTCAAAATGTAAAAACCTAAAGACGATTTCATTAATTGTGAAGAATTTTCCTGAATTATTAAAGCCAAGTAGACCATTGTCAAACAAGATATTGTTTCAAGTTGGGATACCCGAGTTTAAGTCGAATCACTTAACTTTAAAGACAAAACCATTTCATTGAAAAGTATATCGATTTTTGGACGTGGAAAAAACTTTTTATCAGAGAAATACGTCTTCTATGCTAAGCCAAATTTGCATTCGTATTTTAGCGATATAAAATTTTTGGCCTCACGACATTATTGGAAAGTGGAATAGTTTTGCATATAACCATGCTCTAGAAACATGTGTTGGATGATCATATTCCTTCTATGGGTGTCTAAAACTCCCGTTATCGTAGAACTGATATATGTAAAAAATAAGGACCGCATAAAGGCCTTGCCTTACAATAGAATGATAATACCAGCTTCTTATATGTGTATGTATTCACACTAATTCTTATGGCAATATTTATTAGAGATGTGTATGTGACTAAAGTTCTCTCACACATGTTAATATCCCTCGTGAAAGGAAAAGTGATACTATCATCGTAGCGTAGTCCAAAATTTTGGTTTTTATACATATCACCAAAAATTTTATGTTAGCATAATAATAAACTCAAATTAATTTCGGATTTGTACATTTTCACTAAGAAACTAAAATTTACATTATAGGAGAGAAAACTAAAATCTCGTAGATGAGATAGTACATAGACCCGACTTTAAATGCTATTCATAGATGTGTGATATCCTGTGATATCCTAACTCCCAACTCACTCATGACTCACTTGTGTGTGTCACGGTAATTTTTGTGAATCAATAAAAATTTCACATCACATGCCCACCTACCTCCAACATATGTTGGTATACTACGTTTTTGTGTCAATATCTGTAAGTTTGTAACTAGTATACAAAAAGGCACTTGTGGTGGTAAAGTGCATTATCATTACAATTTAATTGACCTAAATTATGGTCATAATGGAAATTTGTAAAGGTAAAACATGCTTATTTTCCTTTGTTGTTACTAGCACCAGCCTCACACACACACACACACAGCATCATCGTTCGTTTGTATTGGAGGGAATATAATGAATTTATTAATTTCTATAAGGACATTTGGGTCAGTCATTGGACGATGGATAAGTTGTTTTCACAACAAAATGGATAATTTAGCTCATATGGAATACAAATAAAACTAAATCATTTATTTTATGAATACTGTTGACAAAACTATTCAATGATGAAATTCATAAATTGTATGAACATCTATATATATACACGGATGAAAAAGACTGTTTTTCATATGTTTGGCTATAAACATTATATGTTTGGAACACAAATTTTTAAACACACTATTTTTGAGTGCAAGCATATAATGTTCATAAACTAGCACAACATGTTTGGGACATATATATTAATATGTTAGAACATATTATGTTTGGGACATGAAATGTTTGTAAATATAATATGCTTGGATGCAAACATATATTAATTTAGAAATAGCCTATAAACATATATGTGTTTAGTAGCTTGGAGCGCTATTTAACAGGGAGCGATATTGAATTAAGTTGGTGGTTGTTGCTTGTTATTACAAAATTAACATTTTTTTCCCTGGGCAATTGATCAGCTACTTCTTTGATCCTTACAAACTGTGTGGTCCGCTGTTCGAATCCCCGTAAGGCGAAAGGTAAAATTAAAATAAAAAAAATCATACAATTGAATAATTTCTTCTACAATGTTTGTATTACAGAAAAAGGGGCTAAGAAGTAAAAAATCTCGTGGAAGTGAGAAAGATGTGGGGGAATATACAGAAACAAAATTTTGAGCATTCCGGTCGAAAACCTATGTTGTTAGCACCTATATTACCTGTTTATTTTCATAATTCATTATGATTGTAAATATATAAATAAATAAATAAAATTTTGAGCACAATATTGTTTGGGAGAATTTTTTTTAAGCATATAATATTTTTGGGTGCAAAATGCTTCCAAACATATTATATGTTCACATAATAACATATTGTTTTTTGGAAGACAACATTATTGAATTTGGATGCAAAAATACAAAATGTTTGGAACTTAGACTACCCAAACATGTATTGTTTAGACCAATATGCTTTCAAACATATTATATATTGGAAGAGATCAAACATATAAATGTTTGGGCAATACCCAAAAATATACATGCTTGAAGCAAAATATGTTTGGGAGTATATGTTACAGAAGCGACCTCCCCTTTGGCGGACTTTTAGAAAATTGGACCAAAATTGACCGATTTGCTTGAAATTTTCATTGAAGGTTGGGGTTGGCATCTAGGCAAAGATCGGCTACTTTATATTTCGATATTTGGTCGGGGAGGGGCGCCACCCCTTTGCCCGACTTTTTTTAAAGTACAGTGAAAACAAAACTAAACTCCCCCGACTGAAATTTTACGGAACAAATGGGTGAGGTTATGAAATTTATATCAGGTTCCTGATTTTTTAATAAAAATAAAAGGGCATAGGGAGACATCCGCTTCTCTTAAGTACATACAGAGAAACAATTAAACTTTACCGAGTTACTTGAAATTTACAGAGGACTGGGAAGAGGTTACGGTATTAATAGTTGATACCTGATTTTGTGATATTTGAATGGAAGAGAAGTCGCCCCTTTAGGCTTATAATTTGCTTTACATTTTCTGGGACGTTTACAAAAGATACGCTACATCACTTTTCGATATTTGGTCGGGGAGGAGGTCCTCCTCTAAAGCTACAAAAAAAAAACAAAAATTCTTAAGTTTTCTTGAAATTAACAAAAGCAGTGGGGGAAGGTTATGAACGAAGAGGCAACCTTCCTTGCCCCACACTTGAAGGAAAGTTTCAAGAATTTTCAGGGAAATTTAGGGATGCTATTCACTACGGTATTTGTCGATATTGTATCGGGAAAAGTGACGTCCCTTTAAAACAATAGAGCAAAATTTAAACATCTCCGATCTACTTGAAATTTACAGGGAACGTGGGAGGAGGTGATTAAATGTATACATGATTGATGATTAGTAGGTATATGATTTTTCGATATCTGGTTGGGGAAGGGGAAAATTGAAATAAACTTTGTCGATTTACTTCGATAGAATTTATAAGGACCATTGAATAGTTTGTGAAATTAATATATTGTACGTGATAGTCCGATATCAGGTCGGAGTAGAGCGAAGGTGGGGAGAGGGTTCCCTTTTGTCCGTTTTTTTTTTCTTAAATTGAAAGTAGAGGGTTTTCTGTAAATGGGAACTCGATACATAATTTTATGACATATTTTATGCACAGGCTTCTGTCTGACTTCTTTTTAGTAAAGAACTTAAATTTACATGAAATTGGCAGCCAACGTAGAGGGTGCATCATTTTCCAACATTTTAGCAAATATTAATGTTGTAAAATTTTTTACTACTTTTGCTTTTTCCTATTTATTGGATGGGAAACAGTAATTCTATATATGTTATTATATGTGCTCAATTTTCAGATATGTTGAGAAGAAGGATACCTTTCCTTGACAAACCACACTTAAAATTCACAAGAAATATAGAAGATTATCCAACTACTTGAATACAGAACATTATTTAAAACATTTGGAGGAAAGGGTACACCCTCTCCCCGACATTTTTTAAGACGAACCGTTTTACATATACATATCCGTCGTATTTGTACCTTTAAACGAAAAAGCACGTAGTCGGATTTGTTTGAAAGAATTCAAATCTTTTCGAATTTGTTTTCAGCACGAAGGATATGGTTGACTAACTTAACGCAAAATATTCCTACAAATACGCTTTGGAAGGCGCAGCGAAGCGGGCCGGGTTACGCTACTAAAGGGTGATTCTTTTGAGGTTAGGATTTTCATGCATTAGTATTTGACAGATCACGTGGGATTTCAGACATGGTGTCAAAGAGAAAGATGCTCAGTATGCTTTGACATTTCATCATGAATAGACTTACTAACGAGCAACGCTTGCAAATCATTGAATTTTATTACCAAAATCAGTGTTCGGTTCGAAATGTGTTTCGCGCTTTACGTCCGACAAATTTTGTTCAGCGATGAGGCTCATTTCTGGTTGAATGGCTACGTAAATAAGCAAAATTGCCGCATTTGGAGTGAAGAGCAACCAGAAGCCGTTCAAGAACTGCCCATGCATCCCGAAAAATGCACTGTTTGGTGTGGTTTGTACGCTGGTGGAATCATTGGACCGTATTTTTTCAAAGATGCTGTTGGACGCAACGTTACGGTGAATGGCGATCGCTATCGTTCGATGCTAACAAACTTTTTGTTGCCAAAAATGGAAGAACTGAACTTGGTTGACATGTGGTTTCAACAAGATGGCGCTACATGCCACACAGCTCGCGATTCTATGGCCATTTTGAGGGAAAACTTCGGAGAACAATTCATCTCAAGAAATGGACCGGTAAGTTGGCCACCAAGATCATGCGATTTGACGCCTTTAGACTATTTTTTGTGGGGCTACGTCAAGTCTAAAGTCTACAGAAATAAGCCAGCAACTATTCCAGCTTTGGAAGACAACATTTCCGAAGAAATTCGGGCTATTCCGGCCGAAATGCTCGAAAAAGTTGCCCAAAATTGGACTTTCCGAATGGACCACCTAAGACGCAGCCGCGGTCAACATTTAAATGAAATTATCTTCAAAAAGTAAATGTCATGGACCAATCTAACGTTTCAAATAAAGAACCGATGAGATTTTGCAAATTTTATGCGTTTTTAAAAAAAAAAAAGTTATCAAGCTCTTAACAAATCACCCTTTATTTCATATATTACAAAATTACTGGTTTCGAATGGCTATATATAACAGTTTGGCTGATAAGTCCCCGGTCTAACAAAGAAAAACACATTTTTTTGTCAAAATTAGTTTTTATTATTCAACATAGTTCCCTTCAAGAGCGATGCAACGATTATAGCGACATTCCAATTTTTTGATACCATTTTGGTAGTACTCCTTCGGTTTTGCCTCAAAATAGGCCTCAGTTTCGGCGATCACCTATTCATTGCAGCCAATTTTTTTCCCTGCGAGCATCCTTTTGAGGTCTGAGAACAAGAAAAAGTCGCTGGGGGCCAGATCTGGAGAATACGGTGGGTGGGGAAGCAATTCGAAGCCCAATTCATGAATTTTTGCAATCGTTCTCAATGAATTGTGGCACGGTGGCCGTTTTGCCGCAATTTCGACCTTCAAACGCTCCAATAACGCCATACAATAGTCAATGTTGATGGTTTTTCCCTTCTTAAGATAATCGATACAAATTATTCCATGCGCATCCCAAAAAACAGAGACCCTTACTTTGCCAGCGGACTTTTGAGTCTTTCCACGCTTCGGTGTTTCATCCATTGTCACATATCGACGGAAAAACTCGAGTGTATTACGAGTTAACAGCTGCAAACACCGCTCAGAATCATCAACACGTAGTTGTTTTTGGTCAAATGTGAGCTCGCGCGGCACCCATTTTGCACAGAGCTTCTGCATATCCAAATATTGATGAATGATATGATCAACACGTTGCTTTGATATCTTTAAGGCCTCTGCTATCTCGATCAACTTAATTTTACGGTCATTCAAAATCATTTTGTGGATTTTTATACCCTTCATCACTACTGTGGTACAGGGTATAATAAGTTTGTGCATTTGTATGTAACGCCAAGAAATAGAGGTCATGGACCCATCTTTTAGTATACCGATCGGCTTAGAATTAAATTCTGTCTGTCTGTCTGTCTGTCCGTACGTCTGTCTGTATATGTAATTTTGTGTACAAAGTACAGCTCGCAATTTAAGTCCGATCGTCCTCAAATTTGGCAGAGGGCCGTTTCTTGGGACAGAGACAATCGCTATTGGTTTTGGAAAAAATCGGTTCAGATTTAGATATAGCTGTCATATATATTTATCCCCGATGTGGTCATAATTAGCATGTTTATCAACCGATTTTCTTGAAATACCGTACATCCAAATATTTTATGATTCTCGAAAACCTTGCAAAATATCAGCCAAATCGGTTCAGATTTAGATATAGCTCCCATATATATCTTTCGCCCGATAAGGACTAATATGGTCCTAAAAGCCAGAGTTTTGGCCCAATTTGGTTGAAATTTTGCACAGGGAGTAGATTTAGCATTGTAGCTATGCGTGCCAAATTTGATTGAAATCGGTTCAGATTGAGATATAGCTTCCATATAAATTTTTCGCCCGATATGGACTTATATGGCCCCAGAAGCCAGAGTTTTTGGCCCAATTTGGTTGAAATTTTGCACTAGGAGTACAATTAGTAATATAGTCATGTGTGCCAAATTTGGTTGAAATCGGTTCAGATTTAGATATAGCTCCCATATATATGTTTTTCTGATTTCGACAAAAATGGTCAAAATATCAACATTTTCCTTGTTAAATCGCCACTGCTTAGTCGAAAAGTTGTAAAAATGACTCTAATTTTCCTAAACTTTTAATACATATATATCGAGCGATAAATCATAAATAAACTTTTGCGAAGTTTCCTTAAAATTGCTTCAGATTTAAATGTTTCCCATATTGTTTTACTAACATTATGTTCCACCCTAGCGACTTAAATTTTGAGTCTATAGATTTTGTAGAAGTCTATCAAATTCTGTCCAGATCGAGTGATATTTAAATGTATGTATTTGGGACAAACCTTTATTTATAGCCACAGCTAACCATTGCACCACGGTGGCTCCCACCGTTGTGCAACCCACGACCTTGTGTATGCCCGCCTTGCATACACAAGTTTGTGGGTTCGATTTCTGCTTCGACCGAACACCAAAAAGTTTTTCAGCGGTGGATTATCCCACCTCAGTAACGCTGGTGACATTTCTGAGGGTTTCAAAGCTTTTCTAAGTGGTTTCACTGCAATGTGAACGCCGTTCGGACTCGGCTAAAAAAAAGGAGGTATCGTCATTGAGCTTAACATGGAATCGGGCAGCACTCAGTGATAAGAGAGAAGTTCACCAATGTGGTACCACAATGGACTGAATAGTCTAAGTGAGCCTGATACATACGGCTGCCACCTAACCTAACCATTATTTATAGCCCCCAACACATTTGACGGATATGATATCGAAAATTTAGATCTACAAAGTGGTGCAGGTTATAATATAGTCGGCCCCGCCCGACTTTAGACTTTCCTTACTTGTTTGATGTTTTCGTCGGTCCACTTCGGGCGTCCACTGCGTTCACCGTCCTTCGTGCTCATTTCACCACGTTTGAATTTTGCATACCAATCAATTATTGTTGATTTCCCTGGGGCAGTGTCCGGAAACTCATTATCAAGTGAAGTTTTTGCTTACACCGTATTTTTCCCATCAGAAAACAGTATTTTATCAAAACACGAAATTCCTTTTTTTCCATTTTTTTCACAATAACAAAAGTTGCTTCACAAAAGACGCTCTATCTCACAAACTAATTGACTTACAGACGTCAACCTTCATTTGAAGGTTGGTTCTATATAAAAATAATATGCATTTAATACTAGCGACGCCATCTATGTATCAGACCGGGGACTTATCAGCCAACCTGTTAGTAGAGTTGTGCGCGTGACACTTGTGATTCACGCGTGAATCACGTTAGTCGTGAACCAATTCTTATGCAACTCTCGTGAATGTGCGTGAATTGGACTGAAACAAATATCTCGTGCTTGAAGAATAAAATCGTGCGTGAATAAAATTTCTGCAAAATCACGCTCACGAAAAAAATCAAGATTTTATTCGTACTCGTATGTTAACTGAAATTAATTTAGCTGTCGAACTATAGTCTACTCATGAATTTTGTTACCTTTGCTCATTCCCGGTTGGAAAATGTCGTGAGTCACGTGAATTTTCGTGAATCGTGCGTGAGCGTGAGTCCTCAAAAGTAGTTTGTGCGTGAGCGTGCGTGAGTACTGGTTTTCATTTCCTGAATGTGCGTGAGTGTGAGTGGCTACTACACGTATCGTGCGTGAGCTTGCGTGAATAAACATTTTACTTCGTGAATGTGCGTGAGTGTGAGTGAAATTTCACTCACGGGCACACCTCTAATATATAGCACCCAATAAATTTGAAGGATTTCAGATGGTATCGAAAATGTAGATCCACAAATTGGTGCAGGGTATAATATAGTCGGCCCCGCCCGACTTTAGACTTTCCTTACTTGTTTTTTCTAATGTTTGCAAATTGAAAATCCTTTTCGCTTCCACCGGAGATAGAACCTGGGTCTGTTGGCACCATAACAGGCCGCCTTAGCAAACTCAGCCACCAAAGCTATTGAACACGATGCAACAAAATGACACCACGGCATGACATTCTAACTACTTCATGAGATGTTCTTTATTATTCTGAATGAAAAAATAAAGAACGGTGGGTCAAATCTCACCAGCGGCAATTTTTGTATTAAATATTTTTCTAAAAAAATATTTTTTTTTACGTTATACATCGCTTTTATTTAGTTTTTTTTTTTGGCATAAATTTTTTGTATAAATTTATTTTTTCCATTAAAGATCAACAAAAAATTAAAAATTGTCATAATTTGCAAAATCTCAAAATAACTTCCATGGAAGTGAAAAAGTCAAACGGCAAACCCCAGCGTGTATGATTTTTTTATTTTTTAACTTTTTTATTGATTTTATATTCTTTTTTGTAAATGGCCTAATTCCGTACTTTCTATGAGTTGTCCAAAACGACTGAATGGGAAGTGGAAAAATCGGTAGGGGATACCGGGATGCGCTTGAAAATAAACGTTTGTGGATTTGTCCAAGAGAACTGCATCGGAAGACGAAAAAAATTGATGGAGAATTCCAGGATGCGCTGGATATATTATGGATTTCATGAGAAACTCCATGTAGATTTTTAAAAAAAATCATAATGTAATAAAAATATTAACGAAAAAATTAAAATTATGCAAAGGTACATCTATTTTATGAAAGAGTAGATATATGGTTAAAAATTAACAAATTTATGAACAAATTAATATTTTATTTATTTATTTATTTTTTGTGTTTATGAAGCGTGATCTGATTGAAAATATCATTCCTCCAACATAACACAGTACTGATGAGACTTCACGATAAATTGGTTATATTTTGGCAAATACAAAAAAAAATCATATTTAAGATCATTTGCATTCTGTCACATCTTAAAGCTGAGAATTGGTTTCGTACACAATTTTATGCTTGGTCAGAAAATCTTTCATTTCACTCACTAACTAACTATGATGCTTTGACCTTAATTATGGGAAATAAAGCCAATGCATAATAATGAAGAGATTAAAGTCAAATTGGGAAATAAAATTAAAAAGTAATATTGAATATATAAAAGCCAATGTAAACAAAGAAAATTGGTATTACATACACGCTTGCCACTCGACCCACAACTAATATACCAAAAAACCTTCTGTAGAAATTTTTACAAAATTTTATGCCTATAGAAAATATTTACAAAATTTTATTTCTATAGAAATTTGTGTCAACCTTTTTTTTCTATAGAAAATTTTGTCAAAATTTTATTTTTATAGAAAATTTTGTCCAAATTTATTTCTATAAAAAATGTTATCAAAATTTTATTTCTATAGAAAATTTTGTCAAAATTTAGTTCTACAGAAAATTTTGTCAAAATTTTATTTCTAGAGAAAATTTTATCAAAATTTTATTTCTATAGGAAATTTTTTCAACGTTTTATTTCTGTAGAAAATTTTGTCAAAATTTTATTTTTATAGACAAATTTTGGGGAGGAGTAAATTGCAAAATCTACCAAAACATCAAAATTCTACCAATCTACCAAACGGTAAAAAAATCTACCATTTTTGGTAGAATTGTACCAATTGCGCCATCCGTGATTACATCCCGGCAAAAAAAGCGTCGTCAAAACTTTAGTGCAAATATTCTTTTTGAATCCTGAAGTGGAAAATAGAAAATTTTTTCAAAATTTTATTTCTATAGAAAATTGTGTCAACATTTTATTTCTATAGAAAATTTTGTCAAAATTTAGTTCTAAAAAAATTTTGTCAAAATTTTATTTCTATAGAAAATTTTGCCAAAATTTTATTTCCATAGATAACTTTATCAAAATTTTATTTCTATAGATAATTTTGTCCAAATTTTATTTCTGTAGAAAATTTTTGACAAAATTTTATTTCTTTAGAAAATTTTGTCAAAATTTTATTTCTATAGAAAATTTTTGACAAAATTTTATTTCTTTAGAGAATTTTGTCAAAATTTTATTTCTACAGAAAATTTTGTCAACATTTTACTTGTATAGCATATTTTGTCAAAATTTTATTTCTATAGAAGATTTTGTCAAAATTTTATTTTTATAAAAAAAATTTGCCAAAATTTTATTTCTATAGAAAATTTTGTCAAAATTTATTTCAATAGAAAATTTTATAAAAATTTTATTTCTATAGAAAATTTTATAAAAAGTTTATTTCTATAGATTTTTTTTTTAATTTTATTTCTATAGAAAATGTTGTCAAAATTTTATTTCTATAATCTACCATTTTTGGTAGAATTGTACCAATTGCGCCATCCGTGATTACATCCCGGCAAAAAAAGCGTCGTCAAAACTTTAGTGCAAATATTCTTTTTGAATCCTGAAGTGGAAAATAGAAAATTTTTTCAAAATTTTATTTCTATAGAAAATTTTTCAAAATTTTATTTCTATAGAAAATTGTGTCAACATTTTATTTCTATAGAAAATTTTGTCAAAATTTTATTTTTATAGAAAATTTTGTCCAAATTTATTTGTATAGAAAATTTTGCCAAAATTTTATTTCCATAGAAAACTTTATCAAAATTTTATTTCTATAGATAATTTTGTCCAAATTTTATTTCCATAGAAAATTTTTGACAAAATTTTATTTCTATAGATAATTTTGTCCAAATTTTATTTCTATAGAAAATTTTTGACAAAATTTTATTTCTTTAGAAAATTTTGTCAACATTTTATTTCGATAGAAAATTTTTTCAAAATTTTATTTCTATAGGAAATTTTGTCAAAGAAAATGTTGTCAACATTTTATTTTTATAAAAAATGTTGTCAAAATTTTATTTCTACAGAAAATTTTGTCAACATTTTATTTTTATAAAAAAATTTTGCCAAAATTTTATTTCTATAGAAAATTTTGTCAAAATTTATTTCAATAAAAAATTTTATAAAAATTTTATTTCTATAGAAAATTTTATCAAAAGTTTATTTCTATAGATTTTTTTTTTTAAATTGTATTTCTATAGAAAATTTTGTCAAAATTTTATTTCTATAGAAATTTGTGATACAACTTTATTTCTTTAGAAAATTTTGTCAAAATTTTATTTTTTAGAAAATTTTGTCAAAATTTTATTTATTTAGAAAATTTTGTCAAAATCTTATTTCTATAGAAAACTTTGTAAAAATTTTATTTCTATAGAAAATTTTTTCAAAATTTTATTTCTTTAGGAAATTTTGTCAATGAAAATTTTGTCAAAATTTATTTCAATAGAAAATTTTATAAAAATGTTATTTCTATAGAAAACTTTATCAAAATTTTATTTCTATAGAAAATTTTGTCAAAATTTTATTTCTATATAAAATTTTATCCAAATTTTATTTCTTAGACATTTTGGTCAAAAGTTTATTTCTATAGAAATTTTTTTCAAAATTTTATTTCTATAGAAAATTTTGTCAAAAGTTTATTTCGATAGAAGATTTTTTCAAAATTTTATTTCTATAGGAAATTTTGTCAAAGAAAATGTTGTCAACATTTTATTTTTATAGAAAATTTTGTCAAAATTTTGTTTCCATAGAAAAGTTTGTCAACGTTTTATTTCTGTATAAAATTTCCTACAGAAAATTTTATCAAAATTTTACTTCTATAGAAAATTTTGTCAACATTTTATTTCTATAAAAAATTTTTTGACAAAATTTTTTTTCGATAGAAATTTTGTCAAAATTTTATTTCTATAGAAATTTTGTCAAAATTTTATTTCTATAGAAGATTTTTTCAAAATGTTACTCCTAACGAAAATGTTGTCAAAATTTTTTTCTATAGAAAATTTTGTTAAAATTTTATTTTTAATTACCACATTCCTCATCAGAGGAGTAAATTGCAAAATCTACCAAAACATCAAGAATTCTACCAATATACCTAAAAATCTACCATTTTTGGTAGAATTGTACCAACTGTGGCAACCGTGATTACACCCCAGAAAAAAAGCGTCGCCTAAAAATTATTTTGGATCCGGAAGTGGTGCAAAATTGGCATAGGACGGATGTGCACCATTTCAATTGCCGTTGCACTGAATATGCATCGCTTCTTAAGGTGTGATCCGAATTCAGTATTTTAGATGCGATTTGATTTGAAAAATTTTGTGATATTTGGTCAAATAAATAATTTAAAATTTTTTCTTAAAGATTGTGAGATTTAAATTTTTTTTAAGATAATTGTATCAATTAATTTTTTAATAAAAGAAAATTAAAATTTGAAATCATTGAATTAATTAACGTAATGTTACTATCTTGATTAAAAAGTTAAGTGTATAAATTAATTTATTAATATTATTAATCCGCACACCTTTTTATGGACCCACCATTTTTTAATTGCAGGTAAATCGAATAAAAATTGCAGTGTCTAGAAGCCTAAGAAGTCAAATAAGGAGTTCGGGCTATATGGGGGCGAGAACAAAGCATGGACCGATAGGCACCATTTTCGCCACACCTATTTGTGGTCCTAAAATACCTCCAGATTTCAAATTGCATGCAAATCAGATAGAAAATACGGTTTCTACAAGTCTAATACCCCAAATCGGTGGGTCGGTTTATATGGGGGCTATATCCAAACCTGGACCGATATAGCCCATTTTCGAAAAAAACAAATCTGTTCCAAATTACAGGACGATAGCGCCATTATTGAAATCTGTAGCGTGATTATAACAGACAGACATACAGACGGACATGGTTATATCGTCTTAGAGTTTCTCTCTAATCAAGAATATATATACTTTATATAGTCGGAAATCGATATTTCGATGTTTTACAAACGGAATGACAAACTTATTAGTAGTATAAAAATACAAATTATAACGGATACTTCAAAGTAAAAAATGTTTTCTTAAACAGAAGAAAAAAAACACGTTAAACCAAAGATACTAAATTCTCGAAATAAGTTTTAGTCTATATTTGAAGCTTTTTTATCTTAAATCTAAAGATTCAATATTTTAGTTAATTTAAGAACGATTTCTTTAAATGACAAATGTGTTTCTTTACTTTAAGGAAAATTGGCCCTAGTTCACAGACATACGACTTTAATGGAGGGACGCAAACTTCCAAAATCTGTATTCTAAATTAAAAAAAAAATTAAGCAAAGACTATAAACTATTTTTAATTACAATTTTATTATTTTAAAGTAATTTGTCCTGAATATTTTGTAAATTGCTCATCCTAAAATTTAGGTTGCGTTATCTTTAGTATCACGTAAATATTTTTCCAGTGCAAAAAGAGTAAACTTTTCTTTGTTCTTTCTGAAATATTCATGGAATAAAATAATACTGGCAATACTGCCAGCATTACTTTATTCCACGATGTTTTATAAATTGTAAAAACAATTCAAAATTTTTAATGTTTATTATTAAGGGCTCTATGCAAAACTTTTGTCCAACCTCCTACCGACAAAAAAAGACCATCTCACCATTTAACATGGTATCATGGTACGTTTGGCGATTCCTCATTCCGCCTAAATGACCTTGAAATAATTGCATTGTCCATAAATTTCCCATTTTTATGTGTTTGTATTTATTTTTTTGTTTTATATCACGTCCACTTTTATTTAGTCGTGTACATGTACTTACATATGTTTAGTTAATAATTAGCCAATTTTCATAAACAAAAATAAAGTCCAACGATACAACATTGCAATGACCTAGATTTCAAAAATAATAAACAAAAAAACCCCCCTCACTGAACACTGAAGTACACCGCTCAACTTGAACATCACAAAATATCCCCACTATTTCAACAACACTAAAACCACATACGAAAAACAATGAAGAGAGAAGTACCACACAAAAAACCGGTAATAAGAGTTTTCAATTACCAACGAATATAGGTAGAATAGTTAGGGGCACTAAACAATGGATGGACAAATTTTAAAGAATTTTTTAAAGAAATTGAATTTATACAAAATTTTGTAAAAATACTGGATATATTTGAAACTAGCGTAACCCGGCCCGCTTCGCTGCGCCTTCCGAAGCGTATTTGTAGGAACATTTTGCGTTGACTTAGTCAACCATATCCTTCGTGCTGAAAAGAAATTCGAAAAGATTTGAATTCTTTCAAACAAATCGGACTACTTTGCTTTTATAGGCAGATATAGGCGGATATGCATATGTAAAACGGTTCGTCTTAAAAAATGTCGGGGAGAGGGTGTACCCTTTCCTCCAAATGTTTTAAATAATGTTCTGTATTCAAGTAGGGGGACAATATTCTATATTTCTTGTGAATTTTAAGTGTGGTTTGTCAAGGAATGGTATCCTTCTCCTCAACATATCTGAAAATTAAGCACTATATTATAATAACATACAAAGAATTACTGTTTCCCATCCAATAAATCGGAAAAAGCAAAAGTAGTAAAAAATTTTACCACATTAACATTTGTTAAAATGTTGGAAAATGATGCGTTGGCTGCCAATTTCACGTAAATTTAAGTTCTTTACTAAAAAAAAGTCTGGCAGAAGCCTGTGCATAAAATATGTCATAAAATTATGTACCGAGTTCCCATTTACAGAAAACCCTCTACTTTCAATTTAAGAAAAAAAAAAAACGGACAAAAGGGAACCCTCTCCCCACCTCCGCTCAACTCCGACCTGAAATCGGACTATCATATACCCTATATTAATTTCACAAACTATTCAATGGTCCCTATAAATTCTATCGAAGTAAATCGACAAAGTTTATTTGAATTTTCTCCTTACCCAACCAGATATCGAAAAATCATATACTATTTTAAAAATCATGTATACATTTAATCACCTCCTCCCACGTTCCCTGTAAATTTCAAGTAGATCGGAGATGTTTAAATTTTGCTCTATCGTTTTAAAGGGACGTCACTTTCCCCGATACAATATCGACAAACACCGTAGTCAATAGCACCCCTAACTTTCCCTGAAAATTCTTGAAACTTTCCTTCAAGTGTGGAGCAAGGAAGGTTACCTCTTCGTTCATAACCTTCCTCCACTGCCTTTGTTAATTTCAAGAAAACTTAAGAATTTTTCTTTTTTTTGCAGCTTTAGAGGAGGACCTCCTCCCCGACCAAATGTCGAAAAGTGATGTAGCGTATCTTTTGTAAACGTCCCAGAAAATGTCAAGCAAATTATAAGCCTAAAGGGTCGACCTCTCTTCCATTCAAATATCACAAAATCAGGTATCAACTATTACGGTTGACGGAGGTTACGATCTCTCCCCAGTCCTCTGTAAATTTCAAGTAACTCGGTAAAGTTTAATTGTTTCTCTGTATGTACTTAAGAGAAGCGGATGTCCCCCTATGCCCTTTTATTTTTATTACAACCCATTTTTTTCCGTAAAATTTCAGTCGGGGGAGTTTAGTTTTGTTTGAACTTAAAAAAAATCGGGCAAAGGGGTGGTCCCCCTCCCCGACCAAATATCGAAAAATAATGTAGCGGATTTTTGTCTACATGCCAACCCCAACATTCAATCAAAATTTCAAGCAAATCGCATAATTTTGTTCCAAGTTTAAAAAAGTAGGGCAAGGGGGAGGTCCCCCTCCCCATCCACATGAAATCATCGGGTACCCCATATTAATTCCATAACCTCACCACATGTTCTCTGTAAATCTCAGATAATTTAGAGAATTTTAGTTTTTTCACTGTACTTTAAAAAAAGTCGAACAAAGGAGAGGCCCCCCTCCGCCACCAAATATCGAAATAAAAAGTAGCGGATCTTTGTCTAGATGCCAACCCCAATCTTCAACGAAAATTTCAACCAAATCGGTCAACTTTGGTCTAATTTTCAAAAAGTCGGACAAAGGGGAGGTTCCTCTCCGCGACCATATGTCAAAAAATGAGGTACCCTATTTTCACCACATGATCGCCCCCTACGATCTCTGAAAGTTTCAAGTAAATCGGTTCAGCCGTTTCGGAGCCAACTCGGTACATACAAACAAACAAATAAACAAACATAGATTGAATTTTATATATAGATGAAAATTAAAAAAAAAATATTTGTTTTTACTCCCTCGAACTGAACTAAATAAAAATAATTAAAACTTATTTCTATAGAAAATTTTGTCAAAATTCCAATTCTATATAAAATTTCGTGAAAATTTCTTGTGGAGATAAAATTTTGACAAAATTCTATAGGAAATTTTGTCAAAATTTAATTTCTACAGGAAATTATGTCAAAATTTCATTTTTATAATAAATTTTGTCAAAATCTCATTCCTATAATAAATTTTGTCAAAATTTCATTCCTATAGGAAATTTTGTCAAAATTTCATTTATATCGAAAATTTTGTCAAAATTTCGTTTCTACAAAAAATTTTGTCAAAATTTGATTTCTATAGAAAATTTTTCAAAATTTAATTTCTATATAAAATTTTGTCAAAATGTTATTTCTATAGGAAATTCTGTAAAAATTTCAATTCAATAAAAAATTTTGTCAAAATTTTATTTTTTTCTAGGAAATTTTGTCAAAATTTTATTTCTATTGGAAATTTTGTCAAAATTTCATTTCTATCGGAAATTTTGTCAAAATTTAATTTTTGTAGGAAATTTTGTCACAATTTCATTTCTATAGGAAATTTTGTCAAAATTTCATTTCTATAGGACATTTTGTCAAAATTTCATTTCTATAGGAAATTTTGTCAAAATTTCATTTCTATAGGAAATTTTGTCAAAATTTCATTTCTATACGAAAGTTTGTCAAAATTTTACTTCTATAGGAAATTTTATCAAAATTTTACTTCTATAGAAAATCTTCTCAAAATTTCATTTCTATAGGAAATCTTGTCAAAATTTCGTTTCTATAGGAAATTTTATCAAAATTTTACTTCTATAGGAAATTTTATCAAAATCTTACTTCTACAGAAAATCTTCTCAAAATTTCATTTCTATAGGAAATTTTGTCAAAATTTCATTTCTACAGGAAATTTTTTCAATATTTAATTTCTACAGGAAATTTTGTCAAAATTTCATTTCTTTATAAAATTTAGTCAAAATTTTACTTCTGTAGAAAATCTTCTCAAAATTTCATTCCTATAGGAAATTTTGTTAAAATTTCATTTTTATAGGAAATTTTGTCAAAATTTCAATTCCATAGGAAATTTTGTCAAAATTTTATTTCTATACAAAATTTTGTCAAAATTTTATTTCTATAGGATATTTTATCAAAATTTACTAGAATAGAAAATCTTCTCAAAATTTCGTTTCTATAGTAAATTTTGTCAAAATTTCATTTTTATAGGACATTTTGTCAAAATTTCATTTCTATAGGCAATTTTTTCAAAATTTCATTTCTCCACTCCTATAGGAAATTTTGTCAAAATTTCATTTATATCGAAAATTTTGTCAAAATTTCGTTTCTACAAAAAATTTTTTCAAAAATTTCATTTCTATAGGAAATTTGGTCAAAATTTTACTTCTATAGGAAATTTTGTCAAAATTGTATTTCTATAGGAAATTTTGTCAAAAATTCATTTCTATAAGAGATTTTGTCAAAATTTCACTTCTATAGGAAATTTTGTCAAAATTTCATTTCTATAGAAAATTTTGTCAAAATTACATTTCTATAGGAAATTTTGTCACAATTTAATTTCTATAGGAAATTTTGTCAAAATTTCATTTCTATAGGAAATTTTGTCAAAATTTCATTTCTGTAATAAATTTTGTCAAAATTTCATTTCTGTAGGAAATTTTGTCAAAAGTTCATTTCTATAGGCAATTTTGTCAAAATTTTATTTCTATAGGAAATTTTGTCAAAAATTCATTTTTATAGGAAATTCTGTAAAAATTTGAATTCAATAGAAAATTTTGTCAAAATTTTATTTCTTTAGGAAATTTTGTCAACATTTTATTTCTATTGGAAATTTTGTCAACGTTTCATTTCTATCGAAAATTTTGTCAAAATTTCATTTTTGTAGGAAATTTTGTCAAAATTTCATTTTTGTAGGAAATTTTGTCAAAATTTCATTTCTATAGGAAATTTTGTCAAACTTTAATTTTTATAAGAAATTTTGTCAATATTTCATATCAATAGAAAATTTTGTCAATATTTAATTTCAATAGAAAATTTTGTCAAAATTTCATTTCTTTAGAAAATTTTGTTAAAATTTAATTTCTATAGGAAATTTTGTAAAAATTTCATTTCATTAGAAAATGATGTCAAAATTTCATTTCTTTGTACAATTTTCGTTTCTATATAAAATTTTGTAAAAATTTCATTTCTGTAGGAAATTTTGTTAAAATTTCATTTCTATTGGAAATTTTGTCAAAATTTCATTTCTATAGGAAATTTTGTCAAAATTTAATTTCTATGGGAAATTTTGTCAATATTTCATTTCAATAGAAAATTTTTTCAAAATTTCATTTCTATAGGAAATTCTGTCAAAATTTTATTTCTATAAGAAATATTGTCAAAATTTCATTTTTATACGAAATTTTTTCACAATTTCATTTCTGTATAAAATCTTCTCAAAATTTAATTTCTATAGAAAATCTTCTCAAAATTTCATTTCTATAGGAAATTTTGTCAAAATTTCATTCTATAGGAAATTTGGACAAAATTATATTTTTATAGAAAATTTTGTCAAAATTTAATTTCTATAGGAAATGTTGTTAAAATTTAATTTTTATAGGAAAATTTGTCAAAATTTTATATTTATAGGAAAGTCTCTCAAAATTTCATTTCCATTGGAAATTATGTCATAATTTCATTTCTATAGGGAATTTGGTCAAAATTTATTATTTTATAGGAAATTTTGTCAAAATTCAAAACAGACACGGAAGAATGCGCGAGAATGTATCGACACATCATAAACAAGCATCGACACAAACGAAGCTTAGTGTACGGTGACTTGCAGAACGAACAGCATCACACGAACTCACGTTTGTTATTTTCAATATATTATATCTAAAATAATATTGTGATTTGTGAACATTAAAAGTAATTTAATTTTTGTAATTTATGTAGATACAAAATCCCAGAAGATGGTTAGTGGCACTAACCGAAATATTGGAAATAAATATTAAAACAAATCAATAATCAATTGTTTCTATGACCTCAAGCCGAACAAAATTAATAATCAGAATAAACATAAAATAGGTCAACAACACTCAAAAATATTTTTAAAAAATTTTATTTCTATAGAAAATTTTGTCAAAATTGTATATCTATACAAAATTTTGTGAACATTTTATTTCTATAGGAAATGTTGTCAAAACATCATTTCCATAGGAAATTTTGTCAAAATTTCATTTCCATAGGAAATTATATCAAAATTTCATTTCTATAGGAAATTTTGTTCAAATTTTATTCCTATAGAAAATTTTGTCAAAATTTCATTTCTAAAGAACTTTTTTTTGGACGAGATGAATTTTGTAAACACAAATATCCGTCATATATCAAAAAGTTCTGACTACGTATAAACTCAAAAATGTCAAGCTTACAGATAAAGCTGTCAGTTGGCAGATTGCAACTTGGGTTGCCCAATCCCGTAATATAAAATATAACCCTCATATACTTGGTCATGTATAAATTGATAGTTGATATTCTGTATGTATCGCCCTGTTTTTGTTTATTTAGTCATATTTAAAACAAAAATATATTATTTATTTAACTCGAAATTATCTACTAATTAATTTTTTTCGTCAAGGCTTTACAACAGATATTAGAAAAAGATTCGATTTCGTTACACTGTGACTATTTAGGTTGTTTTTAAGTAGCTTTCAATCTGACATGTGAATACATCATAATTCACCTACTAGTGCAACAATTCACACGATGCAATACAAGAAAATATGTAATTTGAGCTGAGCTGCAGTAGCTATATCACGCTGGATGAAAAATAATAATTATTCAATGATTTACAAAAGATGGCAAAGATTTGATAAAAGAAACGAAAATACACAAAAATCCAAAATACAACATTCAACCAAACATAGACTTACCGCATTGTTTTCTTCATCCTCATCATCTTCAGCATCTGAGGTGGTGGCATCTTTGGCCTTCTTACGCCATATCAGCATAGTGACATGATTACTGCTTTCAGTGAGCCAATGATTTTTCAATAGGGCTGCAATTTCTGAGATTTTCAAACCCAAGACATCATTGCCATTCAGCTCCAATAGGCAATCGCCCACTCTGAGGCCAGCGTTATAAGATGTGGAGTCCTTTTGAATATTGCTCACCCAGGGATAGGGATCCCAGGGTGCCCTGCTCAAATGTAGACCAAGTGAACCGTTGGAGCACGTGTAGATTTTGAAGGATTTCAGCATTTTTCTTCAAATTTCTTTTTTGTTTGTCTTTATTTCTTTCTTTTTATTTTTACGCTGTGTAAGCTGCAATGAAGGAAGGAAAACGTGGAAAAAGAGAAACAATTAAAAAGGAGAAAAAAACACATCAGAAACAATCTTTAATTTTTGTTCATTTAATTTTTTGTTGTTTTTTTTTTTATTTTTGGAATCGCGCTCCACTTCGTGCCTGGTCTTGGGTTGTTTTTTCAAGGCCTCACGTACTTATGCGGGCGAAGAAAAAAGACAATGACCAAAAGTTTTGTTCAAGTTTTATTGACTTTTTGCATTAATTTGCGCCAAACAAAGCCATTACGCCAACGCCAAGCTCTAAAGCCAACAACCAAGTCAAACAGACACACAAAAAAAAAAAACTTTAGATCCTCTTTGTGACAAATGTCAGTTACAGTGAGTGCAATGGGAAAGTTAGGTGGAGAGAACACAAATTTAAATCTTTCTTACAAAAGGAGCATGTTTGGTAGAATTGGATACTGGGGGCAAAGCGCAAATTTATTATTTACCCTTCTTGGCCAAGACATTTTCTACTATTGATGGTTAGGTAAGGTTAGGTGGCAGCCCGATGTATCGGGTTCATTTAGACTATTCAGTCCATTGTGATACCACAGTGGTGAACTTCTCTCTTATCACTGAGTGCTGCCCGATTCCATGTTAAGCTCAATAACAAAGGACCTCCTTTTTATCACCGAGTCCGAACGGCGTTCCACATTGCTGTGAAACCACTTTGCTTTGAAACCCTCAGAAATGTCACGAATAATACTGAGGTGGGATAATCCACCGCTGAAAAACTTTTTGGTGTTCGGTCGAAGCAGGAATCTAACCCACGACCTTGTGTATGCAAGGCGGGCATGCTAACCATTACACCACGGTGGCACCCTTCTAATATTTATTATTATGAAATTATTTCGGCAAGGATTCGGCCTAAATGTTGTCGATTTCCCAGTGTATGTACTGAGTCGTGATGAAATTCTGAGTCAATCTAGCTATGTCCGTCCATTCGTCTGTTGAAATCACGCTAACTTCCGAACGAAACAAGCTATCGACTTGAAACTTGCCACAAGTAGTTGTTGTTATTGATGTAGTTCGGATGGTATTGCAAATGGGCCACATCGGACCATTTTATGTATAGCCCCCATATAAACCAGCCACCAGATTTGGCTTGCGAAACCTCTTAGAGGAGCAAATTTAATCTGATCCGGTTGAAATTTGGTAAGTGGTGTAAGTATAACATATAGCCTCTAACAATCATGCAAAAATTGGCCCACGTCGGTCCATAATTATATATATATATATATATATATATATATATATATATATATAGCCCCCATTAAACCGTTCCCCAGATTTGGCTTGCGGAGCCTATGGAAGAAGTAAATTTCATTCGATCTGGTTGAAATTTGATACGCGATGTAAGTATATGGCCTCTAACAACCACCCGGTTGAAACTTGGTGTTAGTGTTTAGTTTCTAACAATTACACAAAATTAGTTCAAATCCGTCCATAATTATATATAGTCCCCATATAAACAGATACCACAGATTTAGTTTGCTGAACTTCCTCGGGGTCAAATTTCATCCGATCGGGTTTAAATTTGGTATGTGGTGTTAGTATATGGTCCCTATGACCACGCAAAAATTTATCCATATCGGCCCATAACTATATATAGCCCCCGCATAAACCATCCCCCAGATTTGAACTCCAGAGCCTCATGGAAGAGAAAATTCCATCCGATTCGGTTGAAACTTGGTACGTGGTGTTAGTATATATAGCCTCTAACAATTACACAAAAATTGCTTCAAATCGATCCATAATTATATATAGCCCTCATTTACACCTATCCCCCTGATTTGGCTTGCTGAGCCTAGGGGAGGGGCATATTTCGTCTGATCCAGTTGAATCTCTGCACGTGGTGTTAGAATATGGTCTCTAAGATCCACTAAAAAATTGGTTCATAGATGTCGATAAGTATATAAAGCCCCCATATAAACCGATCCCCAGATTTGACCTGCGGTGGCTCTGGTACATGGTGTTAGTATATGACTTTTAACAACCACGCAAATATGGGTTCATATCGATCCATAATTAAATATAACGCCCATATAAACCGATCCACAGATTTGATTTTCGGAGCCTCTTGGAGGTGCAATTCATCGGATATAATATATGGACATGCAAAAATTAGTCCCAATACATATTTATATATAGGCACCTATATAAACCGATACCCTAATTTGATTTCCTGCGCTTCCTGCAGATGCTAATTTCATCCAATCCGGCAGGTCAAGATCAAAGATGGGCTATAGCGGTCAAAGTTTTGATATAGTCCCCATATAAACCGATCTCCCGATTTGGGGTCTTGGGCTTTTAGAAACCGTATGTTTTTATCTAATTTGCCTGAAATTGGAAGCGTAGAGGTATTTTAGGAACCTTAAGAATTGTGCTGAAAACGGGTCCATGTTTTGGTATAGCCCCCATATAAACCGATCTCCCGATTTAAATTCTTGGGCTTGCTTTTATCCAAATCAATCAAGAAGTGTGTTCGAAATGGTGAGTATCGGTCCATGTTTTGATATAGCTCCCATATAGACCGATCTCCCGATTTTACTTCTTGGGCTTTTAGAAACCGTAGTTTTTATCCAAATCGCCCGAAATGTTAAATCTAGAGGTACCTTAGGACCATAAGGAGATGTGTTCAAAATGGTGAGTATCGGTCCATGTTTCGATATAGCCCCCATATAGACCGATCTCCCGATTTTACTTCTTGGGCTTTTAGAAACCGTAGTTTTTATCCAAATCGCCTGAAATTGTAAATCTAGAGGTACCTTAGTACCATAAAGAGGTGTGTTCAAAATGGTGAGTATCGGTCCATGTTTTGATATAGTCCCCATATAGTCCCCATAAGACCAATCTCCCGAGCTTACTTCTTGGGCTTTTAGAAACCGTAGGTTTTATCCAAATCGCCTGTAATTTTAAATCTAGACGTACCTTAGGACCATAAAGAGGTGTGTTCAAAATGGTGAGTATCGGTCCATGTTTTGATATAGCCCCCATATAGACCGATCTCCCGATTTTACTTCTTGGGCTTTTAGAAACCGTAGTTTTTATCTAAATCGCCTGAAATTTTAAATCTAGAGGTATTTTAGAACCATAAAGAGGTGCGCCGAAAATGGTGAGTATATGTCCATATAGACCGATTTCCCGATTTTAATTTTTGGGCTTTTAGAAACCGTAGTTTTTATCCAAATCGCCTGGAATTTTAAATCTAGAGGTACCTTAGGACCATAAGGAGATGTGTTCAAAATGGTGAGTATCGGTCCATGTTTCGATATAGCCCCCATATAGACCGATCTCCCGATTTTACTTCTTGGGCTTTTAGAAACCGTAGTTTTTATCCAAATCGCCTGAAATTGTAAATCTAGAGGTACCTTAGTACCATAAAGAGGTGTGTTCAAAATGGTGAGTTCGGTCCATGTTTTGATATAGCTCCCATATAGACCGATCTCCCGATTTTATTTCTTGGGCTTGTAGTTTTGATCCAAATCGCCTGAAATTTTAAATCTAGAGGTATCTTAGGACCCTAAGGAGGTGAGCCGAAAATGGTGAGTATAGGTCCATATTTTGGTATAACCCCCATATAGACCGATCTCCCGATTTTACTTCTTGGGCTTTTAGAAACCGTAGATTTTATACAAATCGCCTGAAATTTTAAATCTAGAGGTACCTTAGGACCATAAAGAGGTGTGTTCAAAATGGTGAGTATCGGTCCATGTTTTGATATAGCCCCCATATAGACCGATCTCCCGATTTTACTTCTTAAGCTTCTAGAAACAGTAGTTTTTATCCGATTTGCCTGAAATTTTAAATCTAGAGGTATTTTAGAACCATAAAGAGGTGCGCCGAAAGAGGTATCGGTCCATGTTTTAGTATAGCCCTTCATATAGAAACCGTTGGTTTTATCCAATTTAGCTCAAATTGAAAATTTGGAGGTTTGTAAGAACTATAAATAGGTGTACAAGAAATGTTTTTTTTTTTTTAGTTGTAAAAATCTACAGATTTTAGATTTCAAATCAAGGCTTTATTTCATAATTTTCTTACACAATTACATGTTTATGATTCCTCTAAAATTCAGACAAAAATGGTTCTTATAAATGAAGAATCTGATATAGTTTTTATAGGTAAAATCTCTAAATTTATGTTCGGGAGGCGTACTGGGTGAACTGATCAGCTTGGAAGAATATCTGTTATCAAACCCCTCTGCACTTTTCTAGTTTCCTTTGAAATACTGTTTGATTCAAGGTGGTGGGTATTTAAGACTCGGCCTGGCCGAACTTACTGCTATATATACTTGTTTGCTTTCATTTGAAGAAAAGTGCTGCAGAGTCGCATCGAAAGCTTTTCAAGGCATATGGTGCTCATGGTGCTCGGTCCAAGATGATTTCGACGTTTCAGAAATAATAATTTTGATGTGAGAAATGAAGAACGTGGAAGACCACCAATAAATGAATTGGATGAAGATGACACTTTGAGTCACAAGCAAATGGCAGCAAAGTTAAATGTTGCACAACAAACAATTTCTGACCGTTTAAAAGCTATGGAAAATACCCTAAAGTGTGGGTGCTACATGAAAACAAAAAACGCTCATTTCATACCGGTGTAACTGGTAAATTAAAATTAGGCTCCCAGCACCAAGTATATAAAACTTACATTTAAAAGTTATTAGCATCATAAAAATTAATCGGTTTCTAATAGTGAAATGCCTCAGCCATCTATAGTTAGCCCTTATACTACGTTGGGGTCATTTGATGACCCATGTCGTTCGAATATAATTAAAAATTTCTATCACTCAGTGCATGAATTGGTGACATATGCTGAATTCATGCTGAGTAGTAAGAACTTTTAATTATAATCCAACAGTAAAAAATTCGGTGATGAAAGATACGACCTAATACCCAACGTAGTTAAGGGTTAATGTAAAGACAAATCAGTGTTTTACATATGTAGAAAATAAATTCACTAATATATCTCTCAAAATATATATAGTTGTTCCCTTTTTTGTGACACTCACTGTAATCAATCGTATACGCGAAAATACTTAGTACGCGAAAGCACGCACGTATTCACTCGGTCAGATACCAGAGAGCATAGTGATTTGTTTTAATCGTATATGACGTGTGTTTAATTACACAGTGAGTGCGTGTTTGGCATGCAAATCTTGGATCCTTCACCTAGAAAAAACAAAATGCTCTCACAACTCCGAAGCTTACTTACCATACACACACGCACTCACATACGTCGTAAAAGGCTTATTTTAGTGGTAGTAATTTGTTGCAGTTATGCTGACATCGACGTACAGTAAAAAGTGCAATAAAACAATTGTCTATGAAGATGTATATTTTCTCAACAAAATAAGAGAGTGAGTGAGCGAGAAAATAATCTGGAGAGAATAAAACTCTATCTATGGCTAGAAAGACGCATATAAGGAAAATTTGCCTAATCAACAAACATGTAACATAGACGAAGGCAATGGCAATAAAAAGATTTGATGAAAAAAAATCCCTAAAGGCAAACTATAAGAATTGTGTTAAGTACGAAAGTGAGGCGGGGCCAACTATATCATACTCTACATAATTAGTAAAACTAAGCCGATGTGAAATATATTTTGAAGGGCAGTCTTATGCCAATTTTGAACTGCATTGCTTATTAGATGAGAGAAATATGACCATATATCTAACATATATGTTCCATGTTTCCCGTCCAAAAAATAACGTTATGCTCTTGAAATATGTTTGAGAAGATCATATTGCTTCTCTGGATGTACAGAATAAATATGTTACTATAAAAGGGCCCATGCTAATGTAGTCAATATTTTAATCTGAATTAAATACTTAATACTTTTGAATTTGAGTAAGATCGGTTAAAAGAATTATGGCTAACAGTGTTGCCAGTATTGGGGATTTTTTTCCAAATTGGGGATATTTTTTCGTGAATGGGGACGAAATTTCTGAGTTGGGGACTTGGGGATTTGATGGGGAATTTTCATAAATTTGAGGATTTTTGTGGGTATTTTTTCGAGAAATCGGTTCAATCTTTTTATACCCACCACCATAGGATGGGGGGTATATTAACTTTGTCATTCCGTTTGTAACACATCGAAATATTGCTCTAAGACCCCATAAAGTATATATTCTGGGTCGTGGTGAAATTCTGAGTCGATCTGAGCATGTCCGTCCGTCCGTCCGTCAGTCCGTCCGTCCGTCTGTTGAAATCACGCTAACTTCCGAACGAAACAAGCTATCGACTTGAAACTTGCCACAAGTAGTTGTTATTGATGTAGGTCGGACGGTATTGCAAATGGGCCATATCAGTCCACTTTTACGTATAGCCCCCATATAAACGGACCCCAAAATTTGGCTTGCGAGGCCTCTAAGAGATGCAAATTTCATCCGATCCGGCTGAAATGTGGTACATGGTATTAGTATATGGTCTCTTACAACCATGCAAAAATTGGTCCACATCGGTCCATAATTATATATAGCCCCCATATAAACCGATCCCCCGATTTGGCTTGCGAGGCCCCTAAGAGAAGCAAATTTCATCCGATCCGGCTGAAATTTGGTACATGGTGTCAGTATATGGTCTCTAACAACCATGCAAAAATTGGTCCACATCGGTCCATAATTATATATAGCCCCCATATAAACCGATCCCCCGATTTGGCTTGCGAGGCCTCTAAGAGGAGCAAATTTCATCCGATCCGGCGGAAATTTGGTACATGGTGTTAGTATATGGTCTCTAACAACCATGCAAAAATTGGTCCACATCGGTCCATAATTATATATAGCCCCCATATAAACCGATCCCCCGATTTGGCTTGCGAGGCCCCTAAGAGAAGCAAATTTCATCCGATCCGGCTGAAATTTGGTACATGGTGTCAGTATATGGTCTATAACAACCATGCAAAAATTGGTCCACATCGGTCCATAATTATATATAGCCCCCATATAAACCGATCCCCCGATTTGGCTTGCGAGGCCTCTAAGAGAAGCAAATTTCATCCGATCCGGCTGAAATTTGGTACGTGATGTTAGTATATGGTCTCTAACAACCATGCAAAAATTGGTCGATATCGGTCCATAATTATATATAGGCCCCATATAAACTGATCCCCAGATTTGACCTCCAGAGCCCCTTGGAAGAGCAAAATTCTTCGCATTCGGTTGAAATTTGGTACGTGATGTTAGTATATGGTATCCAACAACCATGCAGGAATAAGAAGTTTTAAGAGACCACAACCCAAGTAATTCGATTGTGGATGACAGTCTTTCGTAGAAGTTTCTACGCAATCCATGGTGGTGGGTACATAAGATTCGGCCTGGCCGAACTTGTTGTTTTTACTTGTTTTTAACAAAATTTTATTTCTATAGAAAATTTTGTCAAAATTTTATTTCTATAGAAAATTTTATCAAAATTTTATTTCTATAGAAAACATTGTCAAAATTTTATCTCTATAGAAAATTTTGTAAAAATTTTATTTCTATAGAAAATTTTGTCAAAATTATATTTCTTGTAGTTGTTGTATGGTTGACCTTTTAGTATAATTATTTGTAGAGTTTGTAAAGGGTGATACGGTCAAAATTTGGTCAAGGGAAAACGCGTGTAAATCGGTGAAATCGTTTATTTAAAAAATCAAATTAAATTTCTTTTTCAAGTTCAATTAGTATAAAATTCAGGAAAACTATTCAGTTAGGCTTTCGCTTTTCCAAATCCGAATTGCCGGGCCTCACGCTTGACACCTGCCATCAGATTTTGTACAGCCATCTTGTCCACCTTCTTCGCCGTAGAAAGCCAGTTTGCCTTGAACTGCTGCTCGTCCTTAGCAGTTTTTTTGGTCTTCTTTAGGTTCCGCTTGGCAATAGCCCAGTATTTCTCAATTGGGCGGAGCTCTGGCGTGTTGGGAGGGTTCTTGTCCTTGGGAACTACCTGGCGGCGTACCACTCCATGGCCTTTTTACCGTAATGGCAAGATGCCAAATCCGGCCAAAACAATACGGAACAACCGTGTTTCTTCAGGAAAGTTTTATTCAAACACTCTTTGGCGTAAATTTCTTGGTTGACAGTCCCGGAAGCTATGAAAATGCTACTTTTCAAGCCACAGGTACAGATGGCTTGCCAAACCAGATATTTCTTTGCGAACTTTGACAGTTTTATGTGCTTGAAAATATCTGCTACCTTTCCCCTTCCTTTTGCCGTATAAAACTCCTGTCCCGGAAGCTTCTTGTAGTCGGCTTTGACGTAGGTTTCGGCGTCCATTACCACGCAGTCAAACTTCGTCAGCATCGTCGTGTACAGCCTCCGGGATCGCGCTTTGGCCGTCATATTTTGTAAGTCAATAGTCCTGCTCGTTTTTTGGCTCGATGCACGGTTGTAGACGATACACCCAGCTTATTTGCGGCATCTCGGAGAGAGAGGTTAGGGTTTCGCTTGAAATTACCGGCAACTCTCTTTGTCGTCGCAGTGGCTTCCGGTTTTCGATTTCCCTCCAATCCAGACTTCCTGGCTGTCGACAAACGTTCCCCAAACACTTTAATTACATTTTGTAACGGTTGATTTGGCAACTTTTAGCGATTTTGCCAGCTTTGCGTGCGAGTAGCTCGGATTTTCGCGATGCGCGAGCAAAATTTTGATACGCTGCTCTTCTTGCTTGGACGGCATTTTGACAACTGAAGAGTGAATTCCAAAATCAAAATAGGAGCAACAATCTACACACACACACCTTCAAAATGAGGGGTGTTCAGGTTTTTTAAATGCAAAATTGAAAGAAATACGTCAAGTTTATATTGACCAAATTTTGACCGTATCAACATGATACGGTCTATAGAAAATTTTGTTAAAATTTTATTTCTATAGAAAATTTTGTCAAAATTTTATTTCTATAGAAATTTTGTCAAATATTTATTTTTCAACCAAAAATTCTACCCATCTACGAAAAAAAATCTACAATTTCTGGTACAATTCTACCAACTGTGGCAACTTGTCTACCACCCAATTTTACTAATTGATTATTTAAAAGTAAATTTTCGTTTAAATACAAGGTGACCGAACTCCCGCCAGAGACCGCCAGTCTGTTGGTGTTGTGTTTCGAAATCTTTATCCTATTGCAGCTTGCTGGATTTGACAAAATTTTATTTTTTAACTTATTACTGCTTTTCTACAGCAAAGCCTTTTTTATATTTTTTATTTTTATATTGGGAATTTTTGTGAGGAATTTAAATTTAAGTTGGGGATTTTTGGGGACGAAAACATCATAATTTGGTGACAAGAGCCAGAAAAATACTGGCAACACTGATGGATAACATTCGAAAAGTAGGGTGACACATAGGAAGGTAGCCTGCTCTATCAGACTCAAATTCAGTCCTTTGAGTTACAACAGTGGCGAACTTCTCTCTTATCACTGAGTGCTGCCCATTTCAAGTTCAGCTCAATGCAAAGGGACCTAATTCTTGATCTCGCTAGAAGTATACCCGCTAGTCTAACAGCTGACAGATTTATTCCAATGTCAGTCCATTTTGTTGTTTACAAGCTTACAAAGACATTTTCTCTATCTTTCAGAAATAAAGTTATTCGTGATGGAATTCAAGTGTGAAAGTGTGATTGCTTTATATTGGGTTATAAGTGACTTTCTTTGTCTTCCTTGGTGTTATTGACGTTTCTATTCTCTATTATATGCGTAGGCTCACCAAAACAAAGTTAGAATAAGTTGCTTTGCTTACACGAAAGTGGCCAGTTACCGAATTTTGTTTTCTCCGATGAGAAGTCATTCCAAATTCAGTAGTTTTAGTACAAACAAAATGATAGGATTTACTTGCCATCATTAGCGTAGCTAGACAATTTTCCTAGGGGGAGCTATAGCCCCCCTAGCTAAAAAATCATAGACTGAACCTATAGGTTCAATTAAAGTTTTATTTTATAAAAATGAATAAAAATTGGATTTCAACATAACTAGACAATTTATTTATAATAAAGCAACTAAAAGTAGTTGCATATTTTTTTCCAGCAAAAAAACACTTAAAAATGTCCTCACAAAGAAGTTAATTATTTTAACTATACAGGAAGTTTGTTTTAGTTCAATTTTTTATAACTCGTATTTGTCATATTTTTAATGGATATTTTTTTTGCAAAAGATCTGATGGTATGTTAACAAATTTGCAAATTTTGCCATTTGATCAATTCTAGAAAAATCGATCATTTTTGAAAATATTCGAGGTGAAACGTTTCCGAATGCATTAAAAGGTTATCACATTTTTTTTTTTTTTTAAATTCAAATTCAAAACACGGGCTGACCTGTAAGCGTTGAAGGTTGGTCACCTCGGGGGTACGAAATTTTTGTTTTAACTGTAAACCGCATTTTTTGAACCGATTTCGATGATTTTCTTTGCTGGGTGTAACTTGTAAATCTCTACCAACAAGTTCGAGTGCGTGTGCAATTATCTTTTACCGTTTGCAAGATATGGGCCCTACAATTTTTTTTTTGCAAAATTTTGACAAAGTGGGGTCAGTATTTTTAACCTAGCAGTTCTTTTTTCGTGGATGTCCGATATACATTTAAATGGGCACCGGAAACTAAAATATCACTCTGAGACCACAGTTTCACTCCGATTCACTTGAAATTTTGCACAGGTACCAGAAATAACATTCTGGCTACGTATGAAATTGGTTCAGATTTAGATAGAGCCCTCGGATTTGCTTCAAATTTTGCACAAGAATAGTATGGTCAAGTGTTTAATAGTATCGTCAAGAGTCCCAAGTTTGATTTAAATCGATTCAGATTTAGGTATAGCCCCCATATAAACGTGCAATGCGTTATTTTACCCGAGTTAGTGACGTTTAGTGCAAGTTTGTGGCGCATTTGGCTGAGCACGGGTATAAATATAATACATCGTTGGAAAGGCATTTGAGAGGGCTTTATTTCTATGCAATTATAAAGAACAAAATATACGAAACTTTGAAGTTTTTGGGGCACGGAACAATTTTTTTCAAAAATTCTGATTTTTTGGGAATTAAAAATATGAATTGAAACCTTAATAACTTTTGAAATAATTGTGATATCGTTATGATTTTTATTAATTTTTGCAGGGAAATTTGTTTTAAAAAATATTGCTGAATATACCATTCCCAAAATTGGTATTAAAAATCCCCAAAGTCGGGACATATATTGAAAAAACGTTATTTTTTGTAATTTGCATATTTCTCAGCTGTTTACTAGTAGTATGTTGTTATTTAGTGGATACAAAGGGATTTTTAAAAAACAGATCGGCTTAGCAATCGGTGATTTGCCGAATGAGAATTTTTGAAAACAAAATTTTTCCTTTTTGAAAAATTACGATTTTGGGAGGAGAATGACTCATATACTACTTGACCAAAATGGCCGATAATAGCTTGAAACGTATCCTTATATGGTCGTCTATAAGAAAAAAGTAAAAAAAGTTAGGGAGAAATCTATAAAAAAAAAACAATGTTACGACAAAAAGGATGTATGTGTTTTTTTTCAAAAAAGTGGTCAAAATTCGATATTTTTTGAAATTCTAATTTTTGGACTTTACAACTTTTTATCTAAAGCACACATTTTTATACCCTGTGCCACACTGTGGAACAGGGTATTATAAGTTAATGCATATGTTTGCAACACCCAGAAGGAGACGAGATAGACACATGGTGTCCTTGGCAAAAATGCTCAGGGTGGGCTCATGAGTCGATATAGCGATGTCCGTCTGTCCGTGAACACATTTTTGTAATCAAAGTCTAGGTCGCAGTTTTAGTCCAATCGACTTCAAATTTGGCACAAGTATGTGTTTTGGCTCAGAATAGATCCCTATTGATTTTGGAAGAAATCGGTTCAGATTTAGATATAGCTCCCATATATATATATATATATATATATATATATATATATATATATATATATATATATATATATATATATATATATATATATATATATATATATATATATATATATATATATATATATATTTCGCCCGATATGGACTTATATGACCCCAGAAGTCAGAGTTTTACCCTAATTTGCCTAAAATTTTGCACAAGAAGAACAATTAGCACTATAGTCAAGTGTGCCAAATTTTATTGAAATCGGTTCAGATTTAGATATAGCTTCCATATATATTTTTCGCCAGATATGAACTTATATGGCCCCAGAAGCCAGAGTTTTGGCCCAATTTGGTTGAAATTTTGCACTATGAGTAAAATTGGTAATATAGTCATGTGTGCCAAATTTGATTGAAATCGGTTCAGATTTAGATATAGCTCCCATATATATCTTTCGCCTGATATGGACTAATATGGTCCTAAAAGCCAGAGTTTTGGACCAATTTGGTTGAAATTTTGCACAGGCAGTAGATTTAGCATTGTAGCTATGCGTGCCAAATTTGGTTGAAATCGATTCAGATTTAGATATAGCTCCCATATATATCTTTCGCCCGATATGCACTTATATGGACCCAGAAGCCAGAGTTTTATCCCGATTTGCTTGAAATTGTGCACAAGGAGTACAATTGGTAGTATAGTCATGTGTGCCAAATTTGATTGAAATGGGTTCAGATTTAGATATAGCTTCCATATATATTTTTCGCCCGATATGCACTTATATGGACCCAGAAGCCAGAGTTTTATCCCGATTTGCTTGAAATTGTGCACAAGGAGTAAAATTGGTAGTATAGTCATGTGTGCCAAATTTGATTGAAATCGGTTCAGATTTAGATATAGCTCCCATATATATGTTTTTCTGATTTCGAAAAAAATGGTCAAAATATCAACATTTGCCTTGTAAAATCGCCACTGTTTAGTCGAAAAGTGTTAAAAATGACTCTAATATTCCTAAACTTCTCATACATATATATCGAGCGATAAATCATAAATAAACTTTTGCGAAGTTTCCTTAAAATTGCTTCAGATTTAAAAGTTTCCCATATTTTTTACTAACATTGTGTTCCACCCTGGTGCATTAGCCGACTTAAATTTTGAGTCTATAGATTTTGTAGAAGTCTATCAAATTCTGTCCAGATCGAGTGATATTTAAATGTATGAATTTGAGACAAACCTTTATATATAGCCTCCAACACATTTGACGGATGTGATATGGTATCGAAAATTCAGATCTACAAAGTGGTGCAGGGTATAATATAGTCGGCCCCGCCCGAATTTAGACTTTCCTTACTTGTTTTCTTCTAGGATTCGTAGAATTTTGTAGGGAATGCAGTTAAGAAGAAGAATCCACTCAAAAACAGAACTTCTAAGTTCAAAATACTGACCCCACTTTGTCAAAATTTTGCAAAAAAATATAAATTGTAGGGCCCATATCTTGCAAACGGTAAAATATAATTAACAGGTTGGCTGATAAGTAGTCGGTCGAACAAAGAAAATCACATTTTTTTGTCAAAATTCGTTTTTATTATTCAACATAGTTCCCTTCAAGAGCGATACATCCATCCAATTTGTTGATACCATTTTGGTAGTACTCCTTCGGTTTTGGCTCAAAATAGGCCTCAGTTTCAGCGATCACCTCTTCATTGAAGCCAAATTTTGTCCCTGCGAGCATCCTTTTGAGGTCTAAGAACAAGAAAAAGTCGCTGGGGCCAGATCTGCAAAATACGGTGGGTGGGGAAGCAATTCGAAGCCCAATTCATGAATTTTTGCCATCGTTCTCAATGACTTGTGGCACGGTGCGTTGTCTTGGTGGAACAACACATTTTTCTTCTTCATATGGGGCCGTTTGCCGCGATTTCGACCTTCAAACGCTCCAATAACGCCATATAATAGTCACCGTTGATGGCTTTTCCCTTCCCAAGATAATCGATAGAAATTATTCCATGCGCATCCCAAAAAACAGAGGCCATTACTTTGCCAGCGGACTTTTGAGTCTTTCCTCGCTTCGGAGACGGTTCACCGGTGATGAATGAGATGACCAACACGTTCCTTTGATATCTTTAAGGCTTCTGCTATCTCGATCAACTTCATTTTACGGTCATTCAAAATCATTTTGTGGATTTTTTTGATGTTTTCGTCGGTAACCACCTCCTTCGGGCGTCCACTGCGTTCACCGTCCTCCGTGCTCATTTCACCACCCTTGAATTTTGCATACCAATCAATTATTGTTGATTTCCCTGGGGCAGAGTCCGGAAACTCATTATCAAGCCAATTTTTTGCTTCCACCGTATTTTTTCCCTTCAGAAAACAGTATTTTATCAAAACACGAAATTCCTTTTTTTCCATTTTTTTACAATAACAAAAGTTGCTTCACAACAGACGCTCTATCTCACAAACTAATTGCCTTACAGACGTCAAATTTTGACACGAATTGTTTGAAGGTTGGTACTATATAAGAATAAAATACTAGCGACGCCATTTATGTGTCAGACCGGGGACTTATTAGCCAACCTGTTACATACGCACGCAAAGCTTTACAAGTTCTACCCAGCAAAGAAAAAATCATCGAAATCGGTTCAAAATTGCGGAGTTCACAGCTAAAACAAAATTTCATACCCCCGAGGTGACCAACTTTCAACGCCTACAGACCCACTAGGGACCCACACATTAATGTTTTTGGGGGGTCTAAGCCCCCTTCCCAGAGGCCTTCCTACGCCTATGCTTGCCATAAAGGTCAGGTGAAAATTTACACCATCGATTGGCTACCAGAATTCAAGCGTTCCCTCTTCATATTCATCGACCATGGCGTTCACGTTCCAAACGAACTCACCACGTGTCAACCAAAAATAGCTTCTCGCATCATTTCTACTGCAAATTGGCCACAAACAATCAATCCGTTGAATTATTGCGTCTCAATAATTTTAAGGAATAAGGTTGAGACTCAAAAATGCCACAGTGACGATTATCTCCAGACTACGCTTCGTCGGAAATGGGCCAAAAATATCTACGATCCATGGCTTTTTCGCCCATTTAAAGGTCCTAATTCATTCCAAAGCTATCCAATCCAATCGAACAAATCTAAACTGGTACTAAAATTGTATGTTATTTCCGAAAATTTTAAATTATGAAGTAAAATAAACCCAAAAATTACTTTGTTGCCTTACATATCAGCCACCCTGTATATGTATATGGGGGGCCATATGTTATCCGATTTTTGCCAAATTCAACAGCCTCTGTCCTTGTGCCATAAAAAAACACCCAGCACAAATCAAATGAAAATCAGTTAAAAATTGCAACCTGAATTTTGCGAATAACAAAAATATAGGCAAACGGACATCAAGGTCTTAATCGACTCACTATATAATTCTGGATCGATCGGTATATATCTTAAGGGGAATAACATTATTATTTCTGCTAATCACATTTTCTTGTACACCCAAGCAAAAATACTTTCCAAAGTAAGGAAATTTTAGACAAACGAAATTCCACTTTCTTATAAATATTTTCTTTCATACCAAAGAGAATCAAATAAATAAAATAAGATTCAACGATTCTCTCTAATTCTTTTTATTTACCTGTAAAAATTCTCTAGCGTCAAAAGAAAACTTTGCTTGTCAGAAAAGAAAACTCTTCTTTCAGTGTAGATCTCATGGTTTAGGATATAATGACAAGATCAAAATAAAAATTTAATATTTGGTTTAATACTTGCGTTTAGGTTAACTTAGTTTTTCCATGGGTTTACATTTTGCCATGTGATTCATTAGGGGGAGCTTAAAGAGAAGCAACCACATGTGCTTGGATTTGTAAGAGAGTTACAATCAGCGACATGAAGGTGTAAATCGAAGAAACGTTCCACCTTCAAGTCACATAGATTGACAACAACACATCATGTGTTAGTTTTACGGTCGCGTGCTACAATATTTCAATGTTTGGCTGAAACACCTATGGTGTTATTTGTTGTTGTTGTTGTTGCTTTTATTGTTATTTGTTTGAACCTCCGTGTGTGTTTTTTTTTTTTTTTTGCTGATAGGTTTTTATCATCCCATCGAAAACATGGAATAACCATCCCTGGCTTGGCCTAAAACTAAGGCAAAAACAAACCTTGAAGTGTCTGTCAAATACATGAGTTCTCTAGGTGTTGTTTGTTTTTGTTTTTGTATATTTACCATTTGAGTCAGCAAAATATTTTTACGTTCCATTCAAATAGTCTTTGGGCCACCAGGAGGAGGATGATATGAATTTGTAAAATCGAAAAACGTCTTCTTTTACGCTATGATTTTACCAAACACATTCAGAGAGCAAGCACCATGTGAGAACAAAAACCATGTCACGTCTTTGCTTGGTTGGTGGCTACGCATTTTTAATGCATTATCATAGGAGAGCCCCCAAAGAAAAACACAAGTCACACTCGCATCAAACACACACACACACCCACTTGCTGACACCATACAACAACCCAGCGGCGGAAATCGCTCTTCATAAGGCCTTTTAAAAGACATTTATTTGCAGACACAAGGCATTGACTTCCCATTACATATTCATTGTATTTTTACACAGGGTGTCATAGCCGACCAAGGGCTCCGACTTCAACTTACAGCATAGGGGCTAATATAAGGTCATTATTTTAAGGCCTTTTAGGAAGTGCCTCAAATAAGTTCTTTATAATGTGTGATAAAATAAGGCCTTTTATAATGTATACATCAAAAGGCTTTATGAAGCATATATAAATAGAGGCCTCTTAATAGGAGTTCAAAATAATGCCAATTTAATGCCTTTTTATGAAGGCTGTTTAAAAGGCATTGTTTACATACCTTATAAAGAACCTACTCCAAATTTCATATATAAACAAGAACCCCAAAATTTGTGCAGAATTCTTTTTATTTTATTTTGTACTATATAAAATTGTACTATAAAAAATAAATCACCTTCTTCATAGGAACTGATTTCGTATTGGACGTCTGATTTCCACATATTGAAAAGATCATTGGCTTTCATGGTAGAAGTTGCCGCTAAATAAATAAGTAAAATTATTATAAAATTATTATTATAATGTAATTCAATATTCGTCAAAAAATATATACTTACCGCATATTTGACACTTCAGCTACTTAAAATAAAAAACAAACACCTCGACTTGCGCAAACGAAATCACAAACCCGAATGAAGAAACACGTGTTGCTTTAAATTGTGCAAAATTATTTTTATTCTTAACTTTCGGTTACTAATAAACTTACGGCATAAGGGCTTATCAAAGGTCTCTTAGATCAAAGAAGTGCGCATACGAGAACATGTCTTTTTTTTTAAAGCCGTTATAATGTCTGTGACTCGTTGTCGAAAAACTTATAAATTGGCTTACGACATAAGGGCTTTTCAAAGGTCTCGTAAATTATAAGAGCTTGCTATGAGAATATGAGTTGCTTTTTAAAAATCGTTTTATTTTGCCTCGTTGCAAGAACACATTGTAATTCACAATATCAAACAAGGCCTATTAGGAGTCCTTTAAAATGTGTCTTTAAACACATGTCCCAGATAAGCCATTTCAAAAGGCCACGACAAGTATGTTATGAGAAAAGGAATAGCGATCTTAGTAAATAAAGACCTTTTTTAAGGCCTGTTTTTTGCAATGAATGATGAATGAGTATCAACTTTTTTTGTAAAGAAGGAAGAGGTCTTACAAAAGGGATTATTTTATAAGACCTAATCGTATGAGTATTGCCTCTAAAATAAGGGCTCCGTGAATGCTTTAAATCGAAAGTGCTCTCGATTTACGCCGCTGGGAAATACTCATTCTCTTGTAGCCCATGCAACAACAAACAATCATACACAGAGAGTGTAAGGCAATCCACATCAGCCTCATCACTTACAGCATACGCATGATGATATATCTCAGAAGATTATATCGGGGTTTTGTTGTTGTTGTTGCCAATTCTGTTTGCTAGTATTGATGGTGTCTGATAGGATCAATTGTTGGCACTAAGAGGAAGGTATGTCACACACACAAACACTCACACAGTGGTTACCACCATTGTATATCCTCGGGGAAATGTCTTAAATTCCTAGGGGAAGATAAGATAACTTGTTCATGTCATTTGGTTAATGTCTGATATCGAAAGGACCAAACAAGTTGTCCAATTGCTGGTGGAGATGGCAGGCGTGCATTGCATATTTATTCATTGCTTGGTGTCTACCTCATTTCAACTTCAATTGTTAAAGCCTCTCATTAGCAAATGAATGCTTGAGGCCACGATGTTCGGCTTTAGGTTAAAAATAGGGAAAATATTCTTGGTGTCGGAGTGTATCAATGAAATTCCACGAATTTTCTATTGAAATGAAAATCACTTGCAAAATGACAAAAGAAACTTATCGCCAATACAAGCTACTGTGTGCCCACAGTAAACAATAGTAAGACTTCTTAATTTAAACTTTCCGTGGAAACACATTCTTCTGATTAGTTTTAAATGTATAACAATAATTCACATTTTCTTTAATGGTGGTTTCAGTTTTTAAACCCACCATCAAAGGATAAAGGGTGATACGGACAAAATTCGGTCAAGGGAAAACGCGTGTAAATCGGTGAAATCGTTTATTTAAAAAATCAAATTAAATTTCTTTTTCAAGTTCAATTAGTATAAAATTCAGGAAAAAATATTTAGTTTTCGCTTTTCCAAATCCGAATTGCCGGGCCTCACGCTTGACACCTGCCATCAGATTTTGTACAGCCAAGGTGGCTGTCCACCTTCTTCGCTGCAGAAAGCCAGTTTGCCTTGAACTGCTGCTCGTCCTTAGCAGTTTTTTTTTTGTCTTCTTTAAATTCCGCTTGACAATAGCCCAGTATTTCTCAATTGGGCGGAGCTCTGGCGTGTTGGGAGGGTTCTTGTCCTTGGGAACCACACGCACGTTGTTGGCGGCGTACCACTCCAAGGCCTTTTTACCGTAATGGCAAGATGCCAAATCCGGCCAAAACAGTACGGAACAACCGTAGCAGGAAAGGCAGCAGACGTTTATTGAAACACTCTTTCACGTAAATTTCTTGGATGACAGTCCCGGAAGCTATGAAAATGCTGCTTTTCAAGCCACAGGTACAGATGGCTTGCCAAACCAGATATTTCTTTGCGAACTTTGGCAGTTTTATGTGCTTGAAAATATCTGTTACCTTTCCCCTTCATTTTGCCGTATAAAACTCCTGTCCCGGAAGCTGCTTGTAGTCGGCTTTGACGTAGGTTTCGTCGTCCATTACCACGCAGTCAAACTTCGTCAGCATCGTCGTGTACATCCTCCGGGATCGCGATTTGGCCGTCGTATTTTGTTTATCATCGCGATTTGGAGCCACTACCTTCTTGTAAGTCGATATTCCGGCTCATTTTTTGGCTCGATGCACGGTTGTAGACGATACACCCAGCTTATTTGCGGCATCTCGGAGAGAGAGGTTAGGGTTTCGCTTGAAACTACCAGCAACTCTCGTTGTCGTCTCAGCGGCTTCCGGTTTTCGATTTCCCCCCGATTCAGACTTCCTGGCTGTCGACAAACGTTCCCCCAACACTTTAATTACATTTGTAACGGTTTATTTGGCAACCATTAGCGATTTTGCCAGCTTTGCGTGCGAGTAGCTCGGATTTTCGCGATGCGCGAGCAAAATTTTGATACGCTGCTCTTCTTGCTTGGAATTCACTCTTCAGCAGCAACTGAAGAGTGAATTCCAAAATCAAAATAATAGCAACATTCTACACACACACGCCTTCAAAATGAGGGGTGTTCAGGTTTTTTAAATGCACAATTGAAAGAAATACGTCAAGTTTATATTGACCAATGTGGTATCACAATGGACTGAATAGTCTAAGTGAGCCTGATACATCGGGCTGCCACCTAACCTAACCTATATTGACCAAATTTTCACCGTATCACCCTTTTATGATGAGAGTATGTGCTATATCGATCAGGGTTTTGATATAGAAAATTTTGACAAAAATGTATTTCTATATAAAAATGTGCCAAAACTTTATTTCTATAGAAAATTTTGTAAACATTTTATTTCTATCGACAATTTTGTCAAAATTTTATATCTATAGAAAATTTTGTCAAATTTTATTTGTATACAAAATTTCGTCAAAATTTTATCTCTATAGAAAATTTTGCCAAAATTTTATTTCTATAGAAAATTTTGTCATAATTTTATTTCTATAGACAATTTTGTCAACATTTATTTCTATAGAAAATTTTGTCAAAATGATATTTCTATAAAAAATTTTGTCAACATTTTATCTCTATAGAAAATTTTATCTCTAAAGAATAGAGAGTTTTGTCAAGTCGACAAAATTTATTTCTAGAGAAAATCTGTGCAAAATTTTATTTCTATTGAAAATGTTGTCCAAATTGTCTTTCAAATTTTGTCAATTTTGTCAAAATTTTATTTCTATAGAATATTTTGTCATTAGTTTTTGTGCATATAAAATTTTGTCAACATTTTATTTCTATAGAAAATTTTGTCAAAATAATATTTCTATAGAAAATTTTGTCAAAATTTTATTTCTATAGAAAATTTTGTCAAAATGATATTTCTATAGAAAATTTTGTCAAAATTTTATTTCTATAGAAAATTTTGTCAAAATAATATTTCTATAGAAAATTTTGTCAAAATTGTATCTCTATAGAAAATTTTGTCAACATTTTATCTATAGAATAGAGAGTTTTGACAAGTCGACAAAATTTATTTCTATAGAAAATCTGTGCAAAATTTTATTGTTATTGAAAATGTTGTCCAAATTTTATTAAAAATTTTTTAAATTTTGCCAAAATTTTATTTCTATACAAAATGTTGTCAGAGTTTTTTTTTTTTTTTTTTGTATCGACAATTTTGTCAAAATTTTATTTGTTTAGAAAATTTTGTTAAAATTTTAATTCTATGGAAAATTTTGTCAGAATTCTATTTCTTTAGAAAATTTTGTCGAAATGATATTTCTATAGAAAATTGTGTCATAATTTTATTTCTATAGAAAATTTTGTCAAAATGATATTTCTATAGAAAATGTTGTCAACATTTTATCGCTATAGAAAATTGTATCTCTATAGAATAGAGAGTTTTGTCTAGTCGACAAAATTTATTTCTATAGAAAATCTGTGCAAAATTTTTTTTTCTATTGTAAATGTTGTTCAAATTGTCTTTCAAATTTTGTCAAAATTCAAAATTTTATTTGTATGGAAAATTTTGTCAAAATTTTAATTCTATAGAAAATTTTGTCAAAATTTTATTTCTATAGAAAATTCTGTCAAAATTTTATTTTTATAGAAATTTTTATCAAAATTTTATATCTATACAAAATTTTGTCACAATTTTATCACTATAAAAAATTTTGTCAAAATTTTATATCTATAGAAAATTTTGTCAAAATTTTATTTCTATAGAAAATTTTGTCAAAATTTTATTTCTATAGAAAATTTTGTCAAAATTTTATTTCTATAGAAAATTTTGTCAAAATTTTATTTCTATAGCAAATTTTTTCAAAATTTTATTCCTATAGAAAATTTTGTCAAAATTTTATCTCTATAGAAAATCTGTGCAAAATTTTATTTCTATTGAAAATGTTGTCCAATTTGTCTTTCAAATTTTGTCAATGTTGTCAAAATTTTCTTTCAAATTTTGTAAATTTTGTCAAAATAATATTTCTATAGAAAATTTTGTCAAAATTTTATCTCTATAGAAAATTTTGTCAAAATTTTATCTCTATAGAAAATTTTGTCAAATTGTATATCTATAGAAAATTTTGTCAAAATTATATTTCTTTACAAAATTTGTGAAGTACCTCTTGGTTGAAGAGGAATATTCAGCAAAATTTAAAAAACGCCAAGAATTCTACCAATCACCTAAACTGTATAAAATTTTCCATTTTTGGTAGAATTTTACTAACTGTTGCAACCGTAATTAGCCCACTGTGCAATGGAAAGGAAGACACACTATACATAATAAATAAATTCTACAACTAACATAAGGTCATAGAAATATCCCTCCTATGCATTGTACCTAACTAAATATGTTTATATTTGTAACTAACCTATACGAATATGTGCGTGTGTGTGTGTGAAAAATGCACGCTTGTTGGTGGCTGGAGAATTTGTTTCCTTATTTATCTTATAAGGTGTTTGACTTTATTTTTGGGCTTATGTTAGGGCATGAAGAAGATATTTTCGAAAACTCAGGATGTTTCTATTTTCTGAAAGGTGTTCAGGTGTAAAGTTTTCTAATTAGTTTAGAAAGTTTCAAGCCCAACCAACAAATAAGACAAGAAAAAAAAGAAACGCACAATCTTTTTAAGGCTGAGAAAAAAAAATCTTTCAAGCTGAAATTCAGCCAGACGACATATGTACGTTTAGTGGAATACATACCAGTATAAATTTTTGTTGAAAAACTTTACCTATAGAAAACAGAGGGTGTGCGTTTGTGTGCCTGGGGTTTTATACCAAATTGGAATGTCAATAGATTTTCGTTCCATAGGAGTGTAAAAAAATTTGTGTCTAAATTTATTTTTAGATTGAATAAGAATATTTGCTTATTTATTTAAGATGAACGTGAAGTAAAATTTAATTTTTTTGGAGAAATTTAATATTACACATAAAATTGTCAATATTGATTTTTATTTTGTGCAACAAATCCTTTGTGAGAACTTAATAACAGAGTGTACAAATTTTCTATAGATATAAAATTGTAACAAATCCTTCTATAGAAATAGAATTTTGACAAAATTTTCTATAGAAATAAAATTTTGGCAAAAATTTGTATAGAAATATAATTTGCCAAAATTTTCTATGGAAATAAATTTTTGCAAAATTTTTTATAGAAATAGAATTTTGGCCAAACTTTCTATTGAAATAAAATTTTGACAAAATTTTCTATAAATGAAAAATGTTGACAAATTTTCTGTAGATAAAAACAAGTAAGGAAAGTCTAAAGTCGGGCGGGGCCGAGAATATAAGTAAATTTGAATAATTTTTGCGAGTTTTCGACTTAACAGTGACGATTTTACAAGGAACATGTGGGAATTTTGGTCATATTTGCTAAAATCGGAAGAACATACATATATATGGGTGCTTTGTCTAATTCTGAGCCGATTTTAATAAAATTTGGCACACATTGCTAAAATTGTAATCGAACTCTCAGTGCAAAAATTCAAAATGTTCGAAATGAGACTTTGGCTTCCGTAGTTATATCTAAATCGGACGAAAGATATATGAGAGTTATATCTAAATCTGAACCGAATTTGACCAAATTTTGAATATCTATGTTAGTCCTATTCTCTTTGCAAAACTTCAAGTAAAACGTAGTGAAATTTTGACCTCTGGGGCCATATAAGTGTGTATATCGCACGAAAGATATATATGGCAGATATAATTAAATTTGAACCAATTTCAACTAAATGTGGCATGCATAGTAAAAATGTTATTTCAATTCCTTGTGCACAGTTTTAAGTAAACCGGTGGGAAATTTTGATCTACGGCAGTCATATGTCTGTAAATCGGACGACAGATATATATGGGAGCTATATCTAAATCTGAACCGATTTCAACCAAATTCGATATGCATATTTATAATGTTAATTCTACTCCCTGTGTAAAATTTCACGTAACTCGGAGTAAAACTTTGGCCTCTGAGACTATATATGGGAGCTATATCTGAATCTGAAGCTATTTGACTGATAGTCTGCAAAATTTACGGGACTCACAAAATATTCAATTATACGAAATTGGAAGAAGATCGGTTGATAAATATGTCATTTATGACCAGATCGGTAATATGGCAGTTATATCTAAATCTGAACCGATTTTTTTCTAATTAATAGGGATCGTCTTTGAGCCGGAAAAGGACCCTATGCCAAATTTAAGGACGATCGGACATAAACTGTGAGCTGGACTTTGCACACAAAAATACATAAACAGACAGACACACGGACGGACATCGCTTAATCGACCCAGAATTTAATTCTAAGCCGATCGGTATACTAAAGATGGGTCTATGACTATTCCTTCTCGGTGTTACATACAAATGCACAAACTTATTATACCCTGTACCACAGTAGTGATGAGGGGTATACAAATTTGACAAAATTTTCTATAAAAATAAAATTTTGAGAAAATTTTCTGTAGAAATAAAATTTTGAGAAAATTTGTTTAAAGAAATAAAATTTTGAGAAAATTTTCTATAGAAATAAAATTTTGAGAAAATTTTCTAAAGAAATTGAATTTTGATAACATTTTTTAGAAATACAATTTTGACAAAATTTTTCATAGAAAAAAAAATGTTGACAAAATTTTCTAAATATAAAAAGTTTTGAAAAAAATTTTAATAGATACAAAATTTTGACAAAATGTTCTATAGATAAAAAATTTTGACAAAATTTTTTATAAAAAAAATTTGACAAAATTTTCTATAGATAAACAATTTTGCCAAAATTTTCTATAGATAAAATATTTTGACAAAATTTTCTATATATAAAAAATTTTGACAAAATTTTCTATATATAAAAAATTTGAGGAAATTTTCTATAGAAAAAATTTTTTTTGACAAAATTTTCTATAGAAATAAAATTTTTACACAATTTGCTATAGGTAAAAAATGTTGACAAAATTTTCTATAGAAAAACAAATTTTGGCAAAAATTTCTATAGAAAAACAAATTTTGGCAAAAATTTTTATAGAAAAAAATTTGACAAAAATTTCTATAGAAAAAAAATTTAACAAAAATTTTCTATAGAAAAAATTTTTTTTGACAAAATTTTCTATAGAAATAAAATTTTTACACAATTTGCTATAGGTAAAAAATGTTGACAAAATTTTCTATAGAAAAACAAATTTTGGCAAAAATTTCTATAGAAAAACAAATTTTGGCAAAAATTTTTATAGAAAAAAATTTGACAAAAATTTCTATAGAAAAAAAATTTAACAAAAATTTCTATAGAAAAAAAATTTAACAAAATTTTTAATAGATAAAAAATTTTGAGAAAATTTTCTATAGAAAAAAAATTGAAAAAATTTTCTATAAAAATAAAATCTTGACACAATTTGCTATAGGTGAAAAATGTTGACAAAATTTTCTATAGATAAAAAATTTTGACAAAATTTTCTATAGACACAAAATTTGACAAAATTTTCTATAGATAAAAATTTTTGACAAAATTTTCTATAGAAAAAAAATTTTGACAAAATTTTCTATAGATAAAGAATTTTGACAAAAAATTTTATAGATAAAACATTTTGACAAATTTTTCTATAGATAAAAAATTTTGACAAAATTTTCTATAGATAAAAAATTTTGACAAAATTTTCTACAGATAAAAAAATTTTGAGAAAATTTTCTATAGATAAAAAATTTGGAAAAAAATTTCTATAGAAGTAAAGTTGTGACAAAATTTTCTATAGATAAAATATTTTGACAAACTTGTCTATAGATAAAAAATTTTGAGAAAATTTTCTATAGATAAAAAATTTTGACAAAATAATCTATAGATAAAAAATTTTGACAAAATTTTCTATAGATAAAAAATTTTGACAAGATTTTCTATAGATAAAAAAAAAATTGACAAAATTTTCTATAGAAATAAAATCTTGACACAATTTGCTATAGGTGAAAAATGTTGACAAAATTTTCTATAGATAAAAAATTTTGAAAAAATTTTTCATAGAAAAAAAATGTTGACAAAATTTTCTATAGATAAAAAAATTTGAAAAAATTTTCTATACATAAAAAATTTTGACAAAATTTTCTATAGATAAAAAATGTTGACAAAATTTTCTATAGAAAAAAAAAATGTTGATTCAAAATTCAAATTTTGATAACATTTTTTAGAAATACAATTTTGACAAAATTTTTCATAAAAAAAAAATGTTGACAAAATTTTCAATAGATAAAAAATTTTACAAAATTTACTATAGAAAAAAATGTTGACAAAATTTTCAATAGATAAAAAATTTTGATAAAATTTACTATAGAAAAAATTTTGAGAAAATTTTCTATAGAAAAAAAAATTTTGACCATATTTTCTATAGATAAAAAATGTTGACCAAATTTTCTATAGATAAAAAATTTTATCAAAATTTTCTATAGATAAAAAATGTTGACAAAATTTTCTATAGATAAAAATTTTTGACAAGATTTTCTATAGATAAACAATTTTGAGAAAATTTTCTATAGATAAACAATTTTGAGAAAATTTTGTATATATAAAAAATTTTAACAAAATTTTCTATAGAAAAAAATTTTTTGAGAAAATTTTCTGTAGATAAAAAAAAAATTGACAAAATTTTCTAAAGATAAAAATTTTTGACATAATTTTCTATAGATAAAAAATTTTAACAAAATTTTCTATAGATAAAAAATTTTGACAAAATTTTCTTTGGAAATTTTTTTTTTTGACAAAATTTTCTATAGATAAAAAATTTTAACAAAATTTCCTATAGATGAAAAATTTTGACAAAGTTTTAGATAGAAAAAAATTTTTTTTTCGCTAGAAATAAAATTTTGTCACAATTTGCTATAGGTGAAAAATGTTGACAAAATTTTCTATAGATAAAAAATTTTGAGAAAAATTTCCATAGAAATAAAATTTTGACTAAATTTTCTATAGAAATAAAATTTTGATAAAATTTTCTATAGAAATTAAAGTTTCAAAAAATTGTCTATAGTTAAAAAAAATGTACAGAATTTTCTCCAGAAATAAGGTTTACACAAAATGTTTAATAGATAATATCTAACCGGGCATAAGCGAGTTTATGTTGAAATTCAAGAGAAATGGAAAGAAGTGTTTAGATAAACTAATATGCCCAATTATAATTCCATATATTTGTGTTATAAATCTAATTCTAAAAAGTTCTAAATTTTCCGCTCGTATTAAATTAAAAAAAAAAAACCAAAACAAAAAAAATTCTTAATTATCTGCTCTTTGTATAATGTGAGTTTTTTCGCTACCATATTTTACGCAATTAAAAAAAACTGTGGTAGAAAAAGAAGACATAACAAAAAAATACCAACAATAATCACTTCCGAAAACCTGTCTTAATTAATCATATTTTTAATGGATTGTTAAAAATTTCAACATAATTTTTATTACAGTAGTCTATTGTGGATTAAGATTTTTGTATTATTTCCTTAAGAATTGAAACAAAAATTAAGCAAACGAAAAAAAGAATAGACTAGCCAAAGTTGCCAATTTTTTTTTATTCTCTTCATTATTACCAAAATACACAAAGTAATTAATTTTAATAATTCATTTATTATTTAATACTAAAAAACAGAGGTAAACAATTAAATTGTTATTTTGATATAAACCAGACATGAATAGATCTTACATGAGGGGGTTCTCAAAAAACAATTACGGCTACAAACTACAAAGAATTGTGAATAAAAAAAATGTTAATATTTTCAGACAGACTTGAGATTATCTTCGGCAGCAGTAGATCACTGAAAACAAATACTCGTAACCACAAAAGCTACAAAATAAAAAAAAAACTGGTCTTGTAACGACTTCTTAAGTGACTCTTAAGATAAAACAAATGAATATTGTGAATAAATATATTGAAAGAAAAAATTGTTTTTTTTTAATTTATTATCTTTTAAAAGTATATAAATTATTGATATGAGTCTCCAAAGGAAACGTCAATGTGTCCAGCTCTGACATAGATTCACTTGAGCTAGGGCTTGTTTAAGTCCACAAACTTATTTGAATTCGATGGCATATGATAAATAATTCTGAATTGTAGATGATTTTCGCTTACAGCCTCCAGCTATTGTTTCGATACTGCGGACCCATTCCCTTTGTATTGAAATTAGTGTCATATCTCCTCAAAATTTAATATTTGAGACCACGAAAATTTCTCGAACATCAAGATTAAAATTTTATGAACTCGATTAAAATGTCTGCTAGATGCCAATTATTTTTTTTTATAGTGTATAAATAATTTAATTTACAATCTAAAAAAAAATATGTTGGAATTGTGTCTGTAACAATTGGATACCAACATCAAGCAAATTGAGACTTTTGTTTTAATGTTCATGGTCAATGTCAAGTTGCAAATGACGATGTTGAAGGAGAAATCCGGCCTCCACAAAGCGTAAAAATGTATGTCCGTCTAATTGTCGATTTCCCCCTCTAATGCATTACGCTGCTAAAGACCGTATAACGCATGTGTAAATTTGAAGTGATCATATTGAGGTTTTTTGTTTGTTTTGTTAACAATCCGTGAAGCTTGTGAAATACGCATGAAAAAAAAAATTAAAAGCATTTGGTAACAGAACTACTTGATGAAATACACCATTTCAATGAGTTAACAAAAAAATTCTATAGAATAATTTAGTATATTTCTAGAGAAATGAAATTATTGAAGAAGCAGTACATTTTTTGAGAAAATTTTGTATAGCAATAAGTTTTTTCTATACAAAAAAAATTTACAATTTTTTATAGAAAAATTATTCTGTTGCAATTTGCTTTATAACTAAATTTTTTCGAAATTTTCTTTCGAAAAACAATTTTCAAATTTTTGTTTTAAATTTAGAGATAACACCCTGCAAAGATTTTGTAAATTTTCTATTGTAATAAAATTTTGCAAAAATTTCTATAGCAAGGAAAATTTGAGAAAATATTCTATAAAAATAAATTTTTGAGATAGTTTTTTATAGAAATAAAATTTTGTAAAATTTTGGTATAGATAAAAAAATTTTGAAAAATTTTACGATAACAAAACAAATTTAAACAAGTATATACGGCCGCATGTTCGGCCAGGCCGAAGCTTATGTACCCTCCATCATGAATTGCGTAGAAACTTCATCTAAACACTGCCATCCACAATCGAATTACTTAAGTTGCGGTAACGCTTGCCGATGGCAAGGTATCTTAAAACCTCCTAACACCATCTTCTAAATTGTATGTAAGTCCATACGTGGTATATATTAAATCAAAAAAGATCGATCCAATACGTATATAATTCAGTTTGACAAAGTAGACATAAAATTTTGACAAAATTTTCTACAGAAATAAAATTTTAACAAAATTTTCTATAGAAATAAAATTTTCACAAAATTTTCTATAGAAATAAAAATTTTGACAAAATTTTCTATAGAAAGAAAATTTTGACAAAATTTTCTATAGAAGTAAAATTTTAACAAAATTTTCTATAGAAATAATTTTTGACAAAATTTTCTATAGAAATAAAATCTTGGTAGATTATTTTTGGCTCGAGTGGTAACCATGATTATGAACCGAATAAAATTTGAACCACATTTTCTATAGAAATAAAATTTTGACAAAATTTTCTATAGAAATAAAATTTTGACAATGATGAAAATTTTATTATGAACCGAATAAAATGTTAAGAAAATTTTCTATAGAAAGAAAATTTTGACAAAATTTTCTATAGAAGTAAAATTTTAACAAAATTTTCTATATATATATATTATTTTTGGCTCGAGTGGTAACCATGATTATGAACCGAATAAAATTTGAACCACATTTTCTATAGAAATAAAATTTTGACAAAATTTTCTATAGAAATAAAATTTTGACAATGATGAAAATTTTATTATGAACCGAATAAAATGTTAACAAAATTTTCTCTAGAAATAAAATTTTGACAAAATTTTCTATAGAAATAAAATTTTGGTAGATTATTTTTGGCTCTAGTGGCAACCATGATTATGAACCGATATGGACCAATTTTTGTGTGATTGGACCAATTTTGGTATGGTTGTTAGCGACCATATACTAACACCACGTTCCTAATTTGAACCGGATCGGATGAATTTTGCTCCTCCAAGAGGCTCCGGAGGTCAAATCTGGAGAACGTTTTATATGGGGGCTCTATATAATTATGGACTGATATGGACCAATTCTGGCACGGTTGTTAAAGATCATATACTAACACTATGTTCTGAATTACAACCGGATTGGATGAAATTTGCTTCTCTTGAAGACTTCGCAAGCCAAATCTGGGGATCGGTTTATATGGGCGCTATATATAATTATGGACCGATGTGGACCAATTTGTGCACGGTTATAAAAGACCCTATACCAATACCATGTACCAAATTTCAGCCGGATCGGATGCAATTTGCTTCTCTTTGAGGCTTCGCAAGCCAAATCTGGAGATCGGTTTATATGGGGTCTATATATAATTATGAACCGATGTGGACCAATTTTTGCATGGTTGTTAGAGAATATATACCAACATCATGTACCAAATTTCAGCCGGATCGGATGAAATTTGCTTCTCTTTGAGGCTCCGCAAGCCAAATCTGGGGATCGGTTTATATGGGGGCTATATATAATTATGGACCGATGTGGACCAATTTTTGCATGCTTGTTAGAGAATATATACCAACACCATGTATCAAATTTCAGCCGGATCGGATGAAATATGCTTCTTTTAGAGGCTCCACAAGCCAAATCGGGGGATCGGTTTATATGGGGGCTATATATAATTAAGGACCGATATGGACCAATTTTTGCATGGTTATTAGACACCATATACCAACACCATATACCAAATTTCGGCCTGATCGGATGAAATATGCTTCTGTTAGAGGCTCCCCAAGCCAAATATGAGGGTCCCTTTGTATGGGGGCTATATGTAAAAGTAGACCGATATGGCCCATTTTCAATACCATCCGACCTACATCGATAACATCTACTTGTGGCGAGTTTCAAGTCGATAGCTTGTTTCGTTCGGAAGTTAGCGTGATTTCAACAGACGGACGGACGGACGGACGGACATGCTTAGATCGACTCAGAATTTCACCACGACCCAGAATATACGGAATGACAAAGTTAATATACCCCCATCCTATGATGGAGGGTATAAAAATGTTGTAGGGATTAGGTATTTGCCAAATTTATTTCTATAGAATTTTCTCTCAAAATTTTATTTCTATAGAAAATTTTTGAAAATTTTTATCTCTATAGAAAATTTTTTAAAAATGTTATCCCTATAGAAAATTTTTGAAAAATTTTATATTTATAGAAAATTCTTGAAAAATTTTATCTCTACAGAAAATTAAAAAGAAAAGTTATCTCCATTTTGAAAACATGTCCAAGTACCATTTCATCTCTATTGTCAATTTTGTCAAAGTTTTATCTCAATGGAAAATTTTTGTAAAATTTTAAATCTATAGAAATATTAGCAAATGTTAGCAAAATGTTTTCCCAAAAAAAATTCCAAATGTAGTCCCAATGCAAAATTTTATCCTATAGAAAAATTTGTTAAATCTTTTCTCTGTTGAACATTTTGCACAATTATATATCTTTGAACATTTTATCTCTGTGAAAAATGTTGTCAAAATTTTATCTCTGTAAAAAATTTTCAAAAAATAAAATTACCTAAAAATATAAGTATAAAATTTTGTCAAAAATTTTTTTTTTATATAATTTTTGCAAAATTTTAAATCTATAAAAAAATGTTTGGAATAATTGAGCAAATGTTCTTCAAAAAACTTAATTTTGAGAGAATTTTCTATTGAGATAAAATTTTGCTATAGATAAGAAATTTTGAGAAATTTAACGGTAACAATACAATCAAAAACAAGTATATACGGCCGTAAGTTCAGACCGAAACTTATGTACCCTCCACCATGGATTGCGTAGAAACTTCTACTGAAGACTGTCATCCACAATCGAATTACTTGGGTTGCGTTAACACTTGACGATGTTATGGTATCTTAATACTTCTTAACAACGTCTTCTCAATTGTAAATTAGTCCATACGGGGTATATATTAACCAAAACAAGGCCGATTAAATACGTAAATAATTCCGTTTGACAAAATTTTCTATAGAAATAAAATTTTGACAAAAATTTCTATAGAAATAAAATTTTGACAAAATTTTCTATAGAAATAAAATTTTGACAAAAATTTCTATAGAAATAAAATTTTGACAAAATTTTCTATAGAAATAAAATCCAATGAAGCACTGGGGAATTCTTCCCACTTAAATATGAGCCAAATTATTAGTTTTTGTACCCAAAAGAATAGCAACAACCGAATTCCAATTACACCCCACAACAACAATGCAGCAATTTTAAATTAAGCCAAACGAAGTTTCAGCAATCCACAAAACGGCGAAGAAAGCAACTACAGGGATTGATGGCAACAACAACAACAATGATGTTAAGTCTGAGTAAGATTTTCCACTTCCACAAAAGTTGAAGGTACCACCAGTAATCATAAGTTTTGTTGGGTATAGTAATAAAATTTTGAGTAATAAAATTTTCTATAGTAACAAAATTTTGACAAAATTTTCTATAGAAATAAATTTTGGTAGATTATTTTTGAGGATTGGCTATATATAACTATAGACCGATATGGACCAATTTTGGCATGGTTGTTAGCGGCCATACGTGGTGCAATGGTTAGCATGCCCGCCATGCATACACAAGTCGTGGGTTCGATTCCTGCTTCGACCGAACACCAAAAAGTTTTTCAGCGGTGGATTATCCCACCTCAGTAATGCTGGTGACATTTGTGCGGGTTTCAAAGCTTCTCTATGTGGTTTCACTGCAATGTGGAACGCCGTTCGGACTCGGCTATAAAAAGGAGGTCCCTTGTCATTGAGCTTAAAATGGAATCGGGTAGCACTCAGTGATAGGAGAGAAGTTCACCAATGTTGTATCACAATGAACTGAATAGTCTAAGTGAGCCTGATACATCGGGCTGCAACCTAACCTAACCTAGCGGCCATATACTAGCGCAATATACCAAATTTCACCACGTACTAAATTTCAACCGGTTCGGATGAATTTTGCTCCTCCGATAGCTCCGGAGGTCAAATCTGTTGATCGGTTTATGTGGGGGCTATATATAATTATGGACCGATGTGGCCCAATTTTTTCATGTTTGTTAAAGACCATATACTAGCACCATGTAGCAAATTTCAGCCGGATCGGATAAAATTTGCTTCTCTTAGAGGCTCCGCAAGCCAAATCTGGGGATCGGTTTATATAGGGGCTATATGGACCGATTTGGACCAATTCCGGCATGGTTGTGAGGGATCATATACAAACACCATGTACGAAATTTAATTAATTTTATCACAATGGACTGAATAGTCTAAGTGAGCCTGAATCTTAATCGGGCTGCCATTTTAACATAATATTTTATGTAACAAATTTCAGCCGGATCGGATGAAAGAGATAAAATTTTTACAAAATTTCTATAGAGATAGACTTTTGCAAAAAGTTTCTATAGAGTTCAAATTTTACCAACAATTTTACAAAAATGTTCTAAAAAGATAAAATTTCGAAAAAATTTGCTATAATTTTCTATATAGATGTCACTTTACACTTTCTATAGAGATAAAATTTTGTTGTACAATTAATTATTATTCGAGCTTTATGGACAAAGTGGATTAAGGAACTTGGTCAATAGAGTAATTTCCATTATTCCTTAATCCCCTTTGTCCATGAAGTTCGAATAATAATTAATTGTAAATGAAGAATATCATGCATTGGGACGTTAATCGCTTGTTGTAGTATCAGGCTCACATGATAGATAAAATTTTGCAAAAAATTTCTATAAAAATAAAATTTTGGAAAATTTTTCTACAGCGATAAAGCCTTGCAAAAATTTTCTATAGAGATAAAATTTTGCAAAATTTTTCCATCAATTTGGCAAACAATTTCCATAAACCATTTTGCAAAAAAAAAAAAATACGTCCCTAGAAGATTGTTGTAAAAATTTGTCTCCACAATTTCTACAGAGTTATAATTTTGACAAAATGTTCTATAGAGATAAAATGTTGACAAAATTTTCTATAGATATAAAATTTTGCAAAAATTTTCTATAGAGATAAAACTTTGCCAAAATTTTCTTTAGAAATAAATTTTTGCAAAAAGTTTCTATATAGATTAAATTTTGCAAAAATTTTCTATAGTGATAAAATTTTGCAAAATTTTTCCATCAATTTGGCAAACAATTTCCATAGATAAACCATTTTGCAAACAAAAAAATCAATTTCTATAGATAAATTTTGACAAAATTTTCTATAGAAATAAAATTATGACAAAATTTTCTATAGAAATAAAATTTTTAAAAAATTTTCTATAGAAATAAAATTTTTACAAAATTTTCTATCGAAATAAAATTTTGACAAAATTTTCTATAGAGATAAAATTTTGACAAAATTTTCTATAGAGATAAAATTTTGACAAAATTTTCTATAGAGATAAAATTTTGACAAAATTTTCTATAGAGATAAAATTTTGCAAACATTTTCTATAGATATAAAATTTTTACAAAAATTTCTATAGAGATAAAATTTTGACAAAATTTTCTATAGATATAAAATTTTGAATTTTGAAGTTCGAATAATAATTAATTGTAAATGAAGAATATCATGCATTGGGACGTTAATCGCTTGTTGTAGTATCAGGCTCACATGATAGATAAAAGTTTGCAAAAAATTTCTATAAAAATAAAATTTTGGAAAATTTTTCTACAGCGATAAAGCCTTGCAAAAATTTTCTATAGAGATAAAATTTTGACAAAATTTTTTGTGCGGGTTTCAAAGCTTCTCTATGTGGTTTCACTGCAATGTGGAACGCCGTTCGGACTCGGCTATAAAAATGAGGTCCCTTGTCATTGAGCTTAAAATGGAATCGGGTAGCACTCAGTGATAGGAGAGAAGTTCACCAATGTTGTATATAGATTAAATTTTGCAAAAATTTTCTATAGAGATAAAATTTTGCAAAATTTTTCCATCAATTTGGCAAACAATTTCCATAGATAAACCATTTTGCAAAAAAAAAAAAAATACGTCCCTAGAAGATTGTTGTAAAAATTTGTCTCCACAATTTCTACAGAGTTATAATTTTGACAAAATGTTCTATAGAGATAAAATGTTGACAAAATTTTCTATAGATATAAAATTTTGCAAAAATTTTCTATAGAGATAAAACTTTGCCAAAATTTTCTTTAGAAATAAATTTTTGCAAAAAGTTTCTATATAGATTAAATTTTGCAAAAATTTTCTATAGTGATAAAATTTTGCAAAATTTTTCCATCAATTTGGCAAACAATTTCCATAGATAAACCATTTTGCAAACAAAAAAATCAATTTCTATAGATAAATTTTGACAAAATTTTCTATAGAAATAAAATTATGACAAAATTTTCTATAGAAATAAAATTTTTACAAAATTTTCTATCGAAATAAAATTTTTACAAAATTTTCTATAGAGATAAAATTTTGACAAAATTTTCTATAGAGATAACATTTTGCAAAAATTTTCTATAGATATAAAATTTTTACAAAATTTTCTATAGAGATAAAATTTTGCAAAAATTTTCTATAGATATAAAATTTTTACAAAATTTTCTATAGAGATAAAATTTTGACAAAATTTTCTATAGATATAAAATTTTGAATTTTGAAGTTCGAATAATAATTAATTGTAAATGAAGAATATCATGCATTGGGACGTTAATCGCTTGTTGTAGTATCAGGCTCACATGATAGATAAAAGTTTGCAAAAAATTTCTATAAAAATAAAATTTTGGAAAATTTTTCTACAGCCTTGCAAAAATTTTCTATAGAGATAAAATTTTGACAAAATTTTCTATAGAAATAAAATGTTGACAAAATTTTCTATAGAAATAAAATTTTGAAAAAATTTTCTATAGAGGTAAAATTTTGACAAAATTTTCTATAGAAATAAAATTTTGACAAAATTTTCTATAGAGATAAAATTTTGACAAAATTTTCTATAGAGATAAAATTTTGACAAAATTTTCTATAGAGATAAAATTTTGCAAAAATTTTCTATAGAGATAAAATTTTGCAAAAATTTTTCTATTGAGATAAAATTTTGCAAAAATTTTTCTATTGAGATAAAATTTTGACAAAATTTTCTATAGATATACAATTTTGACAAAATTTTCTATAGAGATAAAATTTTGACAAAATTTTCTATAGAGATAAAATTTTGACAAAATTTTCTATAGAGATAAAATTTTGACAAAATTTTCTATAGAGATAAAATTTTGACAAAATTTTCTATAGAGACAATATTTTGACAACATTTTCTATAGAGATAAAATGTTGACAAAATTTTCTATAGATATAAAATTTTGACAAAATTTTCTATAGAAATAAAATTTTGACAAAATTTTCTATAGAAATAAAATTTTGAAAAAATTTTCTATAGAAGTAAAATTTTGACAAAATTTTCTATAGAAAAAAAATTTTGACAAAATTTTCTATAGAGATAAAATTTTGCAAAAATTTTCTATAGAGATGAAATTTTGCAATAATTTTCGATAGAGATAAAATTTTGCAAAAATTTTCTATAGAGATAATATTTCCAAAACTTTTCTACAGATTTAGGAAAAATTTATAACATTTTGCAAAAAAATGTATAACATTTTGCAAAAAAATGTTTTTTATCTTCCCAAAAAGTTTTTTGTAAAATTTTTTCTCCATAGAAAAATTGTGCAAAATTTAATGTCTAGAGAAAATTTTTTAAAAATTTTGTGTAAATTTTAACAAGACTTTCCGGAGAAATTTTGCATAAATTTGCTACAGGGATACAATTTTGCAAAAATTTTCTATAGCTATAACATTTTGCAAACAAAAATTCTATAGGTATACAATTTTGCAAAAATGTTTAATAGAGATAAAATTTTGTCAAAATTGTGTAGAGATAAAAATTTTCCAAAATTTTATAGAGATTTTTTTTTTTTTTAATTTTTGAGATGTTTTTTACAGACCTAAAATTGAAAGAAAAAGATAGAAATAAAATGTTGCGAAAATTTTCTATAGAGATAAAATATTTAAAAAATTTTCTATAAAAATAACATTTTAACAAACTACAATTACGAATTGAAATGGTGTAGTAATCGAATTAAATTAAATCACCTAAACCAGTTTTTAAGCCACTAAAGTCTAATGCTCAAATAGCTATCTCATTAAGAACAAAAAATGATTGTTTATGTTCTCATTTTTAGAAAGTATGGAAGCAAATTTTTTGTTTTTGGAATTGTTGCCATGGCTCAAGTAATTATCTCAAAGCAGGAACTTGGATTTTTACTATTAGTTTCCTTAACTTCCATATTCTATTAAACATTAGATATTGAGTACATACGCTCGCCACATTTGCTTTAAAAAACCAATATGAAAATTTGAATTTCGTAACAGTAGGGGGGAGTAGATCATATACTGGTTGATGTCTGCCACAATGAATTTTGCCACCACCACTTTGGCCACTACGCCCCACTCATATTTTATAAATAATCGTTTGACGTAATACTCCCTGTCTATGATTGAAACTCAAAGGTGTTTACGTTTCCATGTGAAATATGTTTGGAATTGAGTTCCGGGATTTGCTAAGAATTTAACTGACCACACGGTAAGGAGATACAAATGGCATAGCAACATGCCTAAGCTGGAAATTTTCAAGTGGCATAGTAAACATTAACTTGTGTGGTAGAATAGAATCAATTTAAGAAAATGTCGTTTTGATGAAAATTAAATTAAATCAAATTTTAGGAGAAATTAAAAATAAAACAAGTATATAGTGCTGTAAGTTGGGCCAGGCCGAATTTTATGTACCCTTCGCCATGGATTGCGTAGAAACTTCTACTAAAAACTGTCATCCACAATCGAATTACTTGGGTTGCGGTAACACTTGCCGATGGCAAGGTATCTTAAAACTTCTTAACACCGTCTTTTAAATTGTAAGTAAGACCACACGGGGTATATATTAAACAAAAACAAAGGTCGATTAAATACGTATATAATTTAGTTTGACAACATTTTCTATAGAAAAAAAATTTTGACAAAATTTTCTATAGAAAAAAAATTTTGACAAAATTTTCTATAGTAATAAAATTTTGACAAATTTTCTGTAGAAATAAAATTTTGAAAAAATTTTCTGTAGAAATAAAATTTTGACAAATTTTCTGTAGAAATAAAATTTTGACAAAATTTTCTATAGAAATAAAATTTTGACAAAATTTTCTATTGAAATACAATTTTGACAAAATTTTCTGTAGAAATAAAATTTTAACAAAATTTTCTATAGAAATAAAATTTTGACAAAATTTTCTGTAGAACTAAAATTTTCACAAAATTTTCTGTAGAAATAAAATTTTGACAAAATTTTCTATAGAAATAAAATTTTGACAAAATTTTCTATTGAAATACAATTTTGACAAAATTTTCTGTAGAACTAAAATTTTCACAAAATTTTCTGTAGAAATAAAATTTTGACAAAATTTTCTATAGAAATAAAATTTTGACAAAATTTTCTATTGAAATACAATTTTGACAAAATTTTCTGTAGAAATAAAATTTTGACAAAATTTTCTGTAGAAATAAAATTTTGACAAAATTTTCTATAGAAATAAAATTTTGACAAAATTTTCTATAGAAATAAAATTTAGACCAAATTTTCTATAGAAATAAAATTTTTCTATAGAAAAGAAATTTTTGACAAAATTTTCGGTAAAAATAAAATTTGGACCAAATTTTCGGTAGAAATAAAATTTAAACCAAATTTTCTATAGAAATAAAATTTTGACAAAATTTTCTATAGAAATAAAATTTTGACAAAATTTTCTATAGAAATAAAATTTTGACAAATTTCTATAGAAATAAAATTTTGACAAAATTTTCTATAGAAATAAAATTTTAACAAAATTTTCTATAGAAATAAAATTTTGACAAAATTTTCTATAGAAATAAAATTTTGACAAATTTTTCTATAGAAATAAAATTTTGACAAAATTTTCTATAGAAATAAAATCTTGATACATTATTTTGGCTCGAGTGGTAACCATGAATATGAACCGGAATGGTCAAATCTTGGGATCGATTTATATGGGGGCTATATATAATAATGGATCGATAGGAACCAATTTGTGCATGGTTTTTAGAGACCATATACTAACACCACGTTCCGAATTTCAACCAGATAGGATGAAATTTGCTTCTCCAAGAGGTTCCGTTGGTCAAATTTTGGGAACGATTTCTATATGGGGGCTATATATAATTATGGACCGATATGGACCAATTTTGGCATGGTTATTAGAGACCAAATACTTACACCACGTTCCGAATTTCAACCAGATAGGATGAAATTTGCTCCTCCAAGAGGCTTTTGAGGTCAAATCTGTGCATCGATTTATATAGGGGCTATATATAATTACGGACCGATATGGACCAATTTTTGCATTCTTTTTAGAGACCATATACTCTCTAAAAAGATCAACCGGATCGCATGAATTTTACTACACCAAGATGCTCCGGATGTCAAATCTGGGGATCGGTTTATATGAGGCTATATATAATTATGGACCGATATGGACCAATTTCGGCATGGTTATTAGAGACTACATACTTACACCACGTTCCGAATTTCAATCAGATAGGATGAATTTTGTTCCTCCAAGAGGTTCCATAGGTCAAATTTTGGGATCGATTTATATGCGGGCTATATATAATTATGGTTTTTAGAGACCATATACTAACCCCACGGTCCGAATTTCAACCAGATAGGATGAATTTTGCTCCTCCAAGATGCTCGGGAGGTCAAATCTGGGGATCGGTTTATATGGGGGCTATATATAATTATGGACCGATATGGACCATTTTTTGCATGGTTTTTAGAGACCAAATACTAAAACGACGCAACAAATTTCAACCGGATCAGATGAATTTTGCTCCTCCAAGATGCTCCGGAGATCAAATCTGGGCATCGGTTTATATGGGGGCTATATATACCCTACGGGAAATGGATCAACCACAGAACCGGTACAGGACTAGACGCTAGTGTCTATGGAACAGTCCCAGTTCTGGTCAAAACGTATGGAAGGGACCAGTCACTTTAACATGCGGTTGTCACTGACGGGGTAAATTTACATTTTAGGACGCATATTGGATTCATCCCAAAGGACACGCCCTGGGACAATGTAGCAGGAGCACCCCATAGAAAGGTCGTCAGGAACCAGTTTCGGACAAACTCTTAGAAATCTATTTCAATTTGGGCATCCCAATCGAACCCGAAATGAAAAAAAAACAACTTTTGAAATATGTCGAACAATAGGTTATCAGAATAATAATAATTATTTCACATTTAGTGAAATAATTATTATTATTAATATTAATAATTAATATTAATATTAATAATAATAATTATTTCACTAAATGTGAAAATGCTTGATATTAAAATCTTAATGGATCTAAGATTTTAATATCAAGCGAGTATGGAAATAAATAAATCACGACTATTTAAAAATTGCAACTAACTGGAGCACAGTTACCAGTTGTGTGATAGGTCCGTCAGTGGCAATTTGGACAAATTTCCCGTAGGGTAATTATGGACTGATATGGACCAATTTTTGCATGGTTTGTAGAAATAAAATTTTGACAAAAGATGTTTAGAAATAAAATTTTAACGATTTTTCCACTAGAAATAAAATTTTGACACAATTTTCTTTAGAAATAAAATTTTGACAAAATTTTCTAATGAAATAAAATTTTGACAAAATTTTCTATAGAATTAAAATTTTGAAAAAAATTTCTGTAGAAATAAAATGTTGACAAAAGCTATATAGAAATAAAATTTTAACGCAATTTCTTCTACAAATAAAATTTTCTAAAAAAAATAAAATTTTGACAAAATTTTCTATAGAAATGTGATAGTGACAAAATTTTCTATTGAATTAAAATTTTGACAAAATTTTCTGTAGAAATAAAATTTTGACAACATTTTCAATAGAAATAAGATATTGACAAAATTTTCTATAGAAATAAAATTTTGACAAAATTTTCTATTGAAATACAATTTTGACAAAATTTTCTGTAGAAATAAAATTTTAACAAAATTTTAAAATATTTAAAAATTGCAATTAACTGGAGCACAGGTACCAGTTGTGTGATAGGTCCGTCAGTGGCAAATTTGCACAAATTTCCCGTAGGGTAATTATGGACCAATAGGGACCAATTTTTGCATGGTTTGTAGAGACCATATACTAACACCACGTTTTTCAATTTTCAATACCATCCGACCTACATAAATTATAACTACTCATGCCACGTTTTAAGTCGATAGCTTGTTTCGATCGGAAGTTAGCGTGATTTCAACAGACGGACGGACATGCTTAGATCGACTCAGAATTTCACCACGACCCAGAATATATATATACTTTATGGGGTCTTAGAGCAATATTTCGATGTGTTGCAAACGGAATGGCAAAGTTTTATACCCTCCACCATAGGATGGGCGGTAATATCCTAGGGTGGAGGGTATAAAAAAACTATTTTTTTTTTATTTTGTGAATTAATTAATTTTATCACTTTGTTTCTTGGAATATTACCGTATTCAACGTTAACTGCTGTGGTAACATACTAAAAATTTTCTATAGTAATAAAATTTTTACAAATTTTTATAGAAATAAAATCTTGACAAAATTTTCTATAGAAATAAAATCTTGACAAAATTTTCTATAGAAATAAAATGTTGTCAAAATTTTCTATTGAAATACAATTTTGACAAAATTTTCTCTAGAAAAAAAATGTTGACAAAATTTTCTATTGAAATACAATTTTGACAAAATTTTCTGTAGAATTTAAAATTTTGACAAAATTTTCTTTAACTGCTGTGGTAACATACTAAAAATTTTTTAACAATTTTTTTGTTTTGTTTTTTTAGTTGGAGAATTTAGAATACTGTATTTAAATGAGTTTAATAAAATTAAATCAAATTTTGAAAACAAAAAATAAATATTTCTTTTATTGCCAAGCATTGCAGATGGGAATCTCCTTAGGGTATAGATTGAAGTTAAACTATTTGAAGTATTTATAAAGTGGAATCTAGGTGAATCCCCCTCAATTACACTAAGGTGGCTATTTTGTTTTTTGTATCATTAATAACAAAAATATATTTACTACATATTTCATTAATTAATTTTTACCAAATTTTATCCATTCGAACAATTACAACCCCAATCTCGTACTCAATAACCTCCTATATTATCGAAATTCCCACATTTGAGTTTACCGCCAAACCAAAAAAAAAAACACAAGAACTTCCATTCAATTATCGATGCATAACCTCAGAAAATAAGTTTCACTTACAAAATACCAACGATAGAGCAATTAATTAAATAAAAAAAAGCAAACAAAAAAATCTTACAAAAGAAACCATTGACTGTCTTGCCGAATGATCAGCGGAAAGAAATAAAAAATGCCAAAATGTGAAACCATGCAATGAAATTGAAATGCACTTTGAGGTATTCTTTTGAGGGTCGGAATAACGACACAATACTTAACAGCAATTGAAAAAAAAAATTCCCAATGGGAGTTTTTCATAAAGCCTGCCACAAATCCACAAGCGTTAAATAACTCACACTTTTTAAGCTTACTGTCATGCTACATTGCCTTTATAAGATATCGGAAAAATGGGTTGTAACGAAAATTCTGTAAGACTATTAACAGTGCGGTGATAATGAGATGTTTTTCCGCATGATAAGGAAATTTAATATATATTTTTATGGTCCGGGGTATAATAACTTTAATAAAGTGAAGTCCGTCTATCCGTCTTTCTTATACAGCCCTTTTTTAAATTATAGCGAAATAACTAAATTTTCCGATTTACTATAAATTTACAGAAGAAGTTCACATCTGAATTTTTGATATTTAATAGGGGATGGCAACCTTCCCTTTGCCCGACCTATTCTTAAAGTACAGAAAAAAAATCCAATTCTCCGTCTTACTTGACATATAGAGAGGGCATGCTGAGAGGTTATGAGAATAAAATGTTAGCAAAAATTTCAATAGAAATAAAATTTTGACAAAATCTTCTATAGAGGTAAATTTTGGACCATATTTTTTGTAGATATAATTTTTGAAAAAAAAAAATCGATAGACACAAAATGTTGACAAAATTTTCAATAGCAATAAGATTTCGACAACAATTTATTTAGAAATAAAATTTCGACAAAATTTTCTAGAGTAAAAAATTTACAATATTTTCTAAAGAAATTAAATTTTGACAAAATTTTCTATGCAAAATTACAAATTTTCTATAGAAATAAGGTTTTGGCAAACATTTCTATAGAAATAAAATTGAAAAAAAAAATTGTAGCTGTAATTTTTTACACAAGTTTCTATAGAAAAGAAATTTTCTATGGAAATAATATTTTGACAAAATTCTCTATAGAAATAACATTTTGACAAAAATTTTCTATAGAAATAATATTTTGACAAAATTTTCTATAGAAATAAAATTTTGACAAAATTTTCCATAAAAATAAAATTTTGACAAAAAATTTCTATAAAAGTAAAATTGTGACAAATTTTTTTATAGAAATAAAATTTTGATAAAATTTTCTATAGAAATAAAATTTTGATAAAAATTTCTTGACAAAATTTTCTATAGAAATAAAATTTTGACAAAATTTTCTATAGAATTAAAATTGTGAAAAATATCTATAAAAAATAATTTTGACAATTTTCTATAGAAATACAACTTTGATAAAAATTTCTATACAAATAAAATTTTGACAAAATTTTCTATAGAAATAAGATATTGACAAAATTTTCTGTAGAATTAAAATTTTTACAAAAGCTGGTTAGAAATTAAATTTTAACGAAATTTCCTCTGGAAATAAAATTTTGACAAAATTTTCTAATGAAATGCAATTTTGATAAAAATGTCTATATAAACAAAATTTTGACAAAATTTTCAATAGAAACAAAAAAAAATTTCTAGAGTAAACAAATTTACAATATTTCCTTAAGAAATAACATTTTGACAAAATTTCCTATAGAATTAAAGTTTTGGCAAACATCTCGATAGAAATAAAATTTTGACAAAATTCTTACAAAAGTTTCTATAGAAATGAAATTTTGACAAAATTTTATATAGAATTAATATTTTGACAAAATTCTCTATAGAAATGAAATTTTGACAAAATTGTCTATAGAAATAATATTTTGATAAAATTCTGTATAGAAATAAAATGTTGACAAAATTTTCTATAGAAATAAAATTTTGACAAAATTTTCTATAGAAATTATTTTAAAAAAATCTATAAAAATAAAATTTAAAAAGCTTTCTGGAGAAATAAAATTTTGGCAAAATTTTCTATAGAAATTAAATTTTGACAAAATTTGCGATAGAAATAAAATTTTGACAAAATTTTCTATAGAAATAAAATTTTGATAAAAATTTCTATATAAATAAAATTTTGACAAAATTTTCTATAGAAATTATTTAAAAAAAATCTATAAAAATAAAATTTAAAAAGCTTTCTGGAGAAATAAAATTTTGGCAAAATTTTCTATAGAAATTAAATTTTGACAAAATTTTCGATAGAAATAAAATTTTGACAAAATTTTCTATAGAAATTAAATTGTGAAAAAAAAATCTATAAAAAATTTTTTGACAACATTTTCTATAGAAAAATAATTTTGATAAAAATTTCTATACAAATAAAATTTTGACAAAATTTTCTATAGAAATAAAATTTTGACAAAATTTTCTTAAAAATAAAATGTTGACAAAATTTTCTTAAAAATAAAATTTTGACAAAATTTTCCATAGAAATAAAATGTTGACAAAATTTTCTAATGAAATAAAATTTTGACAAATTTTTCTATAAAAATAAGATATTGATAAAATTTTGTAATCAAATAAAATTTTGACAAATTTTTCTATAAAAATAAGATATTGACAAAATTTTCTATAGAATTAAAATTTTGACAAAATTTTCTGTAGGAATAAAATTTTGACAAAAGCTGTTTAGAAATAAAATTTTAACGAAATCTCCTCTAGAAATAAAATTTTGACACAATTTTCTTTAGAAATAAAATTTTGAAAAAGTTTTCTAATGAAATAAAATATTGACAAAATTTCCTATAAAAATAAGATATTGACAAAATTTTCTATAGAAATAAGATATTGACAAAATTTTCTATAGAAATAAGATATTGACACAATTTTCTATAGAAATAAAATTTTGACAAAATTGTCTTAAAAATAAAATGTTGACAAAATTTTCCATAGAAATAAAATGTTGACAAAATTTTCGAATGAAATAAAATTTTGACAAAATTTTCTATAAAAATAAGATATTGACAAAATTTTCTATAGAATTAAAATTTTGACAAAATTTTCTGTAGGAATAAAATTTTGACAAAAGCTGTTTAGAAATAAAATTTTAACGAAATTTCCTCTAGAAATAAAATTTTAACACAATTTTCTTTAGAAATAAAATTTTGAAAAAATTTTCTAATGAAATAAAATATTGACAAAATTTCCTATAGAAATACAATTTTGACAAAATTTTCTATAGAAATAAGATATTGACAAAATTTTCTACAGAAATAAAATGTTGACAAAATTTTCTATAGAAATAAGATATTGACAAAATTTTCTATAGAAATAAAATTTTGACAAAATTTTCTTAAAAATAAAATTTTGAGAAAATTTGCCATAGAAATAAAATGTTGACAAAATTTTCTAATGAAATAAAATTTTGACAAAATTTTCTATAGAAATAAGATATTGACAAAATTTTCTATAGAACTAAAATTTTGACAAAAGCTGTTTAGAAATAAAATTTTCACGAAATTTCCTCTACAAATAAAATTTTGACACAATTTTCTTTAGAAATAAAATTTTGACACAATATTCTTATGAAATAAAATTTTGACAAAACTTCCTAAAGAAATAAAATTTTGACAAAATTTTCTATAGAAATAAGATATTGAGAAAATTTTCTATAGAAATAAAATTTTGTCAAAATTTTCTATTGAAATACAATTTTGACAAAATTTTCTCTAGAAATAAAATTTTGACAAACTTTTCTATTGAAATACAATTTTTACAAAATTTTCTGTAGAAATAAAATTTTGACAAAATTTTCTGTAGTAATAAATTTTTTTTCCATAGAAATAAAATTTTTACAAAAAATTTCTATAAAAATTAAATTTTGACAAAATTTTCTATAGAAATAAAATTAAAAAAAATCTATAAAAATAAAATTTAAAAAAGTTTTCTGGAGAAATTAAATTTTAAAAAAAAATTTCGATAGAAACAAAAATTTTGACACAATTTTCTATAGAAATAAAATTGTGAAAAAAAAATTCTATACAAAAAAAATTACAACATTTTCTATAGAAATACAATTTTGATAAAAATTTCTATATAAATAAAATTTGGACAAAATTTTCTATAGAAACAAGATATTGACAAAATTTTCTATTGAATTAAAATTTTATCAAAATTTTCTGTAGAAATAAAATTTTGACAAAAGCTGTTTAGAAATAAAATTTTAACGAAAATTCCCCTAGAAATAAAATTTTGACACAATTTTCTTTAGAAATAAAATTGTGACAAAATTTTCTATAGGAATAAGATATTGACAAAATTTTCTATAGAAATAAGATTTTGACAAAATTTTCTATAGAAATAAAATTTTGACAAAATTTCCTATAGAAATAAAATTTTGAAAAAAATTCCCATAGAAATAAAATTTTGACAAAATTTCCTATAGAAATAAAATTTTGACAAATTTTTGTAGATAATTTTTGGCACAAGTTTCAAACTTGGCAGCGAAGCGTATCAGGTTCAGTTAGTTTATTATAAGATTTGCCTGTTATTAGATTCTCAAGTAAAAAAAGTCCGATTTGATTTAATGGCTTCATATATCGAACTTCTTTACATCACAATAATTCTCATTAATTTCATAATTATTTTGCAATCCTCAAGAAAATTGTTTCATTTCGTTACATCCCAATCATATTTATGCAACATTTGCACATACACACTGAACCAAGAGTGGCGTATATGAACTCAAAGGTATAGTATATTCTTTTTAATTAATAACAATTCGCACAAATAACCAAACCACATGAAGTGCACTCAAAAGACCGTTATTTTTTTTTTTTTTTTTTTTTTTTGAAAGCCAAAAAGAAGAAGTTGGCAGAACCTCAATGGCTGTATTAACGCTGTAATTTTTATATCATCATTATTTTATTAAAAAAATGATTTTTTTTACATTTTTATGTGTGGATTTTATTTTCTTAATTTTGTTTTTGGTCTTCATATATTTTCATTTCATTCACAATTTTCTGCTCCAGTTATTTTGGAGATGTTCGTACCCGACAAACATTTTACAACAACAACAGCAACAATGCTACACTCACATACTTTGATTATAACAACAACAATGCAATATCTGTAACATAACAGCTTATACGTATGAATGGCGCACGTTATTAAAGACGGACAACTCGCGTGCTACGTTGTTAATGTGGAACGTTTTAATTTTCGCCTTAACCGTTTGTTTGGTTTGTTTATACGAATCGCTCAAATGCAACTGTGCCCATGTGCGATTTTCGCATGAACGCCAACCAAGTTCGAAAAATGTTCGTCTAAGTCACTTCGCGTAAATTACAAACCAAAAAAAACAATAATGCAATAGTTAGCGATGACGCCGCTGAAAGTCAGCTGTAACCAGCTGTTAAAGTTGCCCATTAACATTTAACGGTATTTACAACATTGTCCATACGATCGATTTTGTAATATGCAATGAGGGACGTTTAACTGAGTTGGGGAAAACATTGTTGAACTTTGGATATTTTCAAAGAAATCAAATTATATCCCAAAACAAAATATCACTAACACACCAACGTAATCCATGAAATATTTAATTAAATTACAAATTGTCATTATTTGATTGAATATCCCTGATCTTTTTCATAATGAAAATTGTCCTAGCAAATGTTTACAATCATAATACTTTCCCAAATGTATTTACCCAACCTCATGGCAACAAAATCAACTACAAAAACAATAACAAATAAGTTTCGTTTTCAACTGCTATATTGCATCACAATCGGAGAGCAAAAAACTTGAAACGAAAAGCGTGTTTACTCTCATTGGAAACTTTAGCACTTGAAGTTTCTTCCATAACACTTCCATATCCGACTATTGCCCTCTTACCAGAGAGAGAGAAACATGTTTGAATATTAGCATGTAAGAGAGTAACATTGGCGCATTCGTAGCTGGTTTAACTAACGAGTTTGAGTTTCTTGTTGATTAGCTGTATGGTGAACACACACAAACTCTATAGAAGAGATGGGAAACATTTGTTACTATTATTAATTAAGTTGGGGGGGGGGGGGGGGGGGGGGGGGGGGGTTCGGTTAGGAAGAGTCCAAGAGAGTTCGTGAGATTTACATTTTGATGCTTTTGGGGGTGCTGTAAATTTGTTTGCTTTTGTAACCTATTTTCGCATTTCGCCTCTATATGGCTCAACTACAGATTGGGGTTTACCTCATTTCATTGTGGTGTGCTAATGTTTCAGTTTATTTTTATTTTTTTTTTATTTGTAAATTTCGAGTTTGTTTTTATATTTTCTCACCTTTTATTATTTTTTTATTTACAAAGTGCACATTGGGTTCCGAAGCATGGTTGCTACAGTTGGTAGATTTCTATCGAAAAAGGGTAGATTTTTTACTGTTAGGTAGGTTGGTATGTTTCTTGATGTTTTGGTAGATTTTGAAAAATACTCCTCTCCAACAAGAAGCATTTCACAAATTTCCTCTAGAAATAAAATTTTAACGAAATTTTCTATAAAGATACAATTTTGACAAAATTTTCTATAGAGATACATTTCGACAAAATTTTCTAAAGAAATAAAATTTTGACAAAATTTCCTCTAGAAATGAAATGTTGAGACAATTTTCTATAGAAATACAATTTTGACAAAATTTTCTATAGAAAAAAAATTTTGACAAAATTTTCTACAGAAATAAAATTTTGACAAAATTTTCTATAGAGATAAATTTTGACAAAATTTTCTAAAGAAATAATATTTTGAAAAAAATTCCGCTAGAAATGAAATGTTGACACAATTTTCTATAGAGATAAAATTTTGACTAAATTTTCTATAGAGATAAAATTTTGACAAAACTTTCTGTAAGTTAGAATTTCGATAAAATTTTGACAAACATTTCTATAGAAATACAATTTTGACAACATCTTCTATAGAGATAAAATTTTGACAACATTTTCTATAGCGATAAAATTTTGACAAAATTTTCTATAGCGATAACATTTTGACAAAATTTTCTATAGCGATAAAATTTTGACAAAATTTTCTATAGCGATAAAATTTTGACAAAAATTTCTATAGAGATAAAATTTTGACAAAACTTTCTGTAGAGATAGAATTTTGATAAAACTTTCTATAGAGATCAAATTTCGACAAAATTTCCTTTAGAGATAATATTTTAAATACATTTTCTATATTCTGTAGAATTTTGATAAAACTTTCTATAGAGATAGACCCTTTGAAACATAAAACTTTTAATGTAAACAAATTTGATTTTTGTTATTTGTCTGTTTTTTCTATTTTACTTTTAGAGCATCTGGCAACAAACATGGCACCATAAGTACCCACTGTGCCCGAAGCGATTTATATTTGCAATTTGGAGGTGCAGTATTTTGAGTATTTTTCTATTTGAACATCTTTGTTAAGCTGTTGATTTGTTTGCTTTGCACTTAAGGTATTATTTTTGTTTTGTTTCTAACCAGATATCAATGTCCGCAGTCGTTAGGTTTTTGCAACTTTTACGAGATGTGTGGTAAATGATTTATCTGCACTTTGGATGAACTCATATGTGTTTACTACTATGTTTGTTTGATTGGTTTGCGTAACGCAAAATGCAGGAAATTGTATTTTTGTATAGTTTCACACAATAAACCGCTAATTTTTCAGGATGAAGTTAGCTCCTCCAAGAGGCTACGAGGATCACTTTATATGACGGCTATAGAAATAAAATCTTCACAAAATTTTCTATAGAAATAAAATTTTGAAAAATTTTCTATAGAAATAAAATTTTGGCAAAATTCCTTCTAGAAATAAAATTTTGACAAATTTTTTGTAAAAATACAATTTTGACAAAATTTTCTATAGAAATAACATTTTCGCAAAATTTTCTATAGAAATAAAATTTTGACAAAATTTTCTATAGTAAGACAATTTTGACAAAATTTTCTATAGAAATAAAATACATTTCGAAATAAAAAATTTACAAAACCTTTCCATAGAAATAGATTTTTGACAAAATTTTCTATAGAAATAAAATGTTAACAAAATTTTCTAAAGAAATAAAATCTTAAAAAAATTTTCTATAGAAATAAAATTCTTACAAAATTTTCTATAGAAATCAAATTCTTACAAAATTTTCTATATAAATAAAATTTTAACAAAATTTTCTAGAGAAATAAAATTTTAACAAAATTTTCTATAGAAATAAAATTTTGACAAAATTTCTTCTAGGAATAAAATTTTGACAAATTTTTCTATAGAAATAAAATTTTGACAACATTTTCTATTATTTTATTTCTATAGAAAATTTTGTCAAAATTTTATTCCTAGAAGAAATTTTGTCAACATTTTATTTCTATAGAAAATTTTGTCAAACTTTTATTTCTATAGAAAATTTTGTCAAAATAGTATTTCTATAGTCAAAAATTTATTTCTATAGAAAATTTTTTCAAAATAAAATAACATTTTTACAAAACTTTCTATACAAATAAAATTTTGACTAAATTTTCTATAGAAATAAAATTATAGAAATTTTTTTCAAAATTTTAATTCTATAGAAAATGTTGTCAAAATTTTATTCCTAAAGGAAATTTTGCCAAAATTTTATTTCTATACAAAAAATTAATTTCTAGAGGGAATAATTTTATTTCAATAGAAAATTTTGTCAAAATTTTATTCCTAGAGGAAATTTTTGTCAAAATTTTATTTCTATAAAAAAATTTAATTTCTAGAGGGAATTTCGTCAAAATTTTATTTGTATAGCAAATTTTATCTATAGAAAAGTTTGTCAAAATTTTATTCCTAGAAGAAATTTTGTCAAAATTTTATTTCTATAGAAAATGTTGTTAAAATTTTATTTCTTTAGACAATTTTGTTAAAATTTTATTTATATAGAAAATTTTGTCAAACCTTTATTTCTATAGAAAATTTTTCCTAAATTTTATTTCTATAGAATTTATTTCTATAGACAATTTTGTCAAATAAAATAAAATTTTTACAATACATTCTATAAAAAATTTTTTTTTACAAAATTGGCTATAGAAATAAAACTATGACAATATTTTTTATAGAAATAAAATGTTGACAAAATTTCTTCTAGAAACAATGTCATGACAAAATTTGCTATACTAATAAAATTTTGACAAAATTCCCTCTAGAAATTAATTTTTTGTATAGAAATAAAATTTTGACAAAATTTTCTTTAGGAATAAAATGTTGGCAAAATTTTCTATAGACATAAAATTTTGAAAAAATTTTCTATAATTTTATTTCTATAGAAAATTTTGTCAAAATTTTTTTTCTTGAGAAAATTTTGTCACAAATATTGAAAATATTGTCATAATTTTATTTTAATAGAAAATTTTGTCAAAATTTTATTCCTAAATTTGCTATACTAATAAAATTTTGACAAAATTCCCTCTAGAAATTAATTTTTTGTATAGAAATAAAATTTTGACAAAATTTTCTTTAGGAATAAAATGTTGACAAAATTTTCTATAGAAATAAAATTTTGAAAAAATTTTCTATAATTTTATTTCTATAGAAAATTTTGTCAAATTTTTTTTTCTTGAGAAAATTTTGTCACAAATATTGAAAATATTGTCATAATTTTATTTCAATAGAAAATTTTTGTCAAAATTTTATTTCTATAGAAAATTTTGTCAAAATTTTATTCCTATAGAAAATTTTGTCAAAATTTTATTCCTATAGAAAATTTTGTCAAACTTTTACTTCTATAGAAAATTTTGTCAAAATTTTATTTCTATAGTCAAACATTTATTTCTATAGAAATTTTTGTCAAAATAAAATAAAACTTTTTGACAAAAATATAGAAAAAAAATTGACAAAATTGGCTATAGAAATAAAACTATTTGTTATAGAAAAAAATGTTGACAAAATTTCTTCTAGAAATAAAGTTATGATAAAATTTGCTATACAAATAAAATTTTGACAAAATTCCCTCTAGAAATTAATTTTTTTTATAGAAATAAAATTCTGACAAAATTTCCTCTAGGAATAAAATTTTGACAAAATTTTCTATAGAATTAAATTTTAGAAAAAAATTTCTATAATTTTATTTCTATAGAAAATTTTGTCAAAATTTTATTTCTTGAGAAAATTTTGTCACAAATATTGAAAATTATGTCATAATTCTATTTTAATGGAAAATTTTGTCAAAATTTTATTTCTATAGAAAATTTTGTCAAAATTTTATTTCTATAGAAAATTTTGTCAAAATTTTATTTCTATAGGAAAATTTGTCAAAATTTTATTCCTCTAGAAAATTTTGTCAAACTTTTATTTCTATAGAAAATTTTGTCAAAATTTTATTTCTATAGAACATTTTGTCAAAATAAAATAAAATTTTTACAAAACTTTCTATACAAATAAAATTTTGATAAAATTTTCTATAGAAATAAAATTTTGACTAAATTTTCTATAGAAATAAAATTTTGACAAAATTGTCTATAGAAACAAAAGTTTGACAAAATATTCTATAGAAATAAAAATTTGACAAAATTTCTTCTAGGAATAAAATTTTGACAAAATTTTTTTCTATAGAAAATTTTGTCAAAATATTATTTGTATAGAAAATTAAGTCAAAATTATATTTCTACAGAAAATTTTGTCAAAATTTTATTTGTATAGAAAGTTTTGTAAAAATTTTATTTTATTTTGACAAAATATTCATAGAAATAAAATTTTGACAAAATTTCTTCTAGGAATAAAATTTTGACAAATTTTTTTATAGAAATAACATTATAGAAAATTTTGTCAACATTTTATTTGTATAGAAAATTTAGTCAAAATTATATTTCTATAGAAAATTTTGTCAAAATTTTATTTGTATAGAAAGTTTTGTAAAAATTTTATTTTATTTTGACAAAATATTCTATAGAAATAAAATTTTGACAAAATTTCTTCTAGGAATAAAATTTTGACAAAATTTTTTATAGAAATAACATTATAGAAAATTTTGTCAACATTTTATTTGTATAGAAAATTTAGTCAAAATTATATTTCTATAGAAAAAATTTAATTTCTAGAGAGAATTTTGTCAAAATTTTATTTCTATAACAAATGTCATAATTTTATTTCTAGAAGAAATTTTGTCAAAATTTCTTCTAGAAATAATAATTTTATTTCAAAATTTTATTTCTATAGACAATTTTGTCATATAAAATTTTTACAAATCTTTCTATACAAATAAAATTTTGACAAAATTTTCTATAGAAATAAAATGTTGACAAATTTGTCTATAGAAATAAAACTCTGACAAACATTTTTATAGGAAAAAAATGTTGACAAAATTTCTTCTAGAAATAAAATTATAACAACATTAGCTATAGAAATAAAATTTTGACAATATTCTCTCTAGAAATTAAATTGTTTTCTATAGAAATAAAATTTTTACAAAATTTCTTCTAGCAATAAAATTTTGACAAAATTTTCTATAGAAATAAAATTTTTAGAATATTTTCTATAATTTTATTTCAATAAAAAAATTTGTCAGAATTTTATTCCTAGAAGAAATTTTGTCAAACTTTTATTTCGTTATTGTTGTTTTTGATCTCAGCTTAAAACCATGCATTGATTAAACTACAAGTGTAGCTTAACCAACAGAGTAAAAGTATGCTTGTCAAATTTATTTGGGCAAAGCCCTGTAGACTGCAAGATGGTTGGATGTACAGCTGTTTCAGAATTACCACATTCCTCTTCAGCATCCTCTACTTGCAGCAAAACCATCAACCAATTATCAGAATAAATTCGGGTAATTCACTCAACCCAAAGTGAATTACACTTGAACCTTCCGAACCTCTTGGTTAAGCTACACTTGTAGTATAGTCAATGCATGGTTTTAAGCTGAGATCAAAAACAACAATAACGATTGTAGAGAAACCAACAATAACAAACAAAACGAATGAAGATAGAGGGAGCACGCTCAAAAACAAACGATTGAAGAGAAACCAACAATAACAAAGAAAACAATCTTTTAGTTCTATAAAAAATTTTGTCAAAATTTTATTTCTATAGAAAATTTTGTCAAAAATTTATTTCTATAGAAAATTTTGTCAAAATATTTTTTCTTTGGAAAATTTTGTTAAAATTTTAATTTTGAAATAAAATTTTGACACAATTTCATCTAGAAAAAAATTTATGCTGAATAGAATCAGTTCACGATGTTGAATCGTAGTTTTTTGCAAAATTGTTTATCTGTAGCAAAAATCATCGTTATATTTATATGTACTATAAATGATAATGCATTGCGAGGAGATGTTTCCAAAAGAATATTTTTGTATGCGTTCTTTGGTGGTGGGTATTTAAGATTACGCCTGGCATGACTTTCGGCCTTCTATTTTTTGTTTTTTTTCAAGTACAAAATTTTTCTTCCAAAAGTCTATTAACACAGATTTCCCTGTAGTGATGCCATTTAGCAAAGTGATTTCTTTAACAAACTTTTATCAATGTTTGCTGAAAAGTGTGGGCTAATTTTCCAGGTCAATGGTGAAAGAAGCTCCTTAGAGCAGAATTGAAAAGAAATGACATCAAATGACATTACATAGATTGGCCAGACAGTAACTTAGCGTTTGTTTTTATTTTTGCCAGCTTTTTTTTTCTTTTCAATTTGGTCAGTCAGCTAACAGTCATTTACCTCTGAAAATCACTTTTTCCGAAAAATCATCAATAAAAATCAAGACCATTGGCAAATCCTCTATAGAATAAAGCAGGACCTCAAATCAATTAGCCTATGTCTTCATCAAAGCCCCCTCTATGCAATTGTTAATTTCAATTTCAATAAAAGGCGAAAACAAAATACAAATGACGATTTGTCTCAAAGATCAGAGATCATTCACCTTTTTCACATTTTTTTGGCTTTGAAATTGTATTTTTCAATAGCATAAGAAACAAGTCTTCTACTTTTAGTTTTTTTTCGTCAAAATGTTTCAAAACTCAAATGAAAAAAAAAATCCAAAACCACTTAGTTTGTTGTGGTTGCCAACAAAATTCCATTGTATTCTCCAATAATGAACGAAACGAGCAAGTCTTTAATGGAGTCTGTGTTTTGACTGTCATACCACTCTATTGGATTTTAATTTTTGGCTCTTTCTTTTCATTTGCATTGATTTTTGGTCTCATATCATTTAGAATTTATTTCAAAAATTTATGATGCATTTCGAATTTGTTTATGTTTCCACTTTCTGATGATGTGAAACATCTACGTCTATTTCTAGAAAAACAATGCGTCATAAGTTTAATGTGTTTTTTGGTTTGTTTTTTTGGAACTGATGATAAGAAAAGAACCAAACCTGTGTATGCTTATGGTAAATATTAGCTTAAGATTGTCGTATTTCCAAAACGGGTTATAATTTGGAAAGTATTTAAGTAAATTCTTAAACCATCTCTTCTACGCTGAAAAAATATTGAACTAATATGAACGATTATGCTGGAAAAATTTGGGACGCAAATTTACACAATATTAAGGAAAAATTTCTTCAAAATAATGAAAATTTAATTAAAAGAAAATTTATAATTTTTTCTTAATTTTTTTATTATTTTTTTTTTATTTAAATTTCTTTAAAATAATGAAATTTTAATTAAAAGAAAATTCATAATCTTTGCGTAATTTTTTTTATTAAATTTAGCACAGGAATGTTGGAAATTTGTGGCCCACTGTTAAGGCCGTATATTTTTTAACTAAGGAAAATATACCTTAAAGTAAAGAAAAACATTTTTGATTTTATGAAAGCTTCTTTAAATTAACTGATATATTGAATTGTTGGATTTAAGATAGAAACACTTCAAAAATATAGGAGAATTTTGCATCTTTGGTTTCAGTGTCTTTTTTTCTTTTTATACCCTTCACCACTACTGTGGTACAGGGTATAATAAGTTTGTGCATTTGTATGTAACGCCAAGAAATGGTGGTCATAGACCCATCTTTTAGTATACCGATCGGCTTAGAATTAAATTCTGAGTCGATTTAGCGATGTCCGTCTGTCTGTCTGTCTGTCTGTCTGTCCGTCCGTCTGTCTATATATGTAATTTTGTGCACAAAGTACAGCTCGCAATTTAAGTCCGATCGTCCTCAAATTTGGCAGAGGGCCGTTTCTTGGGACAGAAACAATCGCTATTGGTTTTGGAAAAAATCGGTTCAGATTTAGATATAGCTGCCATATATATTTATCCCCGATGTGGTCATAGTTAGCGTGTTTATCAACCGATTTTCTTGAAATACCGTACATCCAAATATTTTATGAATCTCGCAAATCCTGCAAAATATCAGCCAAATCGGTTCAGATTTAGATATAGCTCCCATATATATCTTTCGCCCGATATGGACTTATATGGCCCCAGAAGCCAGATTTTTGGCCGAATTTGGTTGAAATTTTGCACTAGGAGTCCAACTAGTAGTATAGTCTAGTGTGCAAAATTTGATTGAAATCGGTTAAGATTTAGATATAGCTCCCATATATATCTTTCGCCCGATATGGACTAATATGGTCCTAAAAACCAGAGTTTTAGCCAAATTTGGTTGAAATTTTGCACAGGGAGTAGATTTAGCTATGCGTGCCAAATTTGATTGAAATCGGTTCAGATTTAGATATAGCTTCCATATATATTTTTCGCCCGATATGGACTTATATGGCCCCAGAAGCCAGAGTTTTGGCCCAATTAGGTTGAAATTTTGCACTAGGAGTACAATTAGTAATATAGTCATGTGTGTCAAATTTTATTGAAATCGGTTCAGATTTAGATATAGCTCCCATATATATGTTTTTTGTCGAAAAATGGTCAAAATACCAACATTTTCCTTGTTACATCGCCACTGCTTAGTCGAAAAGTTGTAAAAATGACTCTAATTTTCCTAAACTTCTAAGACATATATATCGAGCGATAAATCATAAATAAACTTTTGCGAAGTTTCCTTAAAATTGTTTCAGATTTAAATGTTTCCCATATTTATACCCTGCGCCACACTGTGGAACAGGGTATTATAAGTTAGTGCATATGTTTGTAACACCCAGAAGGAGACGAGATAGACACATGGTGTCTTTGGCAATAATGCTCAGGGTGGGTTCCTGAGTCGATATAACCATGTCCGTCTGTCCGTCCGTCTGTCTGTGAACACATGTTTGTGATCAAAGTCTCGGTCGCAATTTAAGTCCAATTGCCTTCAAATTTAGCACATGTTCCTAATTTGGGTCAGAATAGTACCCTATTAATTTTGGAAGAAATCGGTTCAGATTTAGATATAGCTCCCATATATATCTTTCGCCCGATATGCACTAATTTGGACCCAGCAGCCAGAGTTTTATACCGATTTTCTTGAAATTTTGTACAAACATAACACTTAGTCGTATAGTTAAGTGTGCAAAATTTTATTGAAATCGGTTCAGATTTAGATATAGCTCCTATATATATCTTTCGCCCGATATGGACTTATATGGCCCCAGAAGCCAGATTTTTAGCCGAATTTGGTTGAAATTTTTCACTAGGAGTACAATTAGTAGTATAGTCAAGTGTGAAAAATTTGATTGAAATCGGTTCAGATTTAGATATAGCTCCCATATATAGCTTTCGCCCGATTTACACTCATTTGCCCACAGAGGCCAATTTTTTGCTCCGATTGAGTTCACATTTTGCACAGGGAGTAGAATTAGCATTGTAACTATGCGTGTCAAATTTGGTTGAAATCGGTTCAGATTTTGGATATATCTCCCATATATAGCTTTCGCCCGATTTACACTCATATGACCACAGAGGCCAAATTTTAACTCCGATTTAGTTGAAATTTTGCACAGGGAGTAGAATTAGCATTGTTGCTATGCGTGCCAAATTTGGAATTTTTGGAAATTGAAAACGGTTCAGATTTAGATATAGCTCCCATATATATGTTTTTCTGATTTCGACAAAAATGGTAAAAATACCAACATTTCCTTGTAAAATCGCCACTGCTTAGTCCAAAAGTTGTAAAAATGACTCTAATTTTCCTAAACTTCTAATACATATATATCGAGCGATAAATCATAAATAAACTTTGTCGAAGTTTCCTCAAAACTGCTTCAGATTTAAACGTTTCCATTATTTTTTTTACTAACATTGTGTTCCACCCTAGTGCATTAGCCGACTTAAATTTTGAGTCTATAGATTTTGTAAAAGTCTATAAAATTCTGTCCAAATCGAGTGATATTTAAATGTATGTATTTGGGACAAACCTTTATATATAGCCCCCAACACATTTGACGGATGTGATATGGTATCGAAAATTTAGATCTACAAAGTGGTGCAGGGTATAATATAGTCGGCCCCGCCCGACTTTAGACTTTCCTTACTTGTTATACCCACCACCATAGAATGGTGGCGGGGGTATAATAAGTTTGTCATTCCGTTTGTAACACATCGAAATATCGATTTCCGACTATATAAAGTATATATATTCTTGATCAGGGAGAAATTCTAAGACGATATAATGATGTCCGTCTGTACGTCTGTCTGTCTGTTGTAATCACGCTACAGTCTTCAATAATGAAGCAATCGTGCTGAAATTTTGCACAAACTCGTCTTTTGTCTGCAGGCAGGTCAAGTTCGAAGATGGGCTATATCGGTCCAGGTTTTGATATAGTCCCCATATAAACCGACCTCCCGATTTGGGGTCTTGGGCTTATAGAAATCGTAGTTTTTATCCAATTTGCCTGAAATTGGAAATCTAGAGGTATTTTGGGACCATAAAGAGGTGTGCCGAAAATGGTGAGTATCGGTCCATATTCTGGTATAGCACCCATATAGACCGATCTCCCGATTTTATTTCTTGGGTTTGTAGGAACCGCAGTTTTTATTCAATTTACCTGAAATTGGAAATCTAGAGGTATTGTAGGACCACAAATACGTGTGTCAAAAATTGTGAGTATCGGTCCATGTTTTGGTATGGTCCACATATAAAACGGCCTCCCGATTTGGGGTCTTGGGCTTATAGAAACCGCAGTTTTTATCCAATTTGTCTGAAATTCGAAATCTAGAGGTATTTTAGGACCATAAAGAGGTGTGCCGAAAGAGGTGTGAGTATCGGTCCATATTTTGGTATAGCCCCCCATATAGACCGATTTCCCGATTTTACTTCTTGGGCTTCTAGAATCCGAAGTATTTATCCTATTTGCCTGAAATTGGAAATCTAGAGGTATTTTCTGGTCATAAAGAGGTGTGCCTAAAACGGTGAGTATCGGTCCATATTTTAGTATAGCCCCCATAAGAACGATCTCCCGATTGAACTGCTTGGGTTTCTAGAAACCGTAGTTTTTATCTGATTTGCTTGAAATTGTAAATATTCTGGTATTTTAGGCTCACAAAAACGTGTATCGGATTAAGTTTTTATCGGTCCATTTGGTAATGCCTCCATATAGACCGACTTCACTTCTTGAGGGTGTAGAAGGCGCACTGATCATGAAAATTGCTTGAAAATCAATGTAAAATTTCCAGATTTTACTTCTACAGATTTAAGATTTCAAATCAAGAAGTTATTTTATAATTTTCTTGCACACTTACAAGAGATGCTAATGATTCCTCTAAAACTCAAACAAAAATGGTTCTTATAAATCCAGAATTTGATATAGTCCTCATAAGTGAAATCTTTAAATTTAACTTCGGGAAGTGTCCTCAAGTCCCCAAGCCCTCCTGAAATTTCAAAGGAAACCCTAATATATGGTTCATGGTGGTGGGTATTTAAGATTCGGCCCGGCCGAACTTAGTACTGTATATACTTGTTTTTTACTAAAATTGTGTTCCACCCTAGTGCATTAGCCAACTTAATTTTGTAAAAGTCTATCAAATTCTGTCCAAATCGAGTGATATTTAAATGTATGTATTTGGGACAAACCTTTATATATAGCACCCAACACATTTGACGGATGTGATATGGTATCGAAAATTTAGATCTACAAAGTGGTGCAGGGTATAATATGGTCGGCCCCGCCCGACTTTAGACTTTCCTTACTTGTTTGAATTAAAAACCTTAGGAACATAAATTAATGCATATGTTTACAATACCCAGAAGGCAACGAAAGAGACATATTGTGTCTTTGGCAATAATACTCAGGGTCGACCCCTGATTCAATCTAGCCATGTCCGTCCGTCTGTCTGTGAACACATTTTTGTGATCAAAGTCTAGGTCGCATATTATTCCGATCGACTTCAAATTCGGCACAAGTATGTGTTTCGGGTCAGAATATTGATTTTGGTAGAAATCGGTTTAGATTAAAATAATACTCACAGCCGGCCTAAGAGGACGGTTGCCACTCTAGAAAAAAAATATACCAAATAAAAAATTTTATTTTGCAATTTTTGATCAAATTGTTGTGGTTATTATGAAAATATGATTCATCGAAAGAAATAATTTATTATTTTATTTTAGAAGTTTATTTATTATTTTATGAACACTCTCAATAATGACAATTCATTTAGATATATAAATATCCCTTGAATTATAAATGTGTCCAAGTTTCACATATTCTTACCTTGCACCAACAAGGGAAAATTGCTACTTCCACCAAAAGGGAGAACTTACCCACAATGGATAGATAATTTTGTCAAAATTTTATTCCTAGGGAATATTTTCTAAAAAAATTATTTCTAGAGGAAATTTGGTCAAAATTTTACTCCAAGAGAAAACTTTTTCAAAATTCTATTCCTCGAGAAAATTTTGTCAACATTTTATTCCTAGAAAATTTATAGAAAATTTTGTCGAAATTTTATTTCTAGAAAAAAATTTGTCACAATTCTATTCCTGTATTCTATTGTCAAAATTCTATTCCTATAGAAAATGTTGTCAAAATTTTATTCCTCGAAAATTTATAGAGAATTTGTCAAAATTTTATTTCTATTGGAAATTTTGTCAAAATTTTCTTTCCATGGAAAATCTTGTCAAAATTTTATTTCTATTGAAAATTTTGTCAAAATTTTATTTCTATTGAAAATTTTGTCAACATTTTATTTCTTAAGAAAATTTTGTCAAAATTTTATTTCTTTAGAATTTTGTTACAAAATTTTATTTCTATAGAAAAATTTATTCCTATAAAACATTTTGTCATAGTTTTATTTCTATAAAAAATTTTCTCGAAATTTTATTTCTTTAGAAAATTTTGTAAAAAATTTATTTCTATAGAAAATTATGTCAAAATTTTATTCCTTTAGAAAATTTTATCAAAATTTTATTCCCTTAGAAAATTTTGTCAAAATTTTATTTCTATAGAAAATTGTTTCAATATTTTATTTCTATAGAAAATTTTGTCAAAATTTTATTTCTTTAGAAAAATTTGTGAGAATTTGATTTCTATAGACAAATTTGTCAATCTTTCATTTTTTTAGAAAATTTTGTCAAAATTTTATTTTTTTTTAGAAAATTTTGTCAAAATTTTATTTCTATAGAAAATGTTGTCAAAAATTTATTGCTTTAGAAAATTTTGTCATAATTTTATTTCTGTACAAAATTTTCTCGAAATTTTATTTCTTCAGAATATTTTATAAAAATTTTATTTTTTTATATCTCTAGAATTTTTAGAAAATTTTGTTAAAATTTTATTTTTATAGAAAATTCTGTCAATTTTTTTCTAAATTTTCTCGAAATTTTATTTTTGTAGAAAATTTTGTCAAAAATTTATTCCTATAGAAAATTTTGTCATACTTTTATTTCTGTACAAAATTTTCTCGAAATTTTATTTCTATAGAAAAATTTGTCACAATTTTATTTCTATAGAAAATTTTGTCAAAATTTTATTCCTTTAGAAAATTTTATCAAAATTTTATTCCCTTAGAAAATTTTGTCAAAATTTTATTTCTATAGAAAATTTTTTCAATATTTTATTTCTATAGAAAATTTTGTCAATCTTTCATTTTTTAGAAAATTTTGTCAAAATTTTATTTTTTTTAGAAAATTTTGTCAAAATTGTATTTCTATAGAAAATGTTGTCAAAAATTTATTGCTGTAGAAAATTTTCTCAAAATTTTATTTCTTTAGAAAATTTTATTTTTTTAAATCTCTAGAATTTTTAGAAAATTTTGTTAAAATTTTATTTTTATAGAAAATTCTGTCACAATTTTATTTTTATAGAAAATTTTGTCAAAATTTTATTTCTGTAGAAAATTTTGTCAAAATTTTAGAAAATGTTGTCAAATATTTCTTTATTTATTTTGTCAAAATTTTAGAAAATGTTGTCAAAAATTTATTCCTATAAAACATTCTGTCATTGTTTTAGTTCTATAAATATTTTTCTCGAAATTTTATTTCTTTAGAAAATGTTGCGAAAGTAGCATTTTTGTAGAAAAATTTTCCAGAATTTTATTTCTATAGAAAATTTTGTCAAAAATTTATTCCTGTAGAAATTTTTGTCATAATTTTATTTCTATACAAAATGTTCTCGAAATTTTATTTCTTTAGAAAATTTTATAAAAATTTTATTTTTTTATATCCCTAGAATTTTTAGAAAATTTTTTTAAAATTTTATTTTTATAGAAAATTCTGTCAAAATTTTTTTTCTATGGAAACTTTTGTCAAAATTTCATTTCTATGGAAACTGTTGTAAAAATTTTATTTCTAGATTTTTTTTTTCAAAATATTATTTCTTTAGAAATTATTGTTAAAATTTTATTTCTATAGAAATTTTGTCAAAATTTTATTTCTATAGGAAATTTTGTCAAGATTTTATTACTAGAATTTTTTTTCAAAATATTTTTATATTAGAAAATTTTGCTAAAATTAGTTTTTATTGAAAATTTTTGTAAAATTTGTATTTCAAGGAAAATATCTGAAGTACCTTCTTAGATGGGGAGGAATATTTTTTAAAATTGATCACATTTTTACTTATATTTGTTTAGTTTGGCTTGAGGTCATATGAATAAAAACAGACGTTGTTGTTTTTTTAGTTGTATTTTTATTTAAAATTATCCAATATTTCGAGACATCTCCGATGTTCGTCTTCAAGGGAATGTTTTTAGAACTAAAGAACAATTAACTTACAATTCAGTTGTAAATTTACAATTTATAAAATTATTATTAAAGAATTTTACCAATCTAGGTTAAAGGTCAAGGTTAAAGTGGCAGCCCGATTAAGATTCAGGCTCACTTAGACTATTCAGTCCATTGTGATAATGAGACCAATCTACCAAATAGTAAAAAATTTACTATTGTTGGTAGAATTCTACCAACTGTGGCCACCGTGCCCCACAGACGATCTAGCCATGTCCATATGTCTGTGAACACATTTTTCTAATCAAAATCTAGATCACAGTTTTAGTCCAATCGAATTCAACTCTGGCGCAAGTATGTAATTTGGGTCTGAATAGAGCCCTATTATGTTTGGAGAAAATCGGTTCAGGTTTAGATATAGCTCCTATATAAAGCTTTCGTCTGACATGTACTAATATGATCCCAGAATCCAGAGTTTTACTCCAATTTACATTGAATTTGAACAGGCAGTAAAATTAACATTTTTACTGGGCGTGCCAGATTTTATTGAAATCGGTTCAGATGTAAATATAGCTCCCATATATACTTTCCACCCAATTTACATTCATATGACCGCCGGAGGTAAAAATTTTAACCCTATTTGCGTAAAATTTTGCACAGAGAGTAGAATTACCATTATAGCTATGCATGCCAAAGTTGGTCCAAATAGGTTCAGATTTCGCCCGATTTACACTCTAAAGACTCAGAAAAAAATTTGTTTTCTTTTTTTTTAATTGGAGAGTACAATTATTTATTTATTACTTAATTTATTATAATTACAAATTATAATAAACTTATTTATACGGGTACTGGTGTCTAAAAGCTATCGGCCAAACTTTGCCAAAATTGGTTCATACACGCAGAGAAGGAATATGATCACCTCAAACATGTTTCAAGAGCAAAATGTTATTTTTGTATGGTGACCATGTAACATGTTTGTCACTAAAATGTTATTTTCTCGTCAAATATAACCTGCTTGCCGAAATCAGATACATGATTTCCGAGAAAATAACATGGTTGCGAAAACCATGTTACATGGTCACCACCCAAAAATAACATTTTGCTCTTAAAACATGTTTGAGGTGATCATATTCCTTCTCTGGGTGTATTTAGAGAAAGCATACAATTTGGGAAAATATGGTCAAAATACATTAAATTTCCTTGTAAACTCTCCACTGAGAAGTTGTAAACTTTTATAAAATGACTAAAATTGCCTTTATTCGTCTGGTCGGACTTTTGGCCTTATATATTAAAATTTCTTCTCTTCCTTAATTTCTATGGTGGTGTGAGGTTTTACTCTCCCTTTCTGCTGCAATTATCTAAATTTCTAACCATGCCCTTATTTGTTCTGACTAATATCCGAAAATTTACAACTATTTTCTATCTTGAACAAATCCATATCCATAATTTCGGCTGGTTGCCAAATGAGTTTTTGATTTTATTGATTTCCAAACCATTGGCATTGTAGAATAAAACTTTTTTTTTGGGATTTACTTCTACTTTTCAAGCGGAAAGAGAAAAAATCAGCAGTCATTGAAAACAAGTTTTGTGGGATTTTAATGTCAATTCAATTACGCCAACAATCATAGCCATTAAGTGCCTCGTGTTCTGTTTTTGCTGCATACAAAAAAAAAATAAGAAGCTGATGGCGGGCAGATATGATTGTCGTAAGCAGTCAAGTTGTTTTCAAGTATTTTTCTGTTGCCTTTGTAAAAATTCATGGTTAATTTCGATTTCAAGGTAGGGATATCAATGAACTAATCAATTAATATATTTGAGGCTTTTGTAATTATAAGTTTGGTTTTTGGCTTTTACGAAAATATATTAATTGCTTAGAGCTTAGTAAAAAACAAAAATACTTCCTTTTTAGTAGAAATTTTCTAATGAAGGGTGGTTTAATTAAATATTTATGGAAAACTGGAAGAAACGAAGAGAATTGCAAAGATGCTTTTCTTTTAATGTTCGCTTTTATTTGATGAAGAAAATTCTTTTTGTTTAACAAGGAATACCGTATAATTTGGGAATAATGCATTTCCATTTCTTACACAGAAAAATATTTCACGAAAATTTTTCCAATTAAAATTTTAATTGATTTATAAAAAATATTCAATTAAAAATTTAATTGATTCAAAAAATTTTTTAATTGAAACAAAAATCAATCACAAAAATTAATAGCATCAAATAGTTTTTTAATTGGATCAATTAATTTTTTAATTTACCTTCAATTAATTTTTTAATTGATACTACCATTACTGTGATTGACGACATTTCAATTAAAAATTAATTGGATCAATTAATTTCGTGATTGAATCAGAAAAATTTTTTTGTGTACTTATTTTCTTAAGATTATTATTGATAACTACTGATATACAATGAGGGATCTATTTAGAATGTATTGCATGAACTAACCAACTTCATTGATTGCTCTCTCTCTCTCTCTCTCTCTCTCTGTGGAAAAATGCAAATTGTGTCTTTTTTAGATATTGGAAGAGCATTCCTGGCCATCCGAGTTTAATAATAACGACATTGTAAACTTTAAATCTAAAATGTAAATCAGGGGTTATATACAGTCGACTCCGCTTTACTGAAACGTTAAAAATGCAGCCATTTAATTTCAGTTATCCGAAGTTTTTGCTAAAGCGGACTACGGATAACTGAAAAAGTTTCAGTAAAGCGGACTCCGTATAACTGGAAAAAAATCCACTCAATTTCAGTTAACCGAACTTATGACCAATGCTATGTACATAAAATAATAAAAACAAGGTGTTTGATTCCGTGTGTGTGCCATCTACAATTTTACCTTTCAGTTGATTTTATTTACAGAGTGATTTAAACTGTTTTGAAAGTGCCATCTTCACTTGAAATAAAGCGTTCTCAATACGGAGAAGAAAATGTACTCTCTCTCAATAGCGAGAATGTGGCATTTTCAGTAAAGCGAAGTCATACTAATGTGACGAAACTCATTTGAACACAAAAAACTTTTCAGTAATCCGATTTTTTCAGTTAAGCGGAGTTTCACTAAAGCGGAGTAATTTAAATGAAATGGACAGAAAAAACAACTGGGGAATGCGATCGATTTCAGTTATCCGAGGTTTTTCAGTAAAGCGCATTGCGCTAAAGCGGAGTCGACTGTATGGTGCTAAGCGAAATCTTATGTGAGAGGATGACGTACAGTGATGGTGAAAAATAGTTCACTTTGGGAGGAATAATTCTCGTATGTAATATCTATAAGAAGACCCAAATTGAATCATCTCACCCGGCCAGATCGAAACTAAAAACTATGGAAATTCGAGAAAAAAATTGTTCGGAAGAAGAGTATACACCCCGAGAAGGAATATGATCACCTCAACCATGTTTCGAGAGCAACATTTTGTTTTTGGACGGAGAACATATAACATGTTTGCGGCAACCATGTTATTTTCTCAAAAAGCATATGCCTGATTTCGGCAACCATGTATTTGTTTGCCGAGAAAACAAAATTTTTGCGACAAAAATGTTCAATGGTCACCGTCCAAAAATAACATTTTGCTCTTAAAACATGTTTGAGGTGATCATATTCCTTCTCTGCGTGTATATTTTTGGTGATTAATGTTGATTCTTTTACAGTATATAAGACTAATTATTTTTATACCCTCCACCATAGGATGGGGGGTATATTAACTTTGTCATTTCGTTTGTAACACATCGAAATATTGCTCTAAGACCCCATAAAGTATATATATTCTGGCTCGTGGTGAAATTCTGAGTCGATCTAAGCATGTCCGTTCGTCCGTCTGTTGAAATCACCCTAACTTCCGAACGAAACAAGCTATCGACTTGAAACTTGGCACAAGTAGTTGTTATTGATGTAGTCGGACGGAATTGCAAATGGGCCATACATGTCCACTTTTACATATAGCCCCATATAAACGGACCCCCAAATTTGGCTTGCGGAGCCTCTTGGAGGAGCAAATTTTATCCGATCCGGCTGAAATTTGGTACATGGTTTTAGTATATGGTCTCTACCAACCATGCAAAAATTGGTCCACATCGGTTCATAATTATATATAGCCCCCGATCCCCCGATTTGCCTTGCGGAGCCTCTTGGAGGAGCAAAATTAATCCGATCCGCCTGTAATTTGGTACATGGTGTTAGTATAGGGTCTTTAACAAACATGCAAAACTTGATCCACATCGGTCCATAATTATATAGACCCCATATAAACTGATCCCCAGATTTGGCTTGCGGACCCTCTAAGAGAAGCAAATTTCATCCGACCCACCTGAAATTTGGAACATGGAGTTAGTATATGGTCTCTAACAACCATGCAAAAATTGGTGTATACCGGTCAATAATTATATATAACCCCCATTTAAACGATCCCCAGATTTGACCTCCGGGCTATTGGAGGAGCAAAATTCATCCGATCCGGTTGAAATTTAGTACGTGGTGGAATTTGGTACATTGCGCTAGTATATGACCGCTAACAACTATGCAAAAATTGGTCCATATCGGTCTATAGTTATATATAGCCGATCCCCAAAAATAATCTACCAAAATTGTATTTCTATAGAAAATTTTATCAAAATTTTGTTTCGTTGTTGTTTTTTGATTTCAGCTTAAAACCATGCATTGACTAAACTACAAGTGTAGCTTAACCAACAGAGGAAAATAATGTTTGTCAAATTTACTTGGGCAAAGCCCTATAGACTGCAAGATGGTTGGATGGACGCACGTTTCGGAATTACCACATTCCTCATCAGAATCCTCTACTTGCAGCAAAACTATCAACCAATTATCAGAATAAATTCAGGCAGTTCATTAAACCCAACAATGGACCACACTTGAACCCTCTATAGAAAATTTTGTCAAAATTTTATTACTTTAGAAAATTTTGTCAAAATTTTATTTCTATCGAAAATTTTGTCAAAATTTTATTTCTATAGAAAATTTTGTCAAAATTTTATTACTATAGAAAATTTTTTCAAAATTTTATTTCCATAGAAAATTTGTCAAAATTTTATTTCTATAGAAAATTTTGTCAAAATTTTATTACTATAGAAAATTTTGTCAAAATTTTATTGCTATAGAAAATTTTGTCAAAATTTTATTTCTATAGAAAATTTTGTCAAAATTTTATTTCTGTAGAAAATTTTGTCAAAATTTTATTTCTATAGAAAATTTTGTCAAAATTTTATTTCTATAGAAAATTTTGTCAAAATTTTATTGCTATAAAAAATTTTGTCAAAATTTTATTTCTATAGAAAATTTTGTCAAAATTTTATTTCTGTAGAAATGTTTTTCAAAATTTTATTTCTATAAAAAATTTTGTCAAAATTTTATTTCTGTAGAAAATTTTGTCAAAATTTTATTTCTATAGAAAATTTTGTCAAAATTTTATTTCTATTGAAAATTTTGTCAAAATTTTATTGCTATAAAAAATTTTGTCAAAATTTTATTTCTATAGAAAATTTTATCAAAATTTTGTTACTATAGAAAATTTTGTTAAAATTTTTTTACTATAGAAATTTTTTCACAATTTTTTTAATATAGAAAATTTTGTAAAAATTTTATTTCTATAGAAAATTTTGTCAAAATTTTATTACTATAGAAAATTTTGTCAAAATTTTATTTCTATAGAAAATTTTGTCAAAATTTTATTACTATAGAAATGTTTTTCAAAATTTCATTACTATAGAAATATTTTTCAAAATTTTATTTCTATACAAATTTTTGTCAAACTGATTTATTTACGTATTTAATAGTCTTTTTTTTGTTTAATATATACCCGTATGAACTAACTTACAATTGAGAAGACGGTGTTGCGAAGTTTTAAGGTACCTTGCCATCGGCAAGTGTTACCGGCACCCAGATAATTCGATTGTGGATGACAGTCTTTACTACAAGTTTCTATGCAATCCATGGTGGAGGGTACATAAGATTCGGCCTGGCCGAACTTATGGCCGTATATATTTGTTTTTTTTTTTGGACTCTATTTTTGCTGCGTAATTATTCTCCAATTAGTTTTTTTTTAATTTTCGTACCAAATTTCAATTTTGTTTTCCGATTGCAGAGGAGTGCTATAGATTTTGAGTTTTTTAAAACTGCATTATGATGTTTTAAATGCAACAAACTTGATTTCGTAGAATTTGGTCAAAATTTTAAGATGTAAGATTTTTGTTTAATGTTGTATCTTAGAAGACGCAGCGCTCATTTAAGGGTTAATATGGTGTACATTGCGTGTCCTAAATACGTCGAATTGCCGCTCTTTCTTCAAACTTAGTTTTTCTTCTTCGAGTCCATGGATCACCTTCTTCCAACTTATGGCTAATGTTTGTCATGTCTACGGTCCTATAGCACCTTCTTTTACCTTATTTATTATTCTTCTGTACACTTAAGATTCTGCCTATGGATCATAGAGCCACCGTGGTGCAATGGTTAGCATGCCCGCCTTGCATACACAAGGTCGTGGGTTCGATGCCTGCTACGACCGAACACCAAAAAGTTTTTCTGAGGGTTTCAAAGCTTCTCTAAGTGGTTTCACTGGAATGTGGACTCGGCTATAAAAAGGAGGTCCCTTGTCATTGAGCTTAACATGGAATCGGGCAGCACTCAGTGATAAGAGAGAAGTTCACCACTGTGGTATCACAATGGACTGAATAGTCTAAGTGAGCCTGATACATCGGACTGCCACATACCAACAGTAATATTTCTTAGAGCCGATGGTTTTTCTTCTACGAGCCTACGAGTCTTCTTTTTTGAGCCGAAGCCTCTATTCCTTCGAGCCTATGACTCAACATCTTGAAGCCTCGTTTTCTTTGAATCTATAGCTCTAAAGAGACTACCATATATTTTTACTTACCTTTCTTAAAATTTGGAATTCCAAAGCAGCACACGTGACAAATATCTCTATGATTTAAGGTCAAATTATAGATATGAAATTTTTGGGTTTTTTGGTTTGGTAGCCTTGTTTTGCTTTCTTCTTTTTTCCAATGGACAAAGAAGATGATATAACACCAACAAATATCGCGTCACGTTATTACAGCACGTTTACGTTTTAGGTGACACAAACAACAGATTTATACGCTGACAGATGTTTTAATGGTTTAATCTTGGAGACAAAACAAGAACAAAAAATTTTCCAACGATTTTTTTCTTTCTTTAACAAAATTTTCTCACTTTTTTCTATTTGATTTTTTCTTTTTCAAATACACACGTGATAATTTTTTGATTTATTCTTATGTTTTAACGTAATTTCTTGTTGTAATCAACTTGGTTTGAAAACGCGTAACAAAGCGCGTGCGCACCAACTTCGTTTGTAGTACCGCACCTCGCAAAGAGCTAAACAAATCTGTTGCTTGGCAGCTGTCTATGAAAATCACCATGGCTTCATTTTGGCATATTCAACTGAAAGCTTTGCTTGGTTGGATTTTTTTATTTTTGCAGAAGCTTTGCCGAAAAGCTTTAAATGACTACGTTCTGCATGGCACATGAAAATCAGTTAAATTTTGAATTTTTTTTTATTCATTTTTCAAAATTTGCTATATGTGAAGTGAGCTGAGTGAGTACTTGAAATAGTTCATTAAACTCCAATAATATTAATCAATTGTTGTTTTGCTTGAATTTCCTACTTCAATTGTTTGATGCTTAATTATTGAGTTGAGGGTGAAGAGTGAAGTGTTTCTAATTGATTTGAACTAATGATGTATTTTGACCATAACCATAGATGGATGAATGTGGGCCACATTAGATATGTGCGGTACGATGCTGAGCCAATTTTTTTAGTTTTTTGTACCATTCTTCAAATGATTGACATTTTGTTGGCTTCCAGAATTTTGTATTTGGTTTTTGCCCAACCTCAAGGTAATACTTTATTGTAATTTTAATATTACTTTCGATTACCATCCACCGCATTCTCCTGATTTAGCACTGTGCGAGTTGTTTATAATTTTGAATTTAAACTAGAACACTCAAAGAAAAACTTTAAGACTCAGCTAAAAAATCTACTAAACCGGCAAAAAGTTTACTGAACTATGAAAAGAAGTCACTGATTAGATGAAGCTAGCAAACAATATCTGCTAATTTTATGGCCTCCAGCATAAGATGGGGGGTATATTAACTTTGTCATACCGTTTGTAACACATCGAAATATTGCTCTAAGACCCCATAAAGTATATATATTCTGGGTCGTGGTGAAATTCTGAGTAGATCTAAGCATTTCCGTCCGTCCGCTTGTTGAAATCAAGCTAATTTCCGACGAACGGAACAAGCTATCGACTTGAAACTTGGCACAAGTAGTTGCTATTGATGTAGGTCGAATGGTATTTCAAATGGGCCATATCGGTTCACTTTTACGTCTATCCCCCATATAAACGGACCCCCACATTTGGATTGCGGAGCCTCTAAGAGAAATATACCGGCAAAAAAATTTGGTCGTTCTTCCAAAGACACAATTTTAGAAATACTTCCAGAAGATGCACTCCCAATGATGCTCTTTATTTTAACTACCCCGGAAGTTCTTTTAATTCAATTTTTTATAACTTGATTTTTTCATACTTATAAAGGGTAATTTTAACTTTTTTTTGTTTCAAATAGGTTAAAAACTGAGTGAGAATTCATAAAATGGTACAAATCATTTCAATTTTGTCGAAAAAAATGCTAAATCCAATTTGAAAAAATTGTGCATTTTTGAAAATATTTGAGGTCAAACGTTTCCGACAAGCGTTAGAATCCATTAAAAATTATTATAATTATTTATTAAACAAAATATCACAGAATTTTTGAATTTACATCCAAAACATTGAATTCGGATCACACCTAAAGAAGTGACGCAATTTCAGTGCAACGGCTGTTGAAATGAATGGGCTTATGACAAGCCCATGTTAAATTCATCGCTTCTGCGATGCACCACTTCCGTATCCAAAAAGAACATTTTCACTACTTTTTTGGCGACGCTTTTTTTGCTGGGATATTTCATCCGATCCGGCTGAAATTTGGTACATGGTGTTGGTATATGGTCTCTAACAACCATACAAAAATTGGTCCATAATTATATATAAACCGATCCCCAGATTTGGCTTGCGGAGCCTCAAAGAGAAGCAAATTTTATCCGATCCGGTTGAAATTTGGTACGTGGTGTTAGTATAAGGTCTCTAACAACCACGCCAGAATTGGTCTATATCGGTCCATACTAATATATAGCCCCCATATAAACCGATCCCCAGATTTGGCTTGCGGAGCCTCAAAGAGAAGCAAATTCCATCCAATCCAGCTGAAATTTGGTACATGTTGTTGGTATATGGTATCTAACAACCATACCAGAATTGGTCCATATCGGTCCATAATTATATATAGCTCCCATATAAACCGATCCCCCGATTTGGTTTGCGGAGCCTCTAAGAGAACCAAATTTCATCCGATCCGGCTGAAATTTGGTACATGGTGTTGGTATATGTTCTCTAATGACCATGCAAAAATTAGTCCACATCGGCCCATAATTATATATAGCCCCCATATAAACCGAACCCCAGAGATGACCTCCGGAGCCTCTTAGAGGAGCAAAAGTCATCCGATCCGATCGAACTTTGGCACGTGGTGTTAGTATATGGTCTCTAACAACCATGCCAAAAGTGGCCCATATCGGTCCATAATTATATATAGCCCCCACATAAGCCGATCCCCAGATGTGACCTCCGGAGCCTCTTAGAGGAGCAAAATTCATCCGATCCGGTTGAAATTTGGAATATGGTGTTAGAATGTGGTCTCTAACAAACACGCAAGAATTGGTCCATATCGATCCATAATTATATATAGCCCCCCATATAAACAGTTCCCCAGATTTGATCTCCGGAGCCTCTTGGAGGAGCAAAATTCATCCGATCCGGTTGAAATTTGCAACGTGGTGTTAGTATAAGGCCGCTTATAACCATGCCATAATTGGTCCATATCGGTCTATAGTTATATATAGCCGATCCCCAATCACACAAAAATTGGTCCATATCGGTTCATAATCATGGTTGCCACTCGAGCCAAAAATAATCTGCCGAAATTTTATTTTTATAGAAAACATTGTCAAAATGTTATTTCTATAGAAAAATTTGTCAAAATTTTATTTCTACAGAAAATTTTTTCAAAATTTTATTTCTATAGAAAATTTTGTCAAAATTTTTATTTCTATAGAATATTTTGTCAAAATTTTTATTTCTATAGAAAATTTTTTCCAAATTTTATTTCTATAGAAAATTTTTTCCAAATTTTCCTTCTATAGAAAATGTTGTCAAAATTTTATTTTGTCAAAATTTTATTTCTATAGAAACTTTAAACTTAATTATATACGTATTTAATCGGCCTTTTTTAGGCCGGTTCCAAAGATTTTGTCTTTACTTTAAAAAATTTGGTATTGAATCCGAGCCAAAGAAGCGGAGAATACAAGTAAGGATACTTTTACGACACAATTATCTTTTAAAATCGGGTTTTGTGTACTTGCTTCTAGGAAGCAAATTTTAATTTTTCGCTTTCTCAGCTTTTTTTCTTCATATGCTATCAAAGTCCTTTAAAAACGAGTTAACGGCAACTTTATTTTCCAAATTAGGACACGACTTCCAGTAGAAATTATGCTATGTTTGAAGTAAAAAACTTCTTTAAAATAAGGTTTTGAAAAACATGTCCTATATTTGAACAATTTTTTGCTTTGTAGTCAAGATGCAAAAAGACAACAAATTTAAAGACAATTTCATTAAATTTAAAGAATTTTTCTGAATTATTAAAGTCAAGTTGACCTTAGCCTATAAATTTTTTCTTTCATGTTAAGATACCAATTTTTAAGTCAAATCACTTAATTATAAGGACAATACGACTTCATTGAAAATTTTATCGACCTTTGGTCAATAAACCGCAGTAATTTAATTGTGGATGACCGTCTTTAGAAGAACTTTACACGCAATACATGGTGGAGGATACATAAGATTCGGCCTGGCCGAACTTACGGCCGTATATACTTGTTATACACTGAAATGTTTGTACACCTTAGGATGGCGGGTATACAAACTTGGACATTCCGTTAGTAACACAGCGAAATATTGCAAATGGGCCATAACGGACTACTTATAGGTATAGTCCCCCACTTTTGGATCGTCCGATCTAATTGAAATTTATTACGTGATGCCAGTATGTTATATTCTTCTTAACAACCGTGGAAAAAAATCGCTCACCACTCAATCCCAAAGAGATTCCAGGCAGTAGAAAATTCTAAGGACCACCATATAAAATATTGAAAATTTGTAATATTTAGTATTTAATCCAATAATTTTTATTTATTTTTAGTGTACAAATTTTCTTGGCTAAGTGAAATTATTTTTTTTTTTTTGTTTTTGTTTTTTATTTCCCCAAATAAATCTGAAGTAAATGTCTTTCTATTTTGTAGCTCGGATCTTCAAGTTATATAAGTTTTAATTTAAGGTATAATAAGATACATATATATTTACTTCATAGTTTTCATATCGTTTCACAAATTATTTCAAATTGATTGGTGTACAACTTTTTGCACTGTATTTAATTATATCTCTCCTAAAGTATAGTTGAAAAAGAAATCCTGTATTGGAATTATCCTTTGGTTAGGTTTTAGTGGCAGCCCGATTTATTTTCAGTCTCACTTAGTTTATTCAGTCCATTGTGGAATTATCCTTGGTGGTGGAAAATTATCGCGAGAATCTCAAAATCTGATAGGCTTGGGTGGCGGAGTTGGTGGTGGATAATATGGTAATTTTTGAAATCCTTGGGCTGCACCCATTGCAGCCATACATATGACCCCAATAATCACCAACAACATGAGGAAGCTCTTCATTCTTAGCTTTAAGTAGAATATTTCACTTAATAAATTATTTTCAAATCAACTGATGTCTGTTGCTTTGGTGTGCAATGCTTTTATAGCTCAAAGAAATATTTTTATCAGTTGGACGATGTTGGCCTAGGGATTCACCATAAATGGGGGGATTTCCCATATGAAGTGTTAATGTTTTATTGATATTTTTGTATAAAGAACATATTGTTGAAATTAAAGATTGCAGGGGAATCACGGAAAAAGATTTTCACCAAAAAAAAAAAATTATCAGTTTTGGGTGAAATAATGCAATGACATGAGTTTGGACATGAGTTTACCCATAAAATTAAGAATAACCAAAACCAGCATTTTAGCAAACCAAAACAAGCATTTCATTTTTATAGAAAATTTTGTCAAAATTTTATTTCTATAGAAAATTTTGTCAAAATTTTGACAAAATTTTCTATAGGAATAGAAATCTTCTATAGAACAAAAAAACAAAATGACAAAATTTTCTATAGAAATAAAATTTTGGCAAAATTTTCTATAAAAATAAAATTTTGACAAAATCTTCTAAAGAAAAAAAATTGCAAATTGTTATTAGGGATATAAAATTTTGACAAAATTTTTTATAGAAATAAAATTTTGACAATGTTTTCTATAGAAATAAAATTTTGAGAAAATTTTCTATAAAAATAAAATTTTGACAAAATTTTCTATAGAAATAAAATGTTGTCCTTATTGGTCTTTGTCCTTATATACAGCGAGACTATAAGAAATTTTATACTGTAAAACGAATATTGTCGTTAGGCAAACGATTTCATGTCCTTAAAATACGAATGTCAATTTTGCTTAACATAGAAGACGCATAGAAATAAAATTTTGATTAACTTTTCTATAGAAAAAAAGATTTTATTTCTATCGAAAATTTTGTCAAAATTTTAAAAAAGTTTTGACAAAATTTTCTATAGAAATAAAATTTTTAAAAATTTTTCTGCAAAAATAAAATTTTCTATAGAAATAAAATTTTGACAAAATTTTCTCAGAAATAAAATTTTGACAAAATTTTCTATAGAAATAAAATTTTGACAACATTTTCTATAGAAATAAAATTTTGACAAATTTTTCTCAGAAATAAAATTTTGACAAAATTTTCTATAGAAATAAAATTTTGACAAAATTTTCTATAGAAATAAAATTTTGAAAAAATTTTCTATAGAAATAAAATTTTGACAAAATTTTCTATAGAGACAACATTTTGACAACATCTTCTGCAGAAATAAAATTTTGACAAAATTTTCTATAGAAATAAAATTTTGACAAAATTTTCTATAGAAATAAAATTTTGACAAAATTTTCAAAAAAAATTTTGTTGACAAAATATTCTATAGAAAAAAAATTTACAAACTTTTCTATAGAAATAAAATTTTGACAAAATTTTCTATAGAAATAAAATGTTGACAACATTTTCTATAGAAATAAAATTTTGAAATGTTTTTCTGCAGAAATAAAATTTTGAAATGTTTTTCTGCAGAAATAAAATTTTGACAAAATTTTCTACAAAAAAACATTTTGACAAAATTTTCTATAGAAATAAAATTTTGACAAAATTTTCTGCAGAAATAAAATTTTGACAAAATTTTCTATACAAATAAAATTTTGACAAAATTTTCTATACAAATAAAATTTTGACAAAATTTTCTAAAGAAATAACATTTTGACAAAATTTTCTATAGAAATAAAATTTTGACAAAATTTTCTATAGAAATAAAAATTTTACAACATTTTCTATAGAAATAAAATTTTGACAAAATTTTCTATAGAAATAAAATTTTGACAAAATCTTCTGCAGAAATAAAATTTTGACAAAATTTTTTATACAAATAAAAATTTGACAAAATTTTCTATAGAAATAAAATTTTGACAAAATTTTCTACAAAAAAAAATTTGACAAAATAGAAATAAAAATTTTACAAAATTTTCTATAGAAGTAAAATTTTGACAAAATCTTCTGCAGAAATAAAATTTTGACAAAATTTTCTACAAAAAAAAAATTGAAAACATTTTCTATAGAAATAAAAATTTTACAAAATTTGTTAAAGAAATAAAATGTTGACAACATTTTCTATAGACGTAAAATTTTGACAAAATCTTCTGTAGAAATAAAATTTTGACAAAATTTTCTATAGAAATAACATTTTGTCAAAATTTTCTATAGAAACAAAAATTTAACAAAATTTTCTATAGAAATAAAATTATGACAAAATTTTCTATAGAAATAAAATTTTGACAAAATTTTCTATAGAAATAAAATCTTGACATAATTTTCTATAGAAATAAAATGTTGACATAATTTTCTATAGAAATAAAATAAAGTTCTTTCCTTGCCCAAAAGTCGATAATTTTTCAATTAAGTCATTCTGTCTTTATTGTCCTTTGTCCTTAAGTGAAAGTAAATTTTGTTTGACTTAAGTCAACTTGGCTTTTATAAGCCAGAAAACATTTTCAAAATTAATGGACTCGTCTTTAAATATGTTGCGTTTTTGTAGCTTGATTACAAAGCAGAAAAGCATTTAAAAATAGGAGATGAGTTTAATAATTTATTACAAATATGGTTTTTACTTGAAACATAGCATAATTTGTAATTGAAGACGAATTGAAAAGGGGGATCATATGCCTCCATTTTTATTTCTTCCTTTATACTCTATACTTTCGCTCTCGTTGGATTGACATCAGAACCAGAATCCTCAAATAAAGGTAAACACTTTTGAATGCGAATACAATTATTTTTGTGTATATGTACTTTGGACAATGCTATAAAAAAGTTCTTATTCAATTCGTACGTCATACCTTCGATAGTAAATATAATAAAACATACCATTCTCAACCAGTATTAAAAATAAAGAAGTATATACGGCCGTAAGTTTGGCCAGGCCGAGTCTTATGTACCCTCCACAATGGATTGCGTAGAAACTTCTACGAAAGACTGTCATCCACAATCGAATTACTTGGGTTGTGGTATCTTAAAACTTCTTAACCCTCTAATGTCCCAATTTTTTGGCCATCTGATTAAATATTTAATGTTAATGGCACAAAAGCAAGAAAACTAAACAACAAAATTTTATACGGTAAAATTCAGTATATGCTGCAAAGCCTCTTTCAGTTCCAACTAAGTTTTCTTTTTATTATACCCATTTTTGTTGTCTTAAGGTGTGTTTTACTAAAAGCTTCCTTATATATTGAAGCACGCCTAAAGGCGGGATTGGGCATTAGAGGGTTAACATCGTTTTCTAAATTGTGAGTTAGTCCATACGTGCTATATATTAGACAAAAAAGGTATGTATAGGTAAGTCTACAAATAATTACGAATCGATATGGACTTTTGCACGGTACGTAGAGAGCCAGAATTGAAATATGTGGGTAGCACAATATATCAAATTTCAACTGACACGGATGAAATTTGCTCATCCAAGAGGCTCCAAAACCAAATCTCGGGATCGGTTTATATGGGGGCTATATATGATTATGGACTGATATGGACCACTATTGCCATGGTTGTTAAATATCATATACTACCATCACATAACACATTTCAACCAGATCTTGTGAATTTTACTTCTCCAAAAGGCACAGGAGGTCAAATCCGGGGATCGGTTTATATGGGGGCTATATATAATTATAAGCCGATGTGGACCAATTTGTGCATGTTTATTAAAGACCATATACTAACATCATGTACAAATTTCAGCCTGATCGGATGAAATTTCCTTCTCTTAGAGGCTCCGCAAGCCAAATCTGGGGATCGGTTTATATGGGGGCTATACGAAAAAGTGGACCGATATGGCCCATTTGCAATACCATCTGACCTAAATCAATAATAACTACTTGTACCAAGTTTCAAGTATATAGCTTGTTTCGTTCGGAAGTTAGCGTGATTTCAACAGACGGACGGACGGAAGAACATGCTTAGATCGACTCAGAATTTCACCACGACCCAGAATATATATATAATTTTTGGGGTCTTAGAGCAATATTTCGATGTGTTATTCCTATGGTGGAGGGTATAAAAACAAGTATAGACAGACGTAAGTTCGGCCGGGGCAAATCTTATGTTAAGTACCCACCACCACGGATCAAATATAATTGTTTTCCTTTTCGGGTGTAACAATTGGTAGAATTTTAACAAAATGGTAGATTTTTTACTGTTTCGTAGATTAGTAGCATTTTTGATGTTTGATCGAAGAGATACTTCACAAATTATTATAGAAATAAAATTTTGACAAAATTTTCTATAGAAATAAAATTTTGACAAAACTTTCTATAAAAAAAAAATTGACAAAATTTTCTACAGAAATAAAATTTTGACAAAATTTTCTATAGAAATAAAATTTTGACAAAATATTTTAAAGAAATAAAATGTTGACAACATTTTCTATAAAAATAAAATTTTGACAATATTTTCTCTAGAAATAGAAATTTGGCAAAATTTTCTACAGAAATAAAATTTCGACAAAATTTTCTATAGAATTAAAATTTTGACAAAATTTTCTATAGAAATAAAATTTTGAAAAAATTTTCTATAGAAATACATTTTTGAAAAAATTTTTTATAAAAATAAAATTTTGACAAAATTTTCTATAGAAATAAAATTTTGACAAAATTTTCTATAGAAATAAAATTTTGACAAAATTTTCTACAGAAATAAAATTTTTACAAAATTTTCTATAGAAATAAAATTTTGACAAAATTTTTTATAAAAATAAAATTTTGACAAAATTTTCTATAGAAATAAAATTTTGACAAAATTTTTTATAGAAATAAAATGTTTACAACATTTTCTATAAAATTAAAATGTTGACAATATTTTCTCTAGAAATAGAAAATATTGGCAAAATTTTCTGTAGAAATAAAATTTCGACAAAATTTTCTATTGAAATAAAATTTAAAAAAAAAAAACCTTCTATAGAAATACATTTTTGAAAAAACTTTTATAGAAATAAAAATTTGACAAAATTATCTATAGAAATTCAATTTGAAGAAAATTTTCAATAGAAGTAAAATTTTGACAAAATTTTCTATAAAAATAAAATTTTGACAAAATTTTCTATAGAAATAAAATTTTGACAAAATTTTCTATAGAAATAAAATTTTGACAAAATTTTCTATAGAACTAAAATTTTCTATAGAAAAAAAAACATCTACAGAAATAAAATTTTGACAAAATTCCCTATAGAAATAAAATTTTGACAAAATTTTCTATAGAAATAAAATTTTGACAAAACAAAATTTGATACAATTTTCTATAGAAATAAAATTTTGACAAAATTTTCTATAGAAATAAAATTTTGACAAAATTTTCTATAGAAATAAAATTTTGACAAAATTTTCTATAGAAATAAAATTTTGAAAAAAATTTTCTATAGAAATACATTTTTGAAAAAAATTTTTATAGAAATAAAAATTTTACAAAATTTCCTATAGAAATACAATTTAAAGAAAATTTTCTATAGATATAAAATTTTAACAAATATTTTTATAGAAGTAAAATTTTGACAAAATTTTCTATAAAAATAAAATTTTGACAAAATTTTCTATAGAAATAAAATGTTGACAAAATTTTCTATAGAAATACAATTTTGACAAAATTTTCTATAGAAGTAAAATTTTGACAAAATTGTTTATAGAAATAAAATGTTGACAACATTTTCTATAAAAATCAAATTTTGATAATATTTGCTCTATAGAAAAAAATTTCGACAAAGATTTCTATAGAAGTAAAAATTTTACAAAATTTTCTATAGAAATAAAATTTAAAAAAAAATTTCTATAGAAATACATTTTTGAATTTTTTTTTTATAAAAATAAAAATGTGACAAAATTTTCTATAGAAATAAAATTTTAAGAAAATTTTCTATAGATATAAAATTTTGACAAAAATTTTTATAGAAGTAAAATTTTGACAAAATTTTCTATAAAAATAAAATTTTGACAAAATTTTCTATAGAAATAAAATGTTGACAAAATTTTCTGTAGAGATACATTTTTTGACGAAATTTTCTATAGAAATACAATTTTAAATAAATTTTCTTTTCCTCTGTTGGTTAAGCTACAGAATTTCTCCCTGATAAAAATATATTTCATATATATACTTTATATAGTCGGAAATCGATATTTCGCTGTGTTACAAACGGAAGGACAAACTTATTATAACCCCATCATCATTTTACGGTGTTGGGTATAACAAAGAACATCTGGATTGTGTTTGCATCAATTCGATTCACCTCCATATATCATGCCTTCGACTTGCACCAATTTGTTTTACTGAAAATATGCATAGTAAAATTAATAGGACAAACGATGGGTTTGTTTTTAGATAGAATAAATAAAGTTTATTTTTATTCGATTAATTTTTTTTATGAACGAACACTTCATTTAATTTTAGTTACCACGGACTTGTTTGGTTTAATTAACAGTGTAAAGCTAATGTGACATGTGCGATGATTAAGCAAACACTTGTCGTCCCTCACATCTAAACACGCGTCTAACGAGAAATATGAGTCGAGTCTATAATCAATCATTCATTGATTCATCGCATCATAGCATCGTCATCATCAGCTCTTATGCCAGTTCTGCGACACTGTTGTTTGTACCTAAATTGTGAAAGACTGAGTCTTGATTAGCTCAAAATGCAGATAAGTAAATTCACACCCAGATGTATTTTTTTTATAAATTTTGTCGCATTGTTGACGTTAGTGATTAGTTGTTTTTTTTTGCTGTAGTTCAAATCAGGAGTTTGTTAATTTGATGTGAAATGAAATACAAATAAACTTAACTAACCAAATAAGCAAATCCGCCGTTGATGACAATCACGATAACTTTCGAACAAAACAAGCTATCGTTGTTATTATTGATGTAGGTCAGATGGTATTACAAATAGGCCATATCGGACTATTGGCCATATTGTCCACATCGGTCCATAATTACTCCTGGAAGAGAAAATCTTATCAACATCATTGGTTCGTAATCAATACCAAAATCCTTAAGGGAAAGTCACACTTTTTAGACTCGAGTAAAATTCATTTTAAGCGTCCCATAAAAAAAAGTGGTTTTAAGCCAAAACTTAACTTCCAAATTTCCTTCCAAAGATGGTCTTTATTTCAACTACATAAGAGTTCTTTTAATTCAATATTTTATAATTCCCTTTTTACAATTTTAAGGACAATGTTTTTGGGAACCACCGTGGTGCAATAGTTAGCATGCCCGCCTTGCATACACAAGGTCGTGGGTTCGAACCCACGAATCCTGTTTCGACCGAACACCAAAAAGTTTTTCAGCGGTGGATTATCCAACCTCAGGATTTCAAAGCTTCTCTAAGTGGTTTCACTGCAATGTGGAACGCCGTTCGGACTCGGCTATAAAAAGGAGGTCCTTTGTCATTGACCTTAACATGGAATCGGGCAGCAGTCAATGATAAGAGAGAAGTTCACTAATGTGGTATCACAATGGACTGAATAGTCTAAGTGAGCCTGATACATCGGGCTGCTACTATACCTAACCTAACCTAACCTAACCTAACCTAAGGGCAATTTTAACTTTTTCGTTTCAAATAAGTAAAAAAACACTTTAAGAATTAATAAAATGATACAAATATTTAAAATTTTGTCGAAAAGATGCAATTCTGCAGAAAATTTTGTCAAAACTTTCTTTCTATAAAAATTCTTTCTTTCTATAGAAAATTTTATTTCTATAGAAAAATTTTTCACAATTTTATTTCTATAGAAAATGATCTCAAAATTTTATTTCTATAGAAAATTTTTTCAAAATTTTATTTCTGTAGAAAATTGTGTCAAAATTTTATTTTTATAGAAAATTTTGTCAAAATTTTATTTTTATAGAAAATTTTGTCAAAATTTTATTTCTATAGAAAATTTTTTCAAAATATTTTTTCTATAGAAAGTTTTGTCAAAATTTTATTTTTATAGAAAATTTTGTAAAAATTTTATTTCTATAGATAATTTTTTCAAAATATTTTTTCTATAGAAAATTTTGTCAAAATTTTATTTCTGTAGAAAATTGTGTCAACATTTTATTTCTATAGAAAACTTTGTCAAAATTTTTTTCTATAGGATTTTTTTTTTTTCAAAATATTATTACAATAGAATTTTTTTTTTTTTTTCAAAATATTATTTCTATAAAAATTTTTTCAAAATATTATTTCTATATACAATTTTGTTAAATTGTTATTTCTATAGAAAATTTCCTCAAAATTTTATTTTTATAGAAAATGTTCTCAAATTTTTATTTCTATAGAAAATTTTAAAAAAATTTTATCTCTATAGAAAATGTTTTCAAAAATTTTATTTCTATAGAAAATTTGGTCAACGTTTTATTTCTATAGAAAATTGTCTCAAATTTTTATTTCTATAGAAAATTTGGTCAAAATTTTTATTCAATAGAAAATTTTGTCAAAACTTTATTTCTAAGAAAATTTAGTCAAAACTTTATTTCTATAGAAATTTTTTTCAAAATATTATTTCTATAGAATTTTTTTTAAATAATATTTCTATAGAAACATTTCTCAAAATTAAATTTCTATAGAAAATTGTGTCAAAATTGTATTTCTAAAGAAAATTTTGTCAAAATTTTATTTCTATAGAAAATTGTGTCAAATTTTGTTTTCTATAAAAAATGTTGTCAACATTTTTTTTCTATAAAAGTGTTTTTCCAAATATTATTTCTATAGAAAATTTCCTGAAAATTTTATTTCTATATACAATGTTGTCAAAATGTTATTTCTATAGGAAATTTTCTGAAAATTTTAATTCTATAGAAAATGTTCAGAAAATTTTATTTCTGTAGAAAATTTTCTGAAAATTTTATTTCTGTAGAAAATTTTGTCAAAATTTTATTTCTATAGAAAATTTTGTCAAAATTTTAGTTCAATAGAAAATTGTGTCAAAATTTTATTTCTATAGAAAATTTGGTAAAAATTTTATTTCTATAGAAAATTTGGTCAAAATTTTATTTCTATGTAAAATTTGGTCAAAATTTTATTTCAATAGAAAATTGTCTCAAAATCTTCTTTCTATAGAAAATTTTGCCACAATTTTATTTCTGTAGAAAATTTTGCCACAATTTTATTTCTGTAGAAAATTGTGTGACAATTTTATTTCTATAGAAAACTTTGTCAATTTTTTTTTATAGGAATTTATTTTTTCCAAATTTATTATTTCAATAGTAATTTTTTTCAAAATATTATTTCTATAAAAATTTTTTCAATATATTATTTCTATTTACAATTTTGTCAAAATGTTATTTCTATAGAAAATTTCCTCAAAATTTTATTTCTATAGAAAATATTCTCAAATTTTTATTTCTATAGAAAATTTGGTACAAATTTTGTCTCATAGAAAATGTTCTCAAAAATTTATTTCTATAGAAAATTTGGTCAACATTTTATTTCTATAGAAAATTTTCTCAAAGTTTTATTTCTATAGAAAATTTGGTCAAAATTTTTGTTCAATAGAAAATTTAGTCAAAACTTTATTTCTATAGAAATTTTTATTAAAATATTATTTCTATAGATTTTTTTTTTAATATTATTTCTATATAACATTTTCTGAAAATTTTATTTCTATGGAAAATTTTCTGAAAATTTTATTTCTATAGAAAATTTTGTCAAAATTTTATTTCTATAGAAAATTGTGTCAAAATTTTATTTCCATAGAAAATTTTGTCAAATTTTGGTTTCTATAGAAAAATTTTTTTTTTCTATAAAAATTTTTTTCAAAATATTATTTCCAAAAAAAAATTCCTCAAAATTTTATTTCTATATACAATGTTGTCAAAATTTTATTTCTATAGAAAATTTGGTCAAAATTTTATTTCTATATAAAATTTTGTCAACATTTTATTTCAATAGAAAACTGTCTCAAAATTTTATTTCTATAGAAATTTTTGCCAAAATTTTATTTCTGTAGAAAATTGTGTGACAATCTTATTTCTATAGAAAACTTTGTCAAATTTTTTTTTTTAGGATCTTTTTCAAAATATTATTTCTATAGAAATTTTTTTCAAAATATTATTTCTATAGAAATGTTTTTCAAAATATTATTTCTATATACAATTTAGATTAAATGTTATTTCTATAGAAATTTCTCAAAATTTTATTTCTATAGAAAATGTTCGCAAA